>NC_031681.1:2699424-3020799 GCF_000149555.1 Fusarium verticillioides 7600
CGCGTTTCCTGAAAATTAAGCCTTTATTTCCTTAAATAGGAAGAGCTATATTACTTACTACCCCTCCTTCTCTAGATTAGCTAGAGAGGCTAAAAGAACCCTTAGGTAATTAATTTAAAGATACAGTTTAATAATTAAGAGTCCTAAAGCTATATAGGGTTATATAGCTATAACTACTAAAATAAACTTCTAATTAATAAAATAAAACTATAATTAATCTTTTAAATAATATAATTAAAGAAAATACTTTTACTAGAAAAGACCTACCTTTTTAATAGTCTTAGTAACTAGGACTCTTTTAAATAGTTATATATTATAAAGATATCTATAGAGTATATCTATAAGTTAGGAAAAATAACTAACCCTACTTACTTTAATAATAAGAGAATTTAGGAGCCTTAGTATCTTAAATTTAGTAAATACCTTATAAAAGACTTAAATAAGCCTTATTTATAATCCTTAAGTTCTACTTAATTAACTATATATTTAGATAACCTAGCTACTATATATATAAAACTTATATTAAAGGATTAAGAGGCCTATAAGGTATTTATAATAATCTATAAAAGCAATCTTAATTAATATAATAAATAAGTAAATAGGATTAGAAATATACTAAATTAGATAATAAAGAAGATTTATTTATACTATATTAAGATATATTTACTTATAATAAATAAATCTATATAATATAATAATATTTTACTTTTCTTCTTAAACCTTAAAGCTATATATAATATTAATAATATACTAAGGAGAAAATAAGTATAGAAATAGTACTTTAAGCTTTTAAAGTTAGCTTTAAATAGTAGAAATAATTAAGAAAAATAGATTACCTTTTAAAAGAAGATAATAAGAATTATAAAGCTTAAAGGAGTTATAGAAATATAATACCTAAATACCTGGTTTAAAGACCTATAATAGAATCTTAAAGGCTAATTTAAGATATTTCTTTATATTAAATAAGGCTAAAATAAAAAAGTAATTAAAGAAGGAATATATCTTCTTTTAATATTCTTAGTATAATTTTAATAAGAAATTTAATTACTTAAAAAGAAAGTAATTAAATAGTAATAGAATATATAGTAAAAGGGAGCTTTATAACTACTATTTAAGACTTAACTCTTAAGCCTAAGAAATAAAGTAAGTTAGTAATTAATAACTAAAAGCTTACCTTAAAGAAAGAGGGATTAATAAAATGCTTTTATTAATTAATAGAATTAAAAACCTATATATTATATAAAAAGAAATACTAAAACTCTAACTTTATATCTTATTAAGTAGCTTTCCTAGATAATATATTAAAGAAGTTTCTAACCTTATAAAGGTAGCTTAATCTCTAGGAATAATAGGAGAGTAGTAAAAGAGAAAGTAAGGCTATTAATAATTAATAGTAACTTACTAGTAGGTTTATAGCCTAAAATAGTATAAATTGTAATATATTTACTAAATTAAATATTAAAGTAATAGCTAAAATAGAAAATATTATATAAGAGCTTTTTTTTAGAGATTTAAAGTATATAAACTAATATCTAACTATAAATTAGTTATATAAGGATTATTAGATATAAAGCCTTTATATTTACTAATTCTACTTAATAAAAAAATAAGTGCCTTTAGTTAAGGATAATTTTAAAAGCATAGATTAGGTTTTTTATAAGATATAATTTATAGAATATCTTCTAAATCTAGAATCTAGTTACTAATAAAATATATATAACTAGAGATATTATCTTTAATAAGGATAAATTCTTTAGTACTAATAAGATATAGATAAGAGAAATAATTAGTAAATAAATGCTAGAAGAGATATAAGTAAAAATATAATTACTAATAACTTTTAAAGAGCTTAATTAGGTAATAGACCTAGTCTAAGGACCTAATAAGTAAGAAAACTTAGAATTAACCTTTAAAAATCTAATTAAAGACTTACTTACTAAAAAGGCAGAGTTAATAAAAAAATAAGAGGCTAATAATAATAAATATATTTAAGCTTAATTTAAGCTACTACTAACTCCTCTAAAAAGCCTATACTCTAGCTTTCTTATATAAATTAGTGCCTAATTATTTATAGATATAGGAGGACTTAAGGAAGACTTATTAGCCTTTAACTAAGCATTTAATATAAGGATAATAGCAGTACTGATTATTAAGTATAAAAGGAAGCTAATAATAAAGGTAATAAGGAATAGATATATCTATAGAAAGCTAAAGCCTAGGTATAAGGTTTTAAATATAAAAATAAATCTTATTTTAGATAAAGAAAATTTCTATAGGAGGAATCTGCTATTAGCACTAAGTTTATATAGAAGTCTCTCTAGATATCCCTTTAAGGAAAAGTTTAGATAAGTATAAAAGAATTACCTAGAGAGCTATAAGTAAATAAGATTATAGTTAGAGATTTTAAGGCTTAATTTATAAATTAGGAGCTTATAAATATTAAATTATATATAGGTTTTTATATATAAGTTTAATAAATATAGCTATTTATAAAAGTATAAAGTAAGACTTATTATTTAAAGAGATTAATAGTTAAAGTTAAGTATAAATAATATTTATACTACTATTTTAGCTAGAAAGTCTTTTAAAATACTAATAGTAATTATTATAAAGTATAATCTTAAGTTATTATAGTATAATATAGTAAATACTTTTATAAATATTAAACTGTAAATTAATATATTTATAAGACTACTTCCTAGATTTAGGAGTAATAAAAGGGTAAACTAAGTTCTCTTTCTATATAAGGCCTTATATAGGTTATAAATTACACTTTTATTATAGTAAATAGAGCTTAGAAATACTTTTAAGTTATAAAGGTAAAGATTAATCTTAAATAAGCTATATTATTATTAAAAAGAGGGAATCTTAATATTCTTTTATATTAATAATATTATCTTTATATTTAAGAAAGAAGATAAAAAGACTGCCTATCTATAAATCTAATTACTTTAGGAGAAATATAAACTTATAGGGGAAGATATACTATAATAGTTCCTTAAAATAGAGATTATTAAAAACTAAATTATAAAGTATATTTAAGTAACTTAGATCTTATATTTAGAAAAGATATATAAATAAAGTATAATAAAGATATAAAGTAAGTCTTTAATATTAAAAGAGGAACTCCTTTTTAATAAAAAGAAGGCTACTTTTTAAGCTACTAATTAGTATTATTAAGTAATTAGATCCCTCCTTTATATAAATATTATTACTTAACTAGATATTACTTTTACTATATTAAGATTAGTAAGATTTATACTAAACCTAAGTAAAAAGTATATTTATATTATAAACTAAGTTTTTAATTACCTAAAAGTAACTTGATTCTATAGTCTAGAATTTAGATCTAGAGAAGGATTTAAAGTTTATAGTAATATATCTTTTATAAATAATTTACTAAATTATAAGAGCTTATAAGGATATATAATAAGACTCTTTAGAAGCCTAATTAGATAGTAAGTAAATAAATAAGATATAGTAATAACTTTAATAATAGAGGTAGAGTTACTAGTACTCTTATAAGTAGTAAAAGAGGGGCTTTTTTAATAAAGACTGCTTTAAGGGCTATATTTTAAGCCGCTAAAAGCAGGATTAGAGCTCCTTTTATATTCTAAGCTATAAAGCGCTAATCTATAACTATACTATAATAATAAATAAATAATTAGATTTTTAAAAAATCCCTTTTAGAAACTAAAGATAAAATTAAAGTATATAAATATATATAATTACTAGCTCTATAAAAAATTATAGGTAAAAGTAATATTTTTTAAATATAAATAAAGCTTAGAATTAATTATTAATAGGCTTATAAAAGTACTTTAAGGTTATAGGTAAAAGGAGAGCTATAAATAATTTAGCTTTATAAATATTAAGGACTAAATTATTAAAAGAAAGGATAAAGTAGTCTCTAAAAGATTAATTAAAGAAATCTTAAATTAGCTTTAACTATAAAATAGAAGTTAAAAAAAGGGAATTAAGAATTAGAATTAAGAAAAGTAACTTTAACTTACTTTTAAGAAATATAACTTTTATCTTAATATTTAAGTTTATATAAGTAAAAGGGCTTTATATATACTCTAGAAACTATAAATAATTTTACTTAAGAATTATATATATTATAAGTAATAAAATAAGTTATATTACTTTAAAAAGATTTTTATTTTACTTAAGTACCTAAAGGTAAGAGATATAATATAAAGTACTTTAAAAATAACCCTTAGACTATAAAAATAAAGCTTAAAGTAGGTTCTAGTAACCTGCTTTCTAGAGGTAAATATTATACTTATTAAGGAAAAAGTAATCTATAATAACCTTAAGTATAAGCTTATAGGTATAATAATACTTCTCCTTAATCTTCTATAAAGGCTAGATAAACTAGAAATATTAAAATAAGTCTTAAAAACTAGAAAATAAAACTTTAATTTACTTTATTAAGGTTCTTAATAGGACTAGGGTTAGTATAATAAAAATTAAAAAAGTAAAGTATAATAGGTAAAATAAGCTTAAGATTATAGTAAGTTAGTAAAATAAGTCTTATACTTAAGAAATAAGACTTATATATCTTTTTATAGGAACTACTTTTAATATACTACTTATAGTAGTACTTCTTATTTCTAGTATTATAGTAAATACCTTTACTATAGCCTTAAGCTATATTAATAAGATAAAGGAGGTAAAAGGGAAAATATTTAATAACCTTACTATCTAAATTAGTAATATAAAATTAAAAAATAAAACTTAAAATACTTATATTTTTTATACCTTAATAATAGCCTTTACTTAGCGTTTCTCTTAAGCTTTATATAGGTACTTAAAAGACTTACTAGAAGTATAACTATTATTTCTAAAATTAGTAACTTATAAGAGTAAAAGAAATAGTAAACTGATAGATAGTAGGCTAAAGTAGGAGTATTAGATATATAAAAAGAAAGAGGAGGGTTAGAGAGTTTAAAAGACTTTTTACTAGACTTACTAGATTTATTAAAGGAATTAATATTAGCTATAATAGAAAATAAGTAGAAAATAAGCTAAAAATAAATATTAAGAGATATTACTTAAAAGTTAGTAATAAAGCTTATTTTAAAAAAAGAAAAGAGAGTTATAAAGGCATTATATATATAGAAATAGTATATACTAATTAGAGATTATAAGGCTTAAAGAAAGAAAAAGAAAAAGAAAATCTTAATATAAAAAAAGATTTACTTTAAAGGAAATTTTACTTAGTAATATATTATATCTTTAGGTAATAAATAACCTACTAGTAATAAAAGCTGCTATTAGTAAGCACTAGTAGGGTAAATTATAACTAAATTTTAGATTTAGAAAATTAAAGAAATATATACTAAAATTAGTAATAAATTATAATATTAAAGATAAAAAAAGTAAGGATATAGTAATAAAACTCTTTTCTTTATAATAAAACTCTTTTCTTTATTATAAGACTTATTTCTTAATAATAAAACTTATTTTATTATAGAGAATAACCTTAAAATCTTTAATTAAATTAGCAATTTTAGGGGGGTATATTAAAGCCTATAGGGTATATAGAGGCGCGTTTCCTGAAAATAAGCCTTATTTCCTAAAATAGAAGAGTTATATAACTAGTTACCCCTCTTTTCTAGATTAGCTAGAGAGGCTAAAAGGACCTCGGGCAATTAATCGAAGACACGGTTCAACAACATGTCTAGTGCCTGACCTGTGCCTTGTCAGAGGGTGTCCAAATACACTTGACAAAAGGTATCGTTAAACTTATCCTAAATTTACCTAAACCTCTTCATCACTTAGGATTAAGACCCTCAATTTCCATATCTCCCGTAGCCTGCGCCACGCCTCGTTGTCAACGTCGCACCATGTCCGGGGGCTAATAGTGTCAAGCGGGATAACTTCGAGCCGGACCGATCCTTCAAAGGATTATGCTTAAAATAAGAGGATTCGTTTACAGATGACGATGACCCCATATGGAGTGAAAGTAAATAGATCTTGGCTAATACTACGCTTATGAAACCGTAGATTGTTGATCGTCGGTTGGGGAGCGTTGTTTTCGGGACCGAGACCAATGAGGATCGTTTGATGTACGAGTAATGGGAGTTGGGGATTGTGGATAGCATCCACTGAGAACTGAACATGACTACGGTAGATGTGCTGATAGACAAAGCACTGCCGTCTTACGCGCCATGAAACGTGCTCACCGTTGAAGTGTGCATTGATGTCATACACGCACGCATCACTAACTTGACCTTCAAAGAGCCTATTTACGATAGGGCTCTCAGCCAATGCAATGATTCATTCAAGCCAAATAACCGTTATCAGGCCTAAAACGCCCTTCGCACTCGCATTCCTTCAGACACAAAAAACAACATCAAGCCGTCATTAAACTGACGTGACGTACCAACCATCCCACCTCGAAAGGCCTTCCCAAAAACAACTTAGACAGCTCGAAAGCGTTCCCTTTAAAGGTTTAGCGCTACAGGGGGTTATCCTAGCTTCCGAGACTCAATTTACTGGACCTGATAGCGCTCGGGGGTTCTGATTGGCTCAGAGTTCGGATTCGCTTGTCGCAGGGCTGAAGCGCTTGGCGTGGTGATGGATATGGATAGTCATTCGAGGGTGGTAACTATTACACGCGGTGTTGAGACAATTTGAGTTGATTCGAATGCTGACGTGCAGGGTTCAATGGATGAGAGAGGAGATGTATAAAGTAAAACAATGCTCCGACGCCAAAAGGCTATCCCACTCCTGGCCGACTTCCATCAACCTTATCTCTTCTCTTCACCCCTCACATCCCCTCACCTCACCTCCCCTCCCCTCAACTTCTCAGTATCAACATCATCAAACTAAGCAGCCATCATGTCGCAGGAACTGCCAGACAATGTGATCGTCTTTGGCCCCGACGCCAACTGCACTCTCGCTCTGTGTCCCATAGAATGGAGCGTCTACCAATACCGCCCTTCGCTCGCTGCGAACATCACCTTCATCGTCCTCTACGCCATCGCCATGGGGACACATCTCGTTTTGGGCATCAAGTGGAAGCAGTGGTTCTACATGAGCTTCATGATGATTGGGTGTTTGTTTGAGATTATTGGATACATTGGAAGGATTATTATGTATAATAACCCCTTCAATTTTGGAGGTTTCATGATCCAGATTGTGTTTATCACGAGTGGTCCTGTCTTCTACACAGCTGCTATTTACGTGACGCTCTCCAAGACGTACGACCCCTCATCCCAACAGATAATGACTTGACTGACAACCCAGTATCAAATACTTTGCCCCCGAGGTCTCCCGCTTCAGACCAGAACTCGTCTGGTGGATCTTCATTCCCGCTGATGTCGTCTGTCTCGTCCTCCAAGCCGCGGGCGGAGCATTGTCAACAGTCAGCCAGGGCTCCAGCCAAACTGGTATCGACATCGCCTTGGCCGGTCTGTCCCTCCAAGTTGTCATCCTCGTTCTCTTCTGTGCTCTTCTCGGTGACTATCTCTGGCGATACTTCCGCAGTGGGAATGCCAGTGCAATGGGAAACCGTATGAGGATCTTCTTTGGATTCTTGAGCGCTGCCGTCATTCTAATTCTCGCTCGATGTGCGTTCCGATGCTATGAGTTGAGCAAGGGGTATCGATACTCGGATCTCATCACAAATGAGGGGTTGTTCATTGGTCTCGAGGGAGTGTAAGTTGCAAGTGTTTTTGTTGCCAGTCGGTACTAACTGTTTTCAGTCTTATTGTCATTGCGGTATTCTTCCTGTGCATCAGTCATCCTGGTCCTGTGTTCAACGATGCGATGACGACCGTGCCGGGTGCCTCGCAGAGCGATGCTGATGCTGAGAAGTGAGGTCGAACGAAAAGTACTTGATCTTTGGCGGTGTCGATATCAAGAGGACACCTATAATTTATTTGCGAAGGATTAGGATAGAAATGCAAGAATAAACGGCTTTCGGATCTTGTACACGTTGAACAAGTGACTCGTCATTTCATGCTCTATTGAATGGACCAGAACAAAGATCCGCGGTGAACATTGGCCACATTGGACAATAATATTTCACAAACGCATCACGGTTCTGGGGAAAATTTCTTTCTTAGCTGATGTTACAGGTCTCACTTGTATTCCAGTGCTGCTTTTGGGGGGCCACGTATTAGCTATGAGGCTCAGCGCCAGAGCTCCCTTCAAGACTGGGTCACTCATATTATCACAACAGATACAGTCACAAGTCACATCTTACAGTTTATCATCAAGCTTTAGACGAAAGGAGTTCACATTTTCTCTAGTTAGTAGATCTAAGCCACCGCTGATCAGAAGTCCAGCTCAACAGAGCGACTGAGTATCAAAACAAAACATCATTCTCGAGCCCACAGACAGGGTAACATCGAGTCAACCACCATTTACTTTCCTTTCATCTCCATTGTGACCCATTCATCGTTCCGATGAGGATTCAACACCAGTGATCTTGTCACGATTACTTGGAATCGCAGTTGCACCAGCAGTTCTTCTCACAGTCAGGGTTCCATCCGCGACGACGGAAGAGGCCGTTGTCGTCACAATTGTAGCCCCAAGGGCGGTAGTAACACTTCTGGTACCAGAAGGCGCACTGGATGTTGCAGGAGGCCATCTTCTCACCCTTGGCGACGAAGGCGTCGGGGGTAGCGACGGGGGTGGTAGCCTCGACGGGGAGGGTAGGCTCAGCGTTGATGGCAGCGGCCTCAGCGGGAGCGGTAACCTCGGTGGTGAGGGTGGCCGCCTCAGCGGGAGTGCGGACAACTCCGGCGTTGACGAGGCCAAGGAGGAAGAGGGCTGTGATGGTCAGAGAGGTCATGGTGTTGGGGGGAGTGGTGGACTTACGGAAAGTGATGAGCTTCATGATGGCAGATGTCTCTTGATGAAGAGATGATAGAGTTAGGTAGGGTAGTGTTCGTTGTTGAGAGTTATGGTAGTTGAGTGAAGTTGTTGTGATGCGATGTCAACTGTGAAAAGGTTGAAGGCTGAGGATGAAAGATTTGGGATCGATTCACAGTGAATAACCTCCATCCTGGCCTTAGTTCACTGGACGGATCTATTGATTGGCCATGTATGAACCGTGGTTCGGCTGCCACTGTGCCGGGCAGTGTGGTTCATAGCTCACAGCTGCCAGTGGCAGAATAAGGGCTAGAACATCGCTAGCTGTCTCTTGATACTGAGTGTGCAAGTGTATGATCAGTGTTGGAGATGAAGACGGGGACTGTTCATCGTTCAGATACAATGGAGGGATGAAATAGGATGAAGCATAACAACATCAAAATGCGAACCCAAGAAACGATGCGTAAATCCTGGAGATATTTGTGATGGGTTATTCCCTCCGAATTTCCATCATCACTAGGACAATGGCATATGCTACGAGATCACAGTGCTCGCTTCTGAAGATTGGGCTATTCACATCATCAAAACAAGATGTTTTGAGATTGCATCATTCAGGTTATCTGCTAGTCGAAAATGCGGAAGATGCAACCTGGATATTGTGATTGACATTAAATTCAAGCCAGCCAGAGATACCCGGTAGAGCTTGATTATTTAGGCTACGGAAGACAAGAAAGCGCAAGATCTCCATCACAAGTGATGAAAGGGTATGTGTAAGTTTGTATGTATCTTATGAAGCCTTTAAGCCAATTGTCTCTGAGATAGACTAAGAGCGGTGACGTTCAAAGATCGACCAGTAGGAAAAAGAAACTTCTGGCTCAAGGTTCAACCATATTTACTTCTGCTATTGGTGTAATATATCGGTACAAGTCTTACCATATGTTTCAGAGGTTATAAAGGAAACAAATAGTTATATACATCATGGAATTTATTCGTTTGATTGTCTTTAAACTTGATAGTTGTCTTGTTCACCGAAACCCCCAAGCTATGATCTATCTCGCTCACCATGATCCGATTCTTCTCGGGCTATATTCACCGATCGTATTGGCAGCGTGCCACGCTATTGAGTACTTAAGAGCTCAAAATGCTGCAGAATGTCCTGCGTGAAGCGTTGAACCATTTACCGAAAACACTTCAGTCAAGCTCGGACGGCAAATTTGACATGGTACTGATGGAGAGTCCGAATTTGCTTAACCATCAGTGACTTCAATCGTATCATCAACCGAGCTTGAAAGTTTGAGGTTGCTATGCAGGGTAAGAAAAAGACTCCATGTTATACCAAACGGCAAAAATATCCCCTTTGAGAGGTTGCAACCTACCAGCCATGTAGTAAACCTTCGGGTGTGTCGTGTAATGAGGCAACGGCCCGCCTCCATGTGGCAATTCATGATATAAGTTTGTATGCTTAATCTACTATGACACTATCTCACGTATCTTTCCGCTGGAACTAACTCGGGGAAGACAACAAATTTTCCCGCACGTGGTGTGTGACCGCGAAAATGGTATAAGTTAGCACCAGGTTCCGTTGGAGTGTTTGTGCCACAAATCTTTGCTCCCTCCCGTCGCATTTGTAGCCTATGAAAAGCCTCGCAAATTAGAAGGACGGAAACTTGGCGAAATCACACCATTGATTGATTCAATATCCACGGGCACACGGGGAACCAGGCTTTTTGGGCGTTCTTTGGTTTGACAAGACTCACGAAAGCTCTCCATGTTTGCACCTGTTGCCAAGCTTCTTGGTCACCGATACTTCCTATCAACAGGAGTTCTAACAGTGATGGAGCTTGACTGACGGGCATGTCCATTCAACACACACTAAGGTAGCCAACACTTTCCAGTTCATTCCCTATATACGCTGACCGTACTTGCGTTCAGGATCAATTTTAGTTTAGGTACAGTTGGCGTTGAGCATCTTATTCTGACAGTGGCAAAGGTCTCTCTTAGTACAAGGGGAAAGTGAATACCTTACTCTTCGAATACTGCAATTCTCCCTAATAGGGCTTCCTTGATGACAATCGGGTACAAGTCAGACTGTAGCGGTTGTGAGACGTATTGCAGCCGATAATAGCAAGCATGGCTTCGCTACTTGTCACCGCATTCATGCGTTTACTAAATCTGTGATTTGATTCTGCAATATAGCAACATTTGCACTGTAACACTTACGCTATAACAAGGTAAACAAGGATTTTGGAAGGTTTCACGAATGTACTATTTGCTCCAAAACTGAATCATAATGGAAGATACACCAGAGTATCACAAACACAAGACTGTTATCGGGACAGAGATGGATTCATGACCACAAGCAAACGCTCAAACAATCGGGAGCAGCAGATCACACCAAAGGCTATCCCCAGTCATTTGAAGTCTAGGCCATGTCGTATTCCATTATTTAACACCGATGTAAAGATTTCGATCCCGACAACTTCTCCTGTCGCCAAGTCAACTTTTATCTACCTCAGTTATTGCAAGTCATACACAGCGGTGCTCTTGAGGGGTGATCTTAATCCATTGACTTTTATAGTCCCCTGGACGTTGTACTTCTAAACTTAGGACCATTCCATTATCCTAAGTGACGAAAACATTTAGGTAAGTTTAGTACACCTTGAGGAATCTTTAGACCAAGTACTAAGGTAAGGTAAGCAGTCATGACTGAACCAGAGGTACCTGATCCTCCTCGGGTGGATGCACGGTACGCTCCAATTGATTATCCTAAAATTGGCCTGCCAAATGGACCTGTCAATATTGAAGGCCGTGATTATCTCACGAAACATTTGGGTACCGTCATCCTAACCCTTCTTCACGCGAAGATTGAAGCAGCGGATTTTGAACGATCCGAATGCTGGGATGATATGACTGATTGCCAGAAGCCATTCGGTGTTGAGGACTTTATGGCAATGTTGCGATACACATCTTCCATGGCCATCAGTGTGTTGAGAGACTTTGGGCTGCAGCCAGTGCCTTACCAAAAACGCCGAAGCCTTTCTCCAACCGGCTAATGTGTTGGCTTCTGAAGCCTACACGGGCAACACTATGCGCGGTATGGCAACAATGATCATGGACTTAGCAAATCAGTTAAACCGTGTTGCCTTAGCTCTAACCAAAAAGATTTGGGCAAGTAAGGGTGGAGTTCCTGCTGAGGTGGAGGACATGCTTGCTGTCCCTGCTGACAAGGTCCCGGCCATTGATCTTCGCTGCCTTCGTCTATGGTGCGTATTGAACACCAAGAAGAAGCGTCAAGAGTTTGAAAACCCCAAAAACACAGATAACGATATGATAAAACTCATTGGTAAGTTCAACTCCACCTCTGGGCAACCTAAGACTTTGACACATAACACGCACTAATCAATGAGCAGAGGGGCTAAAGCATGTCGTTGATCCGTCTTGGGAGGTACCCGGAGTTGGTTTCAAGCCAACACAGGCAAGAAAACTTCGAAAAGTCACGGAGGGCAAGGATAATTCGCTCGATTTTATCGTCCCAATGATCATCCATATCTGTATAGGGATGGGTAAGGTAAAGGGCAAACCATTCCACGTTATCCACGACTCGACCTCCGTTGGCAGTACCCGAGACCGCATAAGTGGTATGCCTCACTACTGCAGTATGCGATTGAACGCACGCAACCGGATCGTCGGCGACGTCGATATTTCTAAGTGGAGAAAAGCTTTTGAAGAGCTTCGTGAATTTGACGAGGTTGAAAAAGGAATCGAGGTCAGCGACGAAAGACTCAGAGACCTCATGACGGATGACAAGTACACACCCCTGAAGATCACTTGCAAAGAAGACGCAGTCCAAATGATGGGCCGAGCCTATCTGGCTAATCAGGCGATCGGTGTGCCCGATCTGAGAGAGCCGCTTCCTCCTGCAAAGCTGCAAGCTCTCGACATTTGGGAGTCGAAGCCTATCAGAGACTGTTCTAAACACATTGGCCGGCCCTTCTCTACCGCAATTAACACTCAACCAGCTGGTTGCTGTTGGATGTGCAAAGTTGTCATCAGGTACAAAGAGCCAACGGGTACTACGGTGCTACATGACGGCCTCAACCGTAGCGCCTCCAAGAAAGACTTCAGAGACCGCAACGAAACCCCCCATTCATGTGCAGAAGTTATTTGCTCTAGGTATTGCATTATCTTGGAAGATGACAAGAAACGAAGGGACACGGCAGAAAAGATGAAGAAGGAGGAGGAGAAGAAGAAGGAGAAGGAGAGGAGGGAGGAGGAGCGGAGGAGGATGGCCTATCAACAGAGCAGGGCCCGGTACAGTCATGTTGCTCGCAGATGATGGAAGCCTTGCATGTGTTTTTTTTTTCTTTTCTTTCTTTCTTTTTTTTTTTTTTTTTTTTTTTTTTTATAAATCTACTCAGACATATCTTGGCGTTTTGGGATTAAATGAGGATTTCAGATGGAGGAAAAAGGTTATCTTAAGAAAAAGTTTAAAGATAAAAAAAAGGGAAAAGAAACAAAAAAAACCCAAAAAAAACCTAGAAAGACAAAAAAAGGTTATAATTCATGTATTCCTCTTTGAGGGACAAAAAAGGATAAAAATTAGAGATAAAACATAAATAAAAATGGGCGCTGTGGGAGGAAATACTGATTGAATCTCGGTGATATTAGAGAGAACTGGTCTAAAATCTTTCTAAGAAACACCTAAACATGCACAAGTCTCTTCATGACTTAGAGTAGAGATACTAAGCTCGATGATATCAGAGAGAACGGATCTAAAATCTTCCTAAGAAACACCTAAACTTCTTGGACAACCTTGGACTCGAACGGCCTTGACTTGTGGAGTTTCCGACCTTGGATTTTGAGGGTAATAATTTTTATAACTTCTGTAGACGTAAACTTCTGCAAACTTTGACATCCCGCCTCGATCTCCTCCAGTAAACAATAATAGTAATAGCATGCCTCCTCCCCCACGTCCACAACGCCTAGCTGCACGACAGCAGTGCAAGCCGTGATCCCGGCGCCTACTTCGTCACCACCCAAACGAGTGGTTTCGACCCCTGTGTCTAAAATGCTAATTAAACATCCCTTCTGAATATCACTTTAATATTAATATCACCAGATACCGACACCACCATGAATCAGCACACTCATAACCATGACGAGCCTTCACTTCCCCTGGGATTATATCACCGGTTGTTTTAGCCATATAGAAAGAATTGGTTTCGATTATTTGAAGAATAAACTTCTAAAAGCTTATGACAAGTTTAGACTAGACTAGTAAAGGATTATGGTTTGTCCAGATTCGAGGGCAAGAGTAGCATACTAAGAAGTTACTACAGTGTCTGAGGCTGAGGCTGAGGATTTAAGTCTGACTAGGGAAGGCCTCATGCCTTAAATGCATGTGATGCAGAGAGACTGGATACGATTGCACAATCCTTCTCCTATCATCAGGATCTGATGGCTCGATCGTGAGACTCAACGTCATTTAGCGATACCTCCTGAAGGTATTTGTACTCTCATAGTGCCTTCGCTGAATGTGAAAAGCTGCAGCTAAACAGTTCTTCCCCTAATGGGGGCTGATGGACCGCCCTTTGGCACATGGGAATAATATCCCGCTCAAAGCCACGCGAGGCTGCGGACCAACGACCTTGGTACACAGAGAATTGTCGCAGTGCAGAGTAGGATTATTAGGATTCTGGCCCGCCCGAGAGGACGAGAGATTGAGCAGAAGAAGATAAGACCTCAGCACAGGACCAAGCCTCAACACGATGCTCGATCTCTGTAGATTTGACCGTGTGGGTGATGTCCTCACTTAGTACTTTTGCTGTCATCGCTCCCATGTAGAGAAAAGCAGGTTTGCGGCCATACAGCAGTCGCTGGGCTTGAACCGGTCTGCGTATATACTAAAGGGCAGGCCTATATGCTCCAACACATCCCTCAGAGCCCCATGTGACTCAGGAAGTCACCGACGCTACGAGCTAAGATTGCTTGCTTGATGCTTCTAGTATCCGGATCGCAGGAATGGAATTCGTTCAAGAATATTGTCTGGAAAATATGACAGAGAGTACCGAGGCAAAGCGTGCTCTTCGCACACGTCTTCAGTGACGGGGAGGCTCAGGGTCGGGAGACTCTGCCGAACTGATCCAAGTTGACCGTAGGGGTGATACTAGCCGTGGTCGGCTATGCCAACATGTGAGTTTCTTGCTGCGAGTCGAGTTGCGAGCGTCGACCCTTATATATAGACTCTTTGCATCCGTAATGACATCCCACAGTCCGGATAACGTCGCCTTAATATATAAAATAAGGCCAATCAGCCCCTAGTACTGCGAAGATGAATCATAAGTTGCTCCTAAACTACGAGTGTCGAAGAAGGAGCAATGGCCAATTAATGTGTCAAAGGAGTAGCAGGGACTGTGATGCCTCCGAGAGAAAGCTCAAGGCCGGGGGAGTTGGCGACATCATCCTATTTGGGTGCTGTTATCGTTGCCGCCCTTGTCTCCTTCATCGCCTTCTTCGTCGTCCCTGAACGTAAACGAAATCCGTTCGCCGCTGAAATTGACGTCTGAAAGCTGAAATGTGATCGAGTCCTCAGACGCCTCAGAGTCTGTTCCTGGGTCAGACAATTTGTGGAACCAGTTGACAAATAGTTCAGCGATCTACTACGACTATTACGTGTCGGTGTCAGTGTCGGTGTCGTTGTTAGTGTCGATGTCGATATCGATATCGACACTGTCACTACCGTGGTGAGCTTTGTAGGAGTCTTGCTAAAAGGCAGAACGCAGAACAGGTGACAAGTTTCCCAAATTCCTTCA
Source organism: Fusarium verticillioides 7600 (assembly GCF_000149555.1). Lineage (NCBI taxonomy): Eukaryota > Fungi > Ascomycota > Sordariomycetes > Hypocreales > Nectriaceae > Fusarium > Fusarium verticillioides. The sequence goes on from NC_031681.1 coordinate 2,715,066, forward strand.
TGCTAGACTTGCACGCAATATAGTATTTTGAAACCGCGTCATTTGCTTGCTTCTTCTTTTTCATCAGGTGCGCTTCGAGATATTTCATTTGCGTCCGCTTCTCGGTTACCTCGGAAGAGGAAGAAATTCTTGAGATACTGGACATAGACTTTAGGAGTAACAAAGTCAGGATCCTCATCGCTCTCCTTGGCTTCACCCGTGGACGACTTGTCCCTGCCTGATGCCTTGGCCTGCACATGGGCCTTGGCTACTTTGTTCTCCTTTTCAACCTTTGTGTTGCGTTCACCCTGGTGCCACTTGCTGTGGCCAGTGGACTTATGATTCTCGGCCTTATATAATATATTCGAGGTGGTAGCGTTAGTATCTGATCATATATTGATTCTTCTTGAAACGCTCCTGTTTATGTCGTGGAATTGAAAGCCTGGTTGAGCAACCAGTTGGGTTGATAAGATTGTGACAGAAGGTAACCGTCGCTTGCAAATGAGGCCAATAAACTCGAATAAAGACCGATAAGATTTTAAAGGGCCGCGAAGAGAATGAGAAGCCAATGGTCAAGCGTAGGTATGCATTGAGATTCTATCACCGCCTCGCACTTGAGACTTTACAGAAATAGCGACAGTCTTCAAGCCAGCAGGAAGTGTATATGTTCTCCTCGAGCTCTTGGTCGCCATAGCCTGGCCACATCGGCCGTAACATAGCTGAGTGGCTTGCCAAATCGAGAATACTAATGAAAGCCGATCAACATGGTTGCAAACGCTGCGGAGAATGTTGCTGAAGTTTCCACCTTCCAAGCATTGAGATGGTAACAGGGATTGATATGCTTAGGAGGCTAGACTGGCATGCTTTCTTTCGAATGACCAAGTGGGAACAAGACCATGACTGATCACGGTGTTCGAGTCTCGTGCTGCAGATAAGTATGTGGTTATCGTCGTTTTGGCCTTCGGTCGTGGTATTAATGTAGCGGATAGTGAGTTGGCCACAGGAGTAGCTGCTCGACTGGACCAACTCTGGGTACACATTTAAGGCAAGCCGCTGTGATTATTGAAACCCTCAGAGCTGCAAGGCCGTCCCCAAACACAACATACTGATCTCCGTGTGCGCCAGACACCCATAGCAGGATGTAGCGAGTCTTGCCATGTGAATTATGCTAGGATGGTGGACTCCCTGTGTAACGGCGTCGAAGTCGCGGGACGCTGCGGACCAACGGCCTTGGTAAACGGAGTATTGTCAAAGTCCATTGCAGTTGGCATCGGATTAAGTATCCAGTCTGTTTCGCTCAATCATATTGGTCTGTTGCTTTAAAAGTTCTTGTTCTCGACGGGGAACGAGCTACGACGCCTTGAACGCTCTGTGATTAAGAGGCGGGAGGTAGTCGGTATATCGGTCCTATAGATAGATAAGAGGGTGATATTTTGTTAAGCTTAGGGGGACTTACAACGTAAACAATAGGTTTGTTTTTCTTGGGGGTGTTTCGTGGGAAGAACTTCTAAATGACAAAAAGGGAAGCAATAATGACCAGAATAGAGATGGCAACTTCGGCGCCGTATGCCTAAGTCCAGAGTCTTTAGCCGGTGATATACAGGTGTGCATTTCTAGCCGCGAGTCCGGTTGCGTGTGTTGAAGCCCAGCAGATGGAGACGTTACATCCGGAACAACAGCCGAGAATCTTGATTATGCCATTGTTGTCCTAGAGGGCGCGCCCGAAATGCTGGCCAGCGTCACGGAGCGGACTGAAATCCTCTTGAATGCAAATTGAGAAAGACATTTTCGAACGAAGAAGATGTCCAGGCGAACTTTGTTCAGCCCCTGTTCTAGTTCCTCGAGACTTTAGTAGAACTTGAGACAATCCGCTCCTTATGCTGCGCTGATGTGTTCATCTTGTCCACCTAGCCGGATTGAAGAAAACTCTGACCAGGAGCACCGATACCTCTTCGTATCCCAAAGCGGGAAAGGGAATGAGGCGGTAATTCTAAACCCAGATCAAGAACTGATAGCAAAGGGTCCAGCAAAGGGTGCGCGATTGACTCAATAGCGAGGTGCCCTTGGGGCTTTTCGTGTTTGGGGAGTCAACCCAGGCGCTAGGGCTATCCGAACAAGGCTTTCGGCCTCACCACCCAGTTCTTCGAGGGCCTCATGTAGGTTAACCATTATGCAGCGCTACAGCTCTCAGGTAGAATTGAAGACTCTGAGCGACTCCTCATGGATGATCACAGCCTCTATATACACTGTCAGCACTTCAGATCGTAGAAGCTAACCAGTCTTTGTCGGTGGTATCAGACGCTGATGGCTTGTCGGGGTCAAAGTGAACTTACCGTTTAGAGAACTGAGGGCAGACTGGCCAAGCTTCGCTATTTACCATGTTGTGTTTGGTGTTCAAGGTTTTCTAGAGAACATATTCCTGTTGTTTTCAGACTGTCAGTATTATAAATTGTAAGAATGTACCATATGTTGAGCTTTCGTCAGTAACAGGATCTCCTTACCTCTATCTATATAAGGTGCGCGCAGGTTCTTACCAGTGCCCACATATATATACTGATGGTAAGAGAAAAGTCCGAAAGAGGGAGATCCTGAGTCTGATTAGTTGAGAGACAGTATTACTAGGAGGTTAACTTACTCTTGGATTGTATGTCAGGCAGAGGATTGCGTGAGTCCCTTACAGAGCTTCCGACAGACCGGGAAGTGGTGCGTCGGCCGTCATAACATGTGAATTATGTGATGTCTCAGAGCGGTGTTTAATTTAGAGTATAATATACCATTGCGGTCTGGTCTCAGCTCAGTGATGCAGGAGACAGATCGGAGGTGGCCATCCCCAGGTAAGAGGCCGTGATGCAGAAAAAGTAAGAGAGATTTGGAGGAATAAGACGGGCAATTTATAGTCGGAATCGCAGCCTGCTTATTCATCATCGCCCCTAAATTCATTCCATTCACTTGGATGAGTTTGATAAAATTGTTTGAAGTTGCTTCTTTTCTGGGCAATTGGTATGCTGCCTAAAGTGTGTTGATGAGAGTGTTTTTTGAGTTGATAGCCCTGATGGCTGATGCTTGCATCGCGCGCCTTACTCAAAGTTGCTCCGTTGCTGGCAACTCTGCTCAACAACACCGCCTGCCATTTGCAAAACATACCTAAGCAAAGCTTTTGAATGATTGGCGCCACAAGCAAAGTTGGATTGCCTTCAATACTCGAAGTCACTATCTACCACTGGGTGTTTTTGTGTCACACGGAGGGGGCAAACGGGGAATGCTTACGTTACTGCTGTAAAGCAAAGCAAAGAAAGAGATGGGAGAAGGGAGTTGCGAAGCCGACAAACCGTTGCTCCTCTTGTAAAGTCATCTGACAAGCAACAAACCCCCAAGCGAGACCTCGAACCTCGACCGTGGAGGGTAACAATCTTATGTGCTTCTATGAACATAAACTCCTTCTGAAGTGCTAATTAAACCCCGCTATCTCGACATCACTTTGATACTACCATTACCTCAACCAACCTACACCTATAGCCATAATAAGCCTCAGCAATCTAAGCCAGAGCTTGCAGGGCACCAACCTCCATTCCCCAGGCATCTACCAATATACAACGCCCACTGCCATCCAACAGATACAATGGCTTCGATAACAGATATACCCTCTATGCGTGCAGCATGTATCAACACGCCGCTTTTGAGCGTGGAGAGCTCGTAAGGGACACAATCATCGAGGCTGCGAAACCGGAGATGGTAGCAGCATTTGTCGCAACAGCAGCAAGCATGCCACGACCAAACATCGTCATGTTTCTGGTATCGCAGAGCCTGAAGATGGTTAGCATTGCTAACGTGAAGTTTGCGTCCTTCCAATCAGTGTTCGTTATACAGAGGTAAAGAGTTTACGCGGTCTCACGTAGTCCCAATGGTGGTCGAGTTGTCAAACCACTTGTTAGCATCAGCTTCAGCAAAATGGGAAGCACTTTGAGGCCACGCATTTCCCTCATGGCTCATCAGCCGCATTTCATCATCTTTTGCTAATTTTAGCATTTTTTTGTCCTCAGGAAGATGTCGCGCAGTTGGAAAGAATTGCTCTGACTCATCGCCCTTTTGCACATCAGCTGCGTTTCATCGGATACCTTCACCACCAGCTGTCGCCCGATGCCAGTGGTGTTCCCCGTTCATTCACAACATGTCCTGTCAATTGCATGCACAAGTACTGCAATCACAGTTGTCTCGAACAAGCAAATTCACCGACATTTGCTGGCCGACAACCGAGACGAACCAAGTCAAGTGATTGTGTAACAGGCATCAGCCAAGTTGTGTGGCAAGTTCATGTGTGTGGCGTGCGCCACACAGACAGTGTGCACTATCGCCAAGTTCTGGTCGCCAGTTGCATGCAGAGTAAAGGCTCGGAGGCAGATTCGTACATACCAAAGGCGCAATTGTCGAGAACAAGACTCGTATGTAGTGACATTGTGCTTGGAGAATCTGGATTTGGACCTATTCACCTGCTTCTTGCGTCGCAGCTCACGGACGGACTCGAGCAGCTTCCTTGTGCCTTTTCACCCCAACATATCTCGAATCGCCCAGAACCTCATAACAACAGCCAGCTGGACGTAATGACTACTGAATCACCTTCAGATCATGAGCCTCGTGCCAATTGGCGACATGTACTCACCAACAACCCGCCGTCTCAAGTACCTGGACAAAGCTTTGAGACAGATTCATAGCTGAGAGCACGTGGTTAATCACACCCAACATCCCGTCTACTTCCAGCTTAAATAGAGAGCTTCAGCATCCTGCAGAATGCTTCTTTTGAACCAGCCGCCCATAAATCTCAACATATTGTTTTTCAGACTCGTCCTTATGTCCAACTCAAGCCCGGTTCACTGTAGGACTATCGAGGACGTCCCGCTGCCATATCCCGCTTCCAAGCTCATCATCACCCAGCGTCTTCAAGCCTCACGAGAATCACCCTTCTGGGCGTGGATCATTGTTGGCGCATTCTACGACAGACAAGATAACGTCCTCTGGAGCACTGAGATCTTCGCTGGTCGGCTGGACATCGATTCGGACTCTGAAGACGAGTCTATTGATACTGAGTCTTTGGCGGAGAGTTATACCGAGGAGACAGCTTCTTCAGGTAAACACTGATCCCTTGGAGATTTTTAACAGATATTCATGCGCGCAATTCTCTATATAACCCCCGTGTCTTCCACAATTCTGACTCTCCTCAGACGTTTTCTCTTCCTACCAAGAACAATCGTATCATAACAACCAAGCCTTGAACTACCAAGTACCTCAAGCCCACCAAGTCTTTCCATATTGGAACCAATCTCCGCCATATGCTATTCCACCGACTTGGGATCCAACTACCCAAGGTCAAGTTCCCGGCTTCTGGCAAGCATCTTTCGATCCAAACGTTCGTCGCTGGGTTCATACCTGGCAACCTCTCTGACTCCCCTCCCCTTCCCTCCCACGATCAACCACCATGTCTGGTTGGAACCCCATCAACGGTCGTGACGCCACAGGCTCACGACCAAACTACTCACCCATGGGTGCACCGATCCCATCGCAGGGTCAGCCGTATGTTCCTCATCTTGGTGGTCCTGGGTATAACTTTGGTCTAGCTCCCCCCGCGTACGGCTACATGTATCCCGGCACAGCTGTATATAGCCAGCCCGTTTACGGATTCCCCCCTCAGGGACCAGTTGCTGGGTTTCAGACTCAGCAGACGTATGCGCATCAGCCCAACGGGACTGGTAACATTCTCCCTCGCCAGGCGCAGCCCATTCCACAGATCGACCCGAAGATGCCTGCTGCGCAGATGACCAACTCGTCTGGTGGTGTTGGTTGTGAGCCCGGGTACAACTATTTCTTCCCAGCGAATCATACCAAGGTTCATGTGTTCAAGAGTGATGTCCCTCCTTGGCAGCTGCAGGCGAACGCCCAGATTCCGTTTATCGCTTCGCACGTTCCGACATCGACGAAACTGGGTGATCTCCTGAAGGGCTTTGGGTGTACCAATCCCTCGGCGAAGAAGAACATCTGCTTCGAACTCTACAGTGGAGGAAATGGCAAGTGGTACAAGGGATATTCTTTCACTGGTGATGACAAGGATGAGATTGGCAAGACCATGGATGAGGTTGGTTGGGATTCGTCCAGGACTGGAAACAAGGGGGAGAAGCCTGTTGTCTGTCTCTGGTTCTGCAAGAGCTGATTTGGCTTGATGTTGCAAAATGTGACTGGGTAGGAGGATAGTTGCTGGACATTGTTTCCTACTCTGGTTCTTTGTTGGTGAAACGTCAGGTACCCCATCCTTGAGCATTGGAGTTTATGGTTTATATCGCTGGCTTAGTTACTAGCTACGCTGATCAACTGAGGCATGTGGATTTCTCTCATGACACCTGCTTCATTAATCTTGAATCGTGATGTAATAGGTCCATGATAATCCTGGTTACGCCAAGATGTTGATTAGATGTCGTGACGCTATGACCCCTGTACTAACGTTAGAGGTTAGTTTTGGTTGCATGATCTGCATGAGGTACCAAGTCTATTCCGACGGCGTGTGCGATGTCACACAAGAAGAACTGCCCGATAAGAATAGTGTGACATTACGGAATGCAATGTTAGCTTCGGCTAAAAAGAAAGATGGGTTAACGTTGCATGACACCTCATTGGGTATAGCCCCTTGTTCTCAGGTTCCGCAACACCAACGCTCTCATCATACTATTGCATCACGGCTTCCTCCCGTAAATAGAGTAACTAAACTCCAGTTAGTCCTGAAACGTAACAACATACCCAAAACGTTCAACTCACATCGGCCAGTACGCATGAATCCTCCTATCCCCCATACTCTTCCTGACATCCATCAAAAACACCGTCGTATCCTCCACACTCCACCCATGACCCCTCGTCAGCGCCGCCATAGTAATAGCCTCAAGTCCATTCGAGAAATTCTCATAGCACCAAGCCCCCAGCTCTTTGTACCTCTTATCCTTCGGCCAAGAATTGCTCGGCCACCTGAACCTCTCGATCTTGACGTCTACAAACCCAATCTCTTTCATGACGTCTACTAGCGCTGGGATGTCTACGTACGGACGGCCGAAGCGCTCTGATGCTTCTTGCAGAAGCTTGAGACACTTGAGGAGTGGGTTATCGGGCTTGACGGTGTCGTCGTCGGATTTGATGGTGAGATCTGCTTCTTGGAGCTCGAGATAGCCGTTGGGGGTTAAGTTTCTGGGATTTGGTTAGAGGGGTGTGGGTGGGTGTGAAAGGGGGTGTACTGGAAGCATTGGGTTAGGTATTTCTTCCAGTCGCTTATGCAGGATGTCATGAAACGGCTGTGGATGTAGTCAAATGGCTTTGAGTAGGTCCACTCGTCTTCGATATCGTCAATCTCAAAGGTTACGTTTGGCGGGATGCTGAACAACTTGTGTTAGACCGCCTATATACGAGCACTGGCACGGATACAAACTCACAAGCTTGGCTGAATCGGTGAGAGGTCGACGCCGATGACCTAGATCGTCAGTTCAGCCAAATAGATGGAAAGGAGAGCCCAAACTGCACGCACCTCTGCTTCAGGATGTTCATCCGCAAAGTCCATCGCCCAAATCCCCGTCCCAGTACCAAGATCTAAAACATGATTCACTTTTGTGTCAGGGTAGCAAGGCGGTGCGAGGCCAAGCTTGTCACCAAAGGTAAGAAGGAACAGATTATGCTGTAGATCTGACGTGGCACAGGATCAGAAATGGAAGACTGAAGAGTGTAGACGTAGAACATACCTAATCTTTCCTTTTCCTTATCGTCATTCGGCAGGACGTACTCTAGATTCGAGATGAGAAAAGTCCGGGGATGTTGAGATAGCTTAACTCACTGCCGTCTTTGTATGCATGATACGTTCTACCGTTTTCACAGCGGTAGTTATAGATTGACTCAGAGACACTCGCTGTAGTAGATGCAGAATCCTAAAGTCTTGCATTTAGCAACTGAGACAAGCCATGTATTGACTGGGTTATACCTCACCAAGCGTGGATTCATTGCCCTCCTATACCAGCATGGTCAAATCTACTCACGAAAGCCAATGTACTGACTGACCTGTTCATCCGGCACAACAACTGGTTGTTCGTTCGTCTCAGCCATTTTTATCTTGGTATGAATGAATTGTTTCTGTTGAGATATTAAAGTACTCCAGACATGGACTGATTCTTATCGTGAACAGGCATGCTCGGCGGTGGACGTGATTGGTTAGAGCTATATGCAAATGCATGTTGGTTGTACTTAAACCGTTGCAATGAATACGACCAACACAACACCACGTTCCCCGCCTCTGCATCGGGAAATATCACGTGTTGTTACTTGAAGGAAAGACGGTCCATGAGAAAGAAACATATGTTTGTGATTCTATGTGCTGTCAGTATATAGGGAGTAGTCAAAGGACCATTGAGACAGTCGCTGCTTGCTGGTGTTTAGGATGATGGAGGATGGGACACTACGGGGAGATCTGTGCCTTATATCGATATTTAGTTACGAAACGCCTTGGGTATACTTCTTTGTAATTTGGGGTGGCTTCCGATGAGTTGACATCAACTCAGAAGGCATTTTCCCCTATATTTCGACTCCTGATCCAGAGTCTTTGATCACTAGTCATCCTCTCTATCTCTTCACACTCTCATCACTCTTCTTCCTTCCCTTCCAATGCGTCCTAGCAATCTTCAACAGCCCCCAAGCCAGTAACCTATACACCACCACACAAGCCGCCAAACACGCCACATTAACAACAGGATCAACATCAAAGTTATACAATTCCAACACCTGCTGTCCCGTCTCAATCGGACACTTTCCATTCTCCAATCTCTGCTCGTCATTACACGTGAACGTGATATCTCTCAATGAATACGGCGCCACAGCTCGTGTGCCGTACCTAATGGGGGAGAGGTAGTTGAACGCTTTGAAGAGCTCTGGCATGTCGATGGAGAGAATACCAGCCATTGTGTTAGCCAGCGCGAGGAATACGCCCATGATGTTGACGGCGAAACCGGTGTGGCCGAAGAGTGTGTTGAACATGATACCGAGCGATTCGCCACACGATACGATTCCAAAACAAGCAAACACCGAGACAAAGTACAGCGTCGCAGTCCGCGGGAGATCAACAGCAATAACCCCCAAGACACCAAAGATCATACAACTGATAATCTCAAACGGCACCTCCAGAATCGTATACGCCGCAAGAAACGCATGAACACTATAAACACCATCATCATCCTCCCTATAGAACACATCTCGTTCATTAGGATAGATCGCCGTGTTCTGCAACATGCCGACAAAGTAAAACGCGCCAATCTCCTGGACAAAGCCCATTCTGTTCTGGACGGAGTAGTAGTCGTTGTCGAAGGGGGCGAAGAATAGGGCGAGGACGAGGGCGAGACCGATGACTTGCATGAGGCGGGCGACGATAAGCTCGGGCTGGCGGTAGGTGTTTATGGTGGCACGGTGGAGGAGGAGGGGGAGGGATGTTGTGATGGGGGCGCGTTTGCGGATGAGGGCGCCGAGTTCGGCGGGGGTTGAGAGGTTGGCTTTGTTGAAGGAGCGGCGATGTGTTGTGGCCTGGCTGTTGTGTTGTTCAGGGATATCTTTGGTGACTTCCTCTAGTATACCAGCTGGCTTTTCGTTTGTGAAAGAACTCTCTTCCTTCCAGTGATCGATTAGTTTCTGCACTCGCTTTCGTGACTCTAATTCCCTGCCCTCCTGTTGAAGATCGATAGTGATCATGTCGAGTGCAAAGTCAGCTGGGTTGGTATGTGTCGGACACTCATATCCATGACGGGCAAGATATCCAAGCATATCCTTTCCAGGACCAGAATAAACCTGCGAGCCACCTCTCGCCAAAAGTAACACATTTCCAAACTCCCTGAACAAATCGGATCGAGCTTGATGGATGGTAAGAATGAGAGTACGGCCTTCGTTAGCGAGACCTTGAAGGACTTCCATGATAGAATTCGCGGTAAAAGCATCCAGTCCAGATGTCGGTTCGTCCAGGAGAAGAATACGAGGATCAGTGAGGACTTGTACTGCGATGGAAACACGACGTTTCTCTCCTCCAGAGATACCCTTGACGAGTTCGCCGCCAATGAGGTTATCAGCACAGTCCTTCAAACCCATCTTCAACAGTACATCTTCTGCCCGACGGTTCTTCTCCTCTTTGCTCATGAACGAGGGTAGGCGAAGACCAGCTGCGAAGCGAAGCGTCTCACGAACTGTAAGCGATGGCAGCAACGCATCATCATCTTGACAGACATAAGAGCAGACTGATCGAATAACCGAATCTGAGGGAACAGCGCCGTTGAAAGTGAGTTTCCCAGCTGGTCGATATTTCGTACCCACTGAGTTCCGTAGTCTTAGAGCCATTGAGTTGAGAAGCGATGTCTTTCCACTCCCCGAAGGACCCATGATCACATTCAGAACTCCAGCGTTGAACGTCGCATTTACAGGGTTAAGAATCGTCTTTGTCGGCAACTTCTTCCCCAACTGAGTTCTCTTATCCAAAGCGAGCGAGAATTGGTTGAGTTCCAGGTCAATGGCTCGAACGTCGGCGACAGATCGTGCAGTCATCTTCTCCTTTCCAGCTGAAAGATCGGTATCCGAGACACGAGCGCGAGCAATCGTCATTTCGACTTTGAGAATATGAAGTCCGATGACTGATAACACCACAAAAAAGACGACAAAGGCGAGGCATACGAGGATAGGTTTGGCAGTCCAGTATTTGGGGAAGCCGAGAGATGCCATCACGTATGAGCCCGTGTACTGTTTACAGCGTGGGTCGGATTCGTCGCCGAAGGGACAATCGTAGAAACTCCCCTCGAACTCGTTTCCACAGTACGCGCTAAACACGTAGAACTACACATGTTAGTATTAGATCTGGGGGTGAGTGTAGGATCATACCGTGTAAGTAAGCCACTTGAGCCATCGGACATAGACAGGCAGACTGTTCACATTGATGAACATCCCACAAGCCATGCTCTGTAGTGTAAAGACCAGATTTGCAATCACACTCGCTCCAGCAAAGTGTCTAACCGTCGCAACACACGTCATAGCACATGTAACAGCGATGTACTGATTCAACAACGTGATCGCAAAGAATGTAAAGAACTTTTCGACATCACGATCGAAACCGGCCATGAAGTAAAAGATGACCGAGAAGAGAAATGGCGCAGCGACATCTTCTGTTACCATGCGTGCGATTCTTCGTGAGAGGACGAATGGGAGGGCATCGACGCATCCTTCTGAGTTCTCGCGGTCGAAGGTGGGAATGTCGAATGTCATGCGGTAGACTTCGAAGATGAGAATTAGATAGCCTTGGAGACCGGCTGCTGTGTATAGGCCACCCTGTCGAGAGCGAATACCGGCTTGGTCGCGGCCGAGATCGAAGAATAAGTACCCGCAGACAAGACCCATGAAGATAGCTTCGGTGAGAGTAGCTGCCATACCGAGAGGATCACGATACGTAACTTTGAGAGTACGATCTGTAAGAACAGTGAGTTGTCGCACAAAACCCGCATGCTCCTCCGCCTTCCTATCCTTCTTCTTCCCATCCCCAACATCAACCGTTCTATCAAGAGGACGATGTCTCTTCAGCGTCTCTTCATTCCAAGCACCCTTCAACCTCTCCACCTTTGCAGACGTCTCTTGTTCCAACTCAGGAGTGCGATTATCCACAGCCGCGATATCAATAATGAACTCAGCAGGGTTAACAAAGGGCGGAAGTTGAAAACCCAGGTCTGCGAACCAAGGAACGGCATCTTTGATAGCGCCTGAGAAAACAGGGCTGCCTTTCGTGAGAACGATGAGATTGTCGAAAAGATCCCAGATTTCAGAGCGCGGTTGATGAATCGTCGTTATGATCGTGCGCCCCTTTTGCGCAAGGGTCTTGAGCGTTCGTACGAGTTGGTATGCACTCGTCGCGTCAAGACCGGTCGTAGGCTCGTCGAGGAAGAGGACTGATGGGTTGGCGAGGAGTTGAACACCGATACTTGTTCGTCGCTTCTCACCGCCTGAACATCCGTGATGCTGCGAGTTACCAATCCGTGTATCGGCGCATTCTTTTAGTCCAAGTTCGAGGATGACTTCTTCAACAACTCTGTGGCGTTCTTCGGCGGTTGTTGATGGTGGAAGGCGGAGATCAGCTGAGTATCGCAACGTTTCCCTGACAGTGAGTGTGGGTAGCAGAATATCCTGCTGCATAACGTACGCAGCACGAACATTATGAACACCAACTTTTCCATTAAACGTCACAACTCCCTCTTGACTTAATCTCGAACTCAACACTCTTTCAGCGACTGTGTTGAGCAGCGTTGTCTTTCCTGAGCCACTACCTCCAATAATAGCCGTTAAAGTTCCAGGCTCAAGATCGGCGTTTACGGCGTTGAGTAACGGCTTCATTTTTGGAGCGGTGCTGAACTTTGAGGAGAACAAATCACCGTATGTCGAGGGCGCAAGCCATGACGGCGCAGTGTCAACTGACACAGCCAGGTTGTGAAGCTGAACATGAACGGCTTTGACATCGTCGAGAGAAAGATGGCCTCCGGAAATATGGTGAATACCAGGATCTATCGAAAGATCCGGCGAACTGGTTCTATCCATCTTTTCAACGTCGGGATCATGATGCGACATGACTGCGTTTCTTTGTCGTAAGCGCGATCAAGGATAAAATGTTATCTGTTAGTCCAAGCCCGGGACATTATGTCTCTTGAACAGTAACTTGGTGCTTATTATTCAGAGTATTCAGGCTGGTTGAAATCTATGGCGCCCAGTAGAATAGGCTTTAAGAAGAGGAACAAGAAGCGAAATCTGACAATAACCACTCGACGAGAAATCCACCGCATAAGACCCAACGGTCACTGTCCCAAAGAGGCAATTCATGGTCAAGTCTGTATGTATAGACGAGCTTCCAAGGCTAATACCCGAGAAGCTTGCCTGATTCGCTGGGTTTGTTCTAGAGTCGGGTGAGGTCTTTTGATGGGTGTGGATCGGGGAATGGAAGCGAGGTTGCGGGGGCAAGGGTCTAGGCCGAGAGAATTGATCGAGAAGGGGAGAGGAGAAGCGTGTGATTTGTGGAAATGCGTTGGTGGGGGGTGCCATTGTTGCTGTTGCTGACGTGGAGAGGAAAGACATTTCGGAGTTGGTCAGTTCCGAGCAAGGAGTGGATTAAAGAGGGAGGTCGTTACTTCACATGCTTCTATATACAAATAATACCAGGCTATATCTCACTGTCATAGAGGATGGCAGTGTGAGACTCCTTCAGTATAAGCACAGCAGCCCCCCCAATGAACCCCTCAGAAAGTCAATCTCACTGTAGAGTTACGTAGTTCATGATCAATACCACTTACACCTCGCTTATCACTCCCCCATGATCCCTGAAAGGTAAAAACGAACTTTCGCTAACATGCCCCAAAGAAAACATGTCTAGCGCTTGGCGTGCCACTTCGGCTGCTAAACGATGCAACCATCTCTCTTGCCTACGCCGAGGTTTTTTTTTTCTTAATATTCGATGCGACTTAAGCGAGCTCGTTAACGATTTTCGTGAGGTCAAGGTTTATTTCGTATAGCATGATGATGCGGTAATCTTTAGCCGCTTAAAAATGATATACGGGGTAGCTAATAAGAGTGTTGAATTGGATAATGCGATTGATATTGTGGAATGAAATTGCAATGACTCGAGATCGTGAGATTGACTGAGGGGATGAAGCTAAGAGAGGTAGCTAAGGAGCTGCTCAATTTGGTGAAGTTGTGAACATTGCTCATCTAGATCGTGGTCTCGATTCTTCTCATTCCGTCAATATAACAATTAATTGCTTTCATAGGTCGGAGTAGAACCTCCAAATGCCTCACACCAAATAATGAATGCATCGTCAACCCCACAATTTCTCCAAATCATCTTTCTTCGTGCTACACTCAAGACGCATCAAAAGCTCACATGCACATAAAACACGATCCAATGACGCCACAATCTCATCAATCTGCAATTTCATTACTCATGCTATTCAATAAGAAAAACACAAAACCCCAAGACATACATAGATAAATACAATTCTATCCGCTAACGCCCTTAATGCTATATTTCATCGTCAATCATTTCAAAATGTTCGCTTCTCTGTGATGCTCTCCCCCAAAGGCTTGCCAGCCACGAATCCAGAATTCGCCGCTCCGAGCTCAAATACCTTGTTTCCACGCAGCCATGTCTCCTTCACACGACCGGTAAACTGATGACCTTCCCACGGTGAGCAGCGGTTCTTCCATCGCATATCACCCTGTGAAAACGTCCACTCGTCTGCATCGTCAAAGACACAGATGTCAGCGTCCATACCGACTCTGATAGCGCCCTTGCGGTGCGAGAGACCGACTTGAGCGGCTGTGGCTTGGCAGCAGAGACGAACAATGTCGGTGATGCTGGGTGTCTTGGAGAAGTCGCTGCGCTTCTTGGCGGCGGTGTAAAGAATGGGAAGACCAAGACCGACGGATGAGATGCCGCCCCAGGCTGCGAAGAAATCACCGCGCTCCTTCTCGGCCTTCTGGGTTGCGGAGTGTGTCATGTCGATACCAGAGTCGTTGTGGGGAATGCTGGGTCGGTCGGCGTCGAGATGTTGAGGGAGGAGCTTGAGTTGAGGTGTGCAGGGTGAGTGATCCGACACAACAGTCTTGATGCATGAGTCCTCAGCGACGAGCTCATCCCAAAGGCCATCGCGGTTCTTGCCCTCTCGGATGGGAGGACAGCACTTGTGTCGAGTGTCGCCCTTCTCAATCTCCTCAGCCGTTAGACCGAGGTAGTGGAAGCAAGTCTCAGCTGTGATGTTGATGCCTGCCTTGCGAGCTGCCTTGAGGAGAGGAATGCACTGGGTAGCGGACAGATGGACGATATGAAGGTGTAGCGAGGGAGCAATGTAGGCTTGGCTGAGAATCTCCTCGATGGCATATGTTTCGAAAGCAGGGGGTCGTGATTCGAGGAAGGTCTTGTATGCGGTGAGTTCACCAGTGGGAGCGAGGGGAGCTTCTGAGGTCTGAACGTCATCACCGACGGATTGAGTAATGGGAGGGATCATTTCGGCGTGGAACATGAGAGTAGTAGGGCTGTCCTTGAGAGTCTCCATGGCGAGGGCGATATCCTTGGATGATACAGCAGGGAACTCGGGGACCTATGAATGTCAGCTTACGGCTCAACTTAACAAAGAAGGGAACTTACACCAGACTCGATCAAGAATCCTTTAAACCCTCGAACGCCAGCTTCGACAAGGGGTCTCAGCTCATCAGCATTACCCGGAATAATACCACCATAGAACCCAACATCAACCCAGCATTGTCCCCGACTCGCCCTCAACTTCTCCTCAAACCCATGAAGAGTGGTCGTAGGAGGAATAGCATTTAGCGGCATGTCAACAACAGTAGTGACACCACCGCTGGCTGCAGCACGGGTACCAGTCCAGAAACCCTCCCACTCGGTACGACCAGGCTCGTTCAAGTGAACATGAGCGTCGACGAGACCGGGCAGGAGAAGCTTGGGAGTATGGTCGACATACTCAGTACCAGCAGGGAAGCTTGTTGAGGGGAGGACTTCGGGGATGACAGAGATAATCTTTCCGGTGATGGGGCTGACGACAATGGAAGCGGGAGTGATAGCGAGAGAGTCATCAGGAAGAGTGACGACGACCCGAGAGGAGACGAGGACAGAGAGAGGACCCTCAGGGTATTGCTCAGCGTTTGAAGTTGTCATGATAGGCAGAAACAACGGTTGATGAACCAAACAGGGGAAGAATAAAGAGAGGGAAAAAAAGAAAGAGGATGAAACTCAATCTCGAACGACAAAGATAAAGCTACTCTGTACAGCTTATCAAAAAATCCGGGGAATCCTAGTTTCTATCCCTTTTCGTCCTCGTGCTTCTCGCCGAGGTCTTTACTCGTTCTCCTTATCCTTCTTATCTCTACACTTGATGGAGGGGCTGAGCACGGGATTGGTGGGGTTGTCCAGTCTTCAAAGATAAGAAGACAAAAACGTCAGATGAGAGGGACACCAAGATAAGAAGCACAGGCTAAGATCGAGTGATCGGAGAATTTCCTTATCAAAGAGGGAGAGACAATTGGTTCACTCAGTTTACAGAGGAGAAAAGAAAGGGAAGGGGAAAAAAGCCACCCCCAGGATCCGGGAATGGCCTCGCTCTTAACGAGATTTCTCGGCTCGGGGAACATGATCGAATTCATTATTCGATCAAAACCTCATCTCAACTTCAGTTCCTGATCCCAGTTCCCGGCTTTCAGGTCCCACTTACAGAAAAGCTTAGCTTATCGAACCTCGAAAAATCGAGAATTTCAGGGTCCATCGGACACTGCCGACGTCCGCCTGGCCAATCAGACACTGAACCGTTTACGCCGATGGTGATTGAATCGAGTAACCATCGAGTAATGCCATCGTGGGATAGGTAAGTGAGGCCTCGGATGAATTCGCTAGTTTTCGTTTTTTTATCCCTTTCTTCGGTGGACTGAGGTTATTCGGGGTCTACGAGAGCAGCTTTTCTCGTGTTGGAGGCCGAATGACTGCAGAACACGTTTTCATTACTCGATGAAAAAGCCCATTGTCGTGTTGTTGGCCCCGCGGAAGTGCATGATCAAGGTCCAACTGAGGATTACTCGATCACCTAATTCGGCAACACTCCATCATCGCAGCGAGTATTACTCGATCACGAGCATGGGCTATTACTCGATCAAAACAACAAGTTTCAGCTCGGCATACACACATTTCTCCCTCAATACCCGCGGTTACCAAAAAGTCTAAAGCGTCATCTTTGTAACTCCCTTGCCAAGCTCCCACGCCCTCTTATGACAAACGTTCAAGTACAGTAAGTAAGTAAGAAACAGGTAATAATCATACATGCATCACTTTGCTGTCCGCCCCGTCTAGACGTTTTCGTTCTTGTAACAAAGGGAGTCTAAAGCACAACCATACAGTACACCCGTCTGACCAAAATCCCTCCCATGACTTTTTGACCAAAATGTTGCTTTTCATCTCTCGTCTTCCGTCTGTCATGAAAAAAATAAATGTGATGCGATGTGATGTGATATTCGTACACGGCGTCTATCCCGCCTTTTTCATCTCCTTGATGTAGGTGTATCCGTTACTTCTGTCGCTTGAGCGACTTATGCGCCATCTCAATCAATCCGTCCTTAGCCTCGCTCTCGGGAAATTCCGCAATCGAGGCAATAGCTTTATCCACGTATTCTTGCGCAAGAGCCCTCGTCTGCTCAATACCGTCGCTCTGAAGAACCAACTCACGTGCCTATACCGCTATTAGCATGGATTATCTCCAACAGATGTGATTCGCCAAAAGGGAATGCAGCCGACTTACCCTTTGTACGTCACCCTCCTGCGCAAACTTGCGGCCAACGAGGGCTCCGAGTTCCGGCATCTGCTTCCAGGCAAACAGCAATGGTGCCGTCGCAAGACCCAGCTCCAGATCTGCCCCCGCAGGCTTACCCAAATCTGATCCGCTCTGTGTATAATCCAAAAGGTCGTCTACCAACTGGAAAGCCAGCCCCAGGTTTCGTCCGTACGAGTAAGCGGCGTCGACTGTCACGGCATCCGTGTTACCCAGCAAAGCGGCAGCTCGGCAAGACTTTGAGATAAGGGATGCGGTCTTGAGATACGTCTTTTGCAGGTAGTATGTGACGGTCTCCTCCGACCACTTGGGATTCCTCTCGTCCCGCTCTGTGTTCTTGAGCTGCATGAACTCGCCCTCCACGAGGTTAGCGATAACAGTAGCCAGCAGCTCGACAACCTCTGGGTTTCGAAGACGAGCCAGCGCAACGGATGCCCTGCCTAGCAGGAAATCACCCGCCAGAACAGCCATCTTGTTGCCAAACTCCAGATTTGCCGAGGGCGAACCACGTCGAGAGATAGAGTGGTCGATAACGTCGTCGTGAAGAAGAGAAGCCGTGTGGATGAGCTCCGTGATCTCGGCAAGTCGTCGCTGGCTGGGCAGAATATCGGAGTTTGCATCGGGGACTTCTTGTTCGAGGGATGATAGAGGCTGAGCAGAGGGGTTCACATCGGCGAGGATCTGAGCTGGCGATATCGAAGTGTCGACGCCACGGTGAGTAACTATAGGAGCCGTAGGAGGACTCTTTGGGCAGAGATATGTAGCTCTGCTCATGAGGAGAACAATCAATGGTCTGACATGCTTGCCCTCAGCCTGGGTATAATATTTGGCAGCACGGTCAAGCGAAGGATGACCCGACCCAAGAAGTTTTCGAATGTTGCCCGTGAGGAACTTCATCTCTTTGGCGACGGTCCGCAGAGGATCGACATGCATTGCATCCTTGGAAGCCTTCTTGACGACATTGCTGACAACATTGGAAGCGACTTGAACAGCCGCACCCCAGGCCGAGTCCCTTCGAGGACTAGTATGCAACGAAGCGCTGTGTATCCTCGAGGGAGATAGACTGACGGTCAATTGTCTGCACAGAGCGCAAGCCGGAGCAGCAGCGCTCGTCCTTGTCCACAAGGCCTGTCTGTTCATAGTGCCGCGCACCACCGAGGCCCCCGGACGGAGCATCGTAGCGTCGCTATATGGATAAATTCCCAAAGATGAGTGAAATCGAGTGTTATAACGGCATTCGTTTAAATTATTATCGTCTTTGTCCGGGCGGCTCGTAGGCGGATTTGGGTAGATTTCGAGATCGTTCAATGGCGAGGGAAATTTTGATCAATGGCTGCTGGATTCTCGATTGATCCGATTCTCTAAACTTTTCCAGCTCTAGCTGTGTTCAGGTTCTGCTAAGCCGGGGGGATTGCGGGTCCGTTCGGCCAGCAGCCGGTAGCAGGCCGTCGAGGGAGGGAGTGTGATTGGCCGGATTGGGTATGGGGCCGTTGAGCTAAGTGTCAGCGGATGAGTCGCTACGGAACTGGCCTGGAAATAGTACAGTAGATGCCTGTTGATCAAGCTTTGGCCTTTGATACGTTTCAATTAAGCATCAATAACAGCTCACGACGACTTTACCACTATTGAGCTTGTACCGGTTATTTGAACACGATAATCTGCACGAAAAGTGTTACTGGACAAAATGGTGCTACTCACAATGACGTCCTCTATCCTGGAGGCGTTGTCGATTGTCGAAGCTGCAGAAACACCACAAATCGAAGATCACGACGAAACAGAGGAACAAGAATCACAACAGCCCACCCATGAACCTACCTTGGACGACCCGAAACTTGGAAACCCCATGTCGCATGGCCAAATAATTGATCTTTGGAAACAACTGAAAGCCCAAGGCAACTCAAACTTCACCCTCGAACAACTCCTCCGCGGCGCATCCGTCTACATCCCTCCTCCGCCTCCCAAACCCAAGCCCGTAAGCCATTTCATATCCCCTCTTCCCCATTCCTCATACTGACAACCGCAGTCCCCCGAATACAAAGCCCTCATGGCCCGTCTCCGCCGCGAAGAAGAAGCCCGCTCCTACGAACGAATGATAAACCCGCCTCCCCAACACGAAACCTTCAAAGACCACTTCCCCTCCATCACCGCCTCCTTCGCCGCCGCAAACCGACCAACATCAGCATCAGACTTCGGCGACGATGACGTGGCGATGGAAGAAGTGCACAAGCAGATCACGCTGATCATCAACTTCCTCGTCAGCATCGCCGGCGTCGCGGGAACATTATGGGTTACGGCGCGGTGGTGGAGTCTGCCGGCACGTATGTTTCTGACGATGGGGGGGAGTATTCTTGTTGCTATTGCGGAGGTCGTGGTGTATAATGCGTATATTTTGGAAGATGGACCAGGGGAGGAAGAAACATGGCAAGGGTTAAAGGAGGTTAGGGTAGGTTGTTGAAGAGTTGGGTGCTTGGGAAGGATGAAGAATGAAAAGAGTGTTCTGATTGGGAAGAAGATAGGATGGAGGAATGGGAGTGAGGAAACGAAAAGACAGAAGCGAAGGTTGAGACATGATCGAGGATATACCGTAATAGTGTAATATTTAATTACAATAGCATGAGGACGTCATTGTCCGAGGAACGGCGTGCAAGCCTGATTTCTTCTCAAATGGCAGTGCCATATTCGCATCGATATCGAGGTTTGTTCGCAACAATTGACAAACTCGATATGGCCGTATTCTTGACTCGATAGCATCGCGATCGTGATTCGAGCAACTGGAAAGCACGGGCCTTTGGTAGCAGCCATGATGGCGGTGATATCATGGTTCGGGAGACATGTGACTGCGCGCCAAACGCGTTGAGACGCGTCTTCCCAGTCCAGTGGGGCTTCTATCACTTTAATTGATTTCTCTCCTCGGCCAGCCTTAAGTTCGAGGTCAACACTTCGTCCATTATTTATTCATTTAACTTATTTCTTTCATTCTTCCGCTGTCTTTTTCTCATATCAACTGTATATAACATTTGTACTCCTCCGACGCTTTATACGGTACTGCAGAGCGGCTTGTTTACGTGCATCCCTACGCGACAGCAACAATAATTCTGTTTGATGACTGACAGCATGACACTTTATTAAAGTGCATACCCTCAGAATGTACGATTCTCAAGTTTTTATTGTGTCAGTGAAGATGTACTGACTCAATCAGGTGTGCAAGTCCAGCGCCATCGGTCCCGCGATCGCGCGTCAAACCATTACGAACATACGGCAAACGGAATATTCGAGACGACCCACCGAAAGAGCCAAACACCAAGAAACGAAGGGTATCAACAGAAGTCACAGCTGCTGAAATATCTTCGAAAGGCACAGACACGTCGCCGCTCAAAGAGGTCACGGAGGAGGCGAAGAATGCACTTGAATCGACAACAACGAACAAACCTACCGCCGAGCCAGTCAAGAAAGGATCAATCTTGAACTTCTTCAAACCTGTACCTCCATCGTCTACAGTCACCTCCAGTCCAAAGAGCGACGAGCCTCAACCCGAATCAACGCCCCCATCCTCACCACCACAACCCCCAAGGATAGAACCCCGAAAGAAACCACGCTTATTACGCTTTCGCGGTACATCAACACCATTACTAGACGACGAGAACACAGGAGATGATGATACGCAAGGCGAGGACACAGAAGCCGAAGACTCTGGCACCAAATCTACTCGACCCGCTGCTCGAGAGAGCTCTTTAAAACGCGAAGTGAGCACAAACGACTCGAAATCTGGAAAGAGAGGGAAGGTGAAAACACCAACTGTACAGACGACACTGAATTTATCGACGCAAGCAGCGTTTTCGGAGTGCAAGGTGTGTAATACTGTGTGGAATCCGCTGTATCCGGATGATGTGAAGTTTCATACGAAGCAGCATGCGGCTGTTTTGAGGGCGAAGAAGAAGGAGAAGGAGAGTGAACTATAGAACTTGATACCCATTTATGAATGACGAACTGCTTTGAATCTTGAGTCTGTATGTTGATGTGACTGGATGCAAGAGGACTGCCTCGTAGTTATAGCTGTGCAAAGGGAAGTAAACATGTAAAATATTCGTATCCAAAATGAATCGCCTCATGATTCATGGTACGTCATTCGCCCAGTTGAGTCAACAAGTAAGTGCAATAGAGTAATGAAGGTGTCTGAACCATCACAACACAATCAGGCAAACGCCTAGAAAAGCATCATACAGGCGGAACCAAGTTCTCTTATTCTTTCGAAAGTGATAAGAGACAAATACTTCTGGACCACCTCGTCACATATATCTCCCGTCAGCACTCCTATAGTCTGTGTTCCTCTCCATAGCAGCCTTCTGATAGGGTGATATCTCGCCTTTGGGCTCCAGTTCTTGTTGTCGACGTTTACGAAGTTCTCGCGGATAACGCTGATAGGGCGATTCTTGCTGCGCCACGCTTTCAGGTGGCTTGCTGGGCATCAGAGTTTCAGAGCAAAATGCGGTGTACAAAATCCATACTTTCTTGGCTTTTGGATGTTCCGCGCTGAAGTCACACAAGGGTCCAGCCAGATGCTCGTTCATTTCCTTCTTGTCGAACCTTTGCCAGCAACGCAAACAAAGAACAACACCATGGTGCGTAAAGTCCGCAAAGTCTGCCTCATTCCATTCAGACAAGGAACTGCATTTCACGCAGTCGCCTTTCATATTCACAAATGGATCAGAGCTCTGGCAGCTTGCTAAGTATTTGCGAGCTGGATACTGAGGGTCACGTCCACGAATGAGCCCGTGGTGAGCGATGGCATGCGAGATAATATGGGAGATTCCCTCTTTGCGGCTGCGACATTCCTGCCACTCTGTTGATGAGAATTTCTCCGGGGAGAGTAACCAGAAGATGCAGGTTTCGCAAGCATCTTCGAATTCTCGAGGTAGAACTGATATGCGTATGAGGCAACTTGCTACCTCATCGCGCTGTGCACCTGATGAGCTTGGCTCGCTATGAGAAAGCGAAGACGAAAGATTACGAGTCCGGCGTCGAACCCCCTGTGTTATATCAACGGACGCCTCCAGTGAGAGGCCTGCAGTTAACTCTGCTGGGTGGACAGTAGCTGGTGACGTGTGACTCGAAAAGTGACTCATATAACCGGATCTGATTCTTCCTGGTAATAGGTAATTGCTACTGTCTGCTGAATGGCTGGTTTGACGCTCAGGCAGTTTACCTGAAGCAGGAGAAGCGTATGTGATAGTTCGGGGCCAACGAAACTGTTGTCCTAGGGAAGCAGTTGGTCCTGTGTTTTTCCTGCGTGTTTGAGGTCCTGAGGAAGCGCCTGGAATAGTTGACCAGTCCAGAGGGGGCTGTGAGTCTGCGAGCTTTCCCTCGTCATTCTTTCCACTGTAATGGTATCCTGTCTTGTGTTCGGGCACAGGTCGGGAATTGATGAACGTGCTTTGGGATAGCTGAGAGTTGGGTTTTTGCTGGACCTCAATGGACCTAAGATGCCAGTCACCTTGTGGCTCTTCCGGTTCCCAAGTACCAAGGTGTCTGATCGACGATACCTCGGAGGCGGTTGAGTCAGGGTGTGATCCTGTACTGCGCTGCAAATTATCCTCTGAGTGTTGTTGTTGCCCCTCTTGTTGCGGCATCCATATAAGACCAAAACCAGAGCGAGCCTGAATATCTCTGGAAATCTCCCCAGCTAGAACAACATAGGCGATGCTAGTCCCAGGGCCCCCGGCAACTATGTGACCATAAAAGCGGCTATCGGCTTTGCCATAGACTGCGGCACCGCAATCTCCATCACGCAAAGGCTTACCTAGTCGTATGGGGTAGACTTCTTGAAAGGTACGCTGTCCAGGAAGGCGAATATAGGACGGCGTGGCAGTTAGTCGGCCTTCGACTGTGCAATATGGCCATAGCATAGCAACAATTCTGATGTCGTCTGACTCTATCTCGCCAATATTCGAGACCACAGAGTCTGTGACCGTGGACGACTTCTGTGCGTCTTCTGGTATCCTTGAGGTCTCAATGAGAGCGTAATCTAGCGATGGATTACTTCCAGTTAGGGAGCTCAAGACTAATCTTCCAAAGAATTGAAGCTGAGATACATCAATTTCACCGAAACCGGGATTCTCCTCTGGGACCTCGACACTCAGCGGTGGATCGTTTCCGCTATCTAAGTGATCGCTCGAGAGCCCTTCGGAACTGGAACTCGGGTGTTTGTCAAGAGAGAAAGCATCGAGGCTGGCCTCGAATGATGCTTTGTCGGAATCAATCTCTCCCGATGTTGCACTTCCTTTGCTTGTAATTTCATCACGTTGGTTTTCTTCATCTCCTTCATCGTCACTCATGCCCTCAAAATCGCAGTCATCTTCAGCCATTTGCTGGCTGGATGAACGGTCGAGCTCCCTCTTGTGTCGGAATACGTGCGCAACAGTTAGCTGGTAGCACCTGTCATCTTGTAAGATGATCGGACCGGTTGTTGCTGGGCGTAAGGAGAAGTCATTTGGGTTGACGATGAATATTCGCTTCCCCAATGCCGGTTCTGATCCGTCGGCCACAACTGCTCCATCGACATCACAACCAAAAGGGAGGAGAGCCTCGATAGCCTCTCGGGATAGTTCTTTAATGACAGGGCGGTCAGGAAGTGCCGAAACGTCCCCGATTCCTATGCCGGGGTATTTGTCCATAATCTTACTGTCTTTGATGAGTTGCCTGATATCCTTGCGCGTCTTCGCATCCGTGGAGCAAATCAAGAGCTTTGGTGCTGCGTTGCTTTCGTTATGCCCGATCATATAGATAGACCACGACACGACATCAGAAGGAGGTATACCGGAAGTCTCAAGAAAATCTTTGATATCTGGGCTCAATTCCCTGAACGCCTGACGAGCAGGACCAGCTGCTTCCCAGCAGCGATACCGGCCACCACGCAGGTATCCGATGAAAGTCCCTATAGAGTCTTCAGGATTATTCCATTTGTCATCTTGAAGCCTCAGGATTCTAGGGAATGGCATCTTGCATCATTTGCGGCAGAAACTGGGGGAGAAAATAAAGAAGGCTAACACAAGATCCCAAGTCGCCAGAGCCATCAACAGGAAAAGAGCCCACGTCTGACTTTATCAATGCCAGCTGACATTACCCCGCATATCATTGATATTGCTGTGGTGTGTAGTTTTGATATGCAGCAAGACCAAAAGTGAAGACGACGCCTTTTTCAAGGGCTATGCGAGTGAGATGATCCAATAGGATGGCACCTCCCAGCATGTAGTGGCGGTGCAGCAAGCATTTGGAGGCCCGGCTTCAAGATAGAATGGTGTCGAACCAATGATGTAGTCCAGCATGATGCAGCGGGCGTGCACCACCGAGGACAGGGCGAGTCTCACAAGTATTCCAACAGATTTGGCATACCGGGTTCAGCCTCATCGAGCGATAAGTCCATAAATACAGGCCTCACGCAGTAAGAAAGCAAAAACCATCTAGCCTCGTAACCATGCTCGACCTGACACTCATCCGTACTGCTCTTTCTGGCCCGGCCAAACAGGCCATAGCCGCTGCTTTGTGGGATACCCCTCGCTCAGAAGTTGAATCCGACCTCAAGTTCTACTTCAAGTACTACATCCAACAGTGCGAACTGATCGCGCTCCACGAAGGCGGTAGCCATACGCCTCTGGCAACTCACGCAGACATCATGGCGATCGTTCAGCTTTTGAGAAGCTCCCGCACACGGGAAGAAATCCACCAGAAGTTGTTAATGCCCTGCAGTCTTCCCGATAGCGATGCTTGTTGTAGCCATTCCATTGATCTTGCAGCTCGCATCCTTCTCATGGTCGAATTCGGCAACCTTCCTTTTGCCTACTCGGGATCTAGACAGATAGAGTGGGTTACAGGCAGTTTGAAGCAATGGGTCACAGAGCGGTTCGGAAAGAAGCCGGTCCTTGGGCATAGTAAAGTAAATTTCGAGAGGATATTCAACGCCAACAATCTAGCCAAGATATCGGGGATAGAAGTTATTTGGACCAACAACCTCGCTGACCATCTCCGTCTGATGAAAGACGATCAGGCAGTGGCAGTGTTTCATCATGCTTCGTTTCTGCAGCGCCAACAAAGGTGAGTTACAGCCGCCTTAGAGAGGAAGATTCGTGATTTTGATGCAGCTTACAGCGACACAACGCTCTTTTCACAAGAGTTGATTGAAGAGACCCTGAAAACGATGGCCCTGCTATTTCCCAAGTGGGATAGGGATACTAGAGCCTGGTACCAAGCCCAAGCGTCTTTGCGCGGCCTCGATACTCGATTGATCGAGATCGGGCAACTAGATGCATATGAACGGCAAATTGAGAAGTTTACTTATTGGCACGACCGTTTGGTTATCCTGAAACAAGTGTTTGATGAATCTCGGCCACGTACTCTCCGGCAATGGTGGCACGATCGAAGGAATGGAGTCCAGTGGTATACGTTTTGGGTCGCGATTCTTGTTTTTGTCTTGACAGTATTCTTTGGACTGGTGCAGTCTATTGAGGGGGCTTTGCAAGTTTACAAGGCTTTCAACCTGTAACGGTCTTTTGGTTTGTGGAGAGAAAAACAGTTTATGCTTCAATACGCAAAATACCCTAGACACTCACGAGATTCGAAATGCCTTGTGGAAACTTTTCTTATTGTTGTGCAGCTCTGATTAGTGTGGCAGAAAGTAAAGATCTAATGTTGCACTTATTAATGCCTCCAGTCAAATCAAGATAGCGTCTTGGATCCACGAGGCGTTCCGATTTTCGTGAGTTTGTACGGAGGCACGGGAGACACATCCACCTCGACCCCTGCTCCAGGCGGGCGGGTAGGGCTGAGCCAATTTGGACCGCAGATCACGGCCACTTCGAGGAAACGGGAGAACATTTGGGATTTTAATCGTTAGTGATCAGGTCAATTGAGCTATCTGAGATCAATTGAAGCATGCTCTCTAATAAATCTATTTTGGGCTCTTGTGGCAAGGATTTCAAGTCTGAAGCGTTCTCTTGAAACCTTCACAATGCACTTATGCTTAACACAGCCTTAAATATGACGTCGCATAAAAGTGACTCAATGTCAGATCCTGGCTCATAGCCCACTTCACGGCGATGCGTGGCTGTGCAGGTGATGAAATATATACAAATGCGTCAGCCCAGCGTGTAATCTCAATTTTTTTGTTTAACAATTTCAGCCTCTTACTAAAAGAAAATGCCAAGAAAAGCAGGGAATGGGTGCATTACATGTCGGTAAGTCTTGGTGTTCCGCGGTAGTTGAAGGGGGGCTCAACTAATGGGGCCAGCATTCGTCGTGTGAAATGCGACTTGGCGAAACCATCGTGTCAAAGATGTTCAATTTCTAAACGACAATGCGATGGATATCTCCCTGAGGATTCAACGGTCACACGACGTCAACTTGCAGAAGCAGCGCGTCAGATGTCAGTGATTGGACCGATCTCACAAGCTTTATCTCAGTACCCACGGGACAGAAGCCGTTCAGCGTCACCGACGAATTTAACGCTGTTCGATGTGTTTCGCACATTAACTGCTCCATCGACTGCATCATTTATACCGTCGCAGTTCTGGACGAGGGAGTTACTACAACTGGCGCATTCTGAACCAGCAGTATGGCACGCTACTCTTGCTCTGGGGGCGCTGCACCAACGGCATGAGTTGTTCTGGCAAGGTCGTGGGTATCACAGCGGTGAGAAATTGTGGTCGCAGGCAAACGAGAACTATGGGAGAGCGATAACGTGTGCGCGAGATGTGAAAGATCCAACACAACTGCTCGCATTGAGTCTTGCGCTTCTGTCAGTGACAAACATGATGGGCCGGTGGTCCGAAAGTCAAGTCCACATCATGGCTGGTCATCGGCTGCTAAGTCAAGCAGGGCATGGGTCCGAGACGTCAGGCGCTGCAGAGATATTGACAAGGTTGGACTTAATGGCTATGACATTTTCTGATTCATCAGCGCCGTATCCTTATAAGTTGGCGCCGAGAACAGTGTGGATCGATGAGTACATGAAGACTGCAGAGATAGAGAGCTATGGACAAGCTGGAACGGCGCTGCTTGGAATGATGAGAAGACTTATGATGCTGTCTGAGACGACGGTCCCAGGAGATGAAGAGGGTGCAGCAAAAGACCTCGTGATGCTGCATCTTACCATGGAGGACCTTGCCTCGTGGGAGCACAAGATGGCCCAGTTCGAGAAGAAGCACCCGAATCCCCACGACGAAACAGGCGCCGTGTCCATCAGACTGTACCACACGATGCTACGAATGTTCCTATCAGGCGGCGCCTTCGGCCCAGAAACACGATGGGACCGATACCTAGGCCACTACGAACGCATCCTCACACTCGCAGAAACACTCTGGTCCAACACACCACCCTCCCAAGTCCAATCCCCGCTCTCCCTGGAATCAGGCTTCATAGTCCCCGCGTTCATGGTCGCCCAGCGCTGCCGCCATCCCTGGCTGCGTCGTCGCGCAATCAGTTTTCTCTACAAGATCAAGCGGCAAGAAGGAATGTGGCACAGCGACGGTGCAGCAGCAGTAGGTCAGCGCATAATGGAGATGGAAGGACAAAAGTACTTTCCTAGCGATTTGGCTTCTCCTCTAGAAGCTATGGAGGATGTTCCTTGGGAGATGTGGGCGGAGACGGAGGATATTCCTGCGAAGACGAGTTGGGCGGGTATAGAGAGAGTTCCAGAGAGGATGAGGATGAGGGAAACGTTGGTTATGGTTGATACGGTTGAGAAGAGGGTTGAGCTGTCGCTTATAATGAGCTCAGGCGATGATGTTGGGATTTTTGGAGAAGTCAAGTCTGAGACTGTGGTGTTTGGGTAGAACCATTACTGAGTAAGCGTATCGACATTTTTCGTATTCGAGTGACGCGTTCGTATTCGCATCTGAAGATGCAAGATCACCAAACGGACCCCGAGATTCCCGCTTCCCATTTATTTTTCCCGATGATATTCGAGATTGACCAATGGGAGAGTTTGTAGATAATCCTTCTGTCGTGGGGATGGAAATGGTTCGATGGCGGATCTGGAGTTTCCGATGTTGCCAAGCCTCCACTCACTGTAAACGGTGTAAGATGTTTGGGTGGAGGGATGGGAAGGAATAAGGCTGTGGTGAATGGCTGATGTACCTACAAGATGATTGGAGTATTTAAAAGAGGCGGACTCAGCTTCGTCTCACAAACAACAACAACCTCACTTCAACTCTTGCACAGCAGATACTGACAAAATGGACACTCTCGTCGAAAGCGTCAACGCAACAGCCAAAATCCCCCTTCATCCGTTTTGGCCATTGAACGCAGCCCTTCCTCAATATGCCGCCAACACGCTATCATCTCGCGCTCTAGTAGCATCCTTCGTCGTCGGCGCAAGTGCCATTCTCGGAGTAACTCTGTCGCTGATCCAACAATCTCGTCGAAAGCTGTCAAAGACGGAGATGTTCATGACACTCTGGTTTGCCCTCTGCGGCTGCATCCATTTGTTCTTCGAGGGTATGCCCTCCCCTCCTATCACCTGGTGGATGATTGTGCTAATGGATCAGGCTACTACGTCGTCAACTTCGTCGACATCTCCAACAGACAATTCCTCTTCGCCCAGCTCTGGAAAGAATACTCCCTCTCCGACTCACGCTACCTCACCCAAGATTCCTTCCTCGTCCCCATGGAGGCCATAACCGCCTTCCTCTGGGGTCCCATGTCGTTCTTTTGCGCGTGGAGTATCGTCAAGCAACATCCTCTGCGACACCCGATCCAGCTGATCATCAGCGTTGGACAGCTTTATGGTGATGTGCTGTACTTCGGCACTTGCTACTTCAACGAGATTGTTCATAGTATTGTGTACTGTCGCCCGGAGCAGTTTTACTTTTACATGTATTATGTTTTCTGTAATGCGATTTGGATTGTTATCCCGACGGTCTGTGTGGTGCATAGTGTTGTTTTGACGAAGAGGGCTTTTGAGAAGGTTCAGGAGGTTGAGAGGGTGAAGAAGGGGATGTAAAGGTGTGACGATGCAGGACAGGTGACAGACAAGTTGATACTGGCTGCAGGGACGAAGTAGCAATAGTAAAAGTCATTCCTTTTCACCTCAATGAAATTATTAAATCCAGTTTCACTTCTCGCACTTTACATAGTCTAGTCGAAGCTAGCATACTTCCGGATCAACAGCTGTGACTGAAGACAGGTGTTGATAGGCGCTGTAAGAAAAACCACCATAGACGACCCATTTATGGCTACTTCCAACGAGGCTGCTATGAGGATGGACAGCCCTGTACCAGCTTGAGCCACCCGGGTCACGGATGGCGGAGCGGTGAAAGAACGAGCGAGCCAGTGCTTCGCCGATGTTGACGTCGTATTCGGAACTCAGGAAGTCCGAAACGGTAGGTTCCTGATCGAAAAGGCTCTTGAAGAATTCTTTCAATTGCTTCCGTAGTCTGATCGCCTCCTCCAGAACATCTCGGCTGAGAAATCCGTGCGCACACCATTCGTCCACAGCCTTATCAGCAGCGGCCTTACCCATAAGAGTCTGGAACCGACTTTTGGCTCTGGTGTAAGAATGAAATGCATTCATTAGACTCATCTGATCCGACACTGGACAGTGGAAGCGTCGGTGAGCCAGGTCCCTCGTATAACGAAAAGGCTGTGGGGGAAGAAACATCGGCTGTTGGGTGCTCTCTGTCGCAGCGATTGTGACCATCTCGTCACTGCATCCTAAGCTCAACGCCTCGGAAAAAGTGTTATACCAAGCCGGGTGGAATGGTAGTTTTGCGGCCATCTTGCCTTTGATCGTAATTGAGCCATCCTCGTCAACAAAGCCCCTGAGCATCTGTCTCAGCAAAGTTCACAAGTCAGGTGTTGGTACTTACATCCAAAAGAGATCCTCAAACGCACGGAAGATGGGTTCCGGATGGGGAGGGTCAACAAAGTCGAAGTTTACGACATCGTGAAAGCCGAGAGCTTTGAGTAGCAGCACCATTTCTGCCAGGTCACTTTTGAGAATAGCGGGTGGTGTTGAAGGAAGAAAGATCTCGTAAAAATCCTTCTTAGTGTACATTCGATGACAGGTCCTTGGGCTGGAGCGGCCGGCGCGCCCAGCAAGCAGCCGCGCTGATGCTTTAGATATGGTTTTCTTTGTCAGGATATCACATCCCAGTCGAGGGTGAAAGATGGGGCGGACAACCCAGAGGGAGAGGTTTGACCCCCAGTGGTGCCTCTGGCCGGCGGCGCGGTATATGTCGGGATGTAGCATCCAGATAGCGGCCTTGTCCCTCTCCCACACCTCCTTTAAGCGCAGCAGACCAGGAGGGGGGGTTTCACCCATGAAGGATGGATGGAAAATCCCGTGAGTGTTGCTGCCATTAATGTCATTGTTCTCAGACATTGGGCCATACTTCTCAGAGTAGAGGCCCGGGAGATAGCCAAGATCCTTGATGACTGGATCCCATTATATATCAAAGGCTCTCCATATAAGCAGCAGAGGGGAGATGAGATCTCGTAGAGAGATGGTCAGAGGCGTCCCGCTAACCTATAGCAGTTTTCGCCAGGTCAATCCCAGCTGCATTACCAGGCCAGTATCTATCAGTGTTGTTAGTGGCCAGAGGCCAATAGAGATCCGGCCTTATTCACTGAAGGTGGTAGATTAATGGAGGCAGAGGATAAGAAGAAGATGACTTACCAACCACGTAAACAACACCATCAATGAGGATTCCCGCCTCTGCGACATTTGTTGCAAGTATGCATCTTCTCTTGTCGGATCTCTTGAACTGTAGCGACGGGACAAGAGGCTATGCCTGGGCGAAATATATATATGAGGCTAGGGTGAGTTGAAAAGGGCAGCCCTAGAGGGTTCGGCTTGCTCTTCTTCGCCAGTCTTGGTACAATTTGAGGCTCTACCTTGCGCTTTCCTCGGGTCCGAAGATGGGGGAGGCCCAAGTTGCTGTCTTCGACCTCTTCGGCCTCTTCAGCCTCTTCAGCTTCTTGGGCATCGTCGTCGATATCGGTCGGTCCATTGTCATGTGCATCGTCGGGTTCGTCGCCATCGGCAGCGGCTTCCTCTTCTAGAATGTCTGCCAGAGGCTTGGCGGACCTCGCCTTGCTGGCCAAGTGCTCTGCTACGCGTTTATCAGCTTCTTTAACCTCAGCCTTGGTAGGACTGAGAGTCGAGAGGGAAGAAAGATCGATATACGATTTAAAACTAAAAAGTACAGCCAAGACTCACTCGATTCATCTGAAGTGATGTGCACGCTTAATTATGATCGGCTGGACAAAGCTGCCTGAAAGAAGAGCTGCTGAAGATATATCGACCCCTTGAGCGAATATCTGGCCACAGAGTCAACAATATACTCCCTCTGTTAGACTAAACCAAAGGCTCAGGGAACCCTGTCTATAGTAAGACCTCTCTATAGTATATAAATGAAGTAAACATTATGTATAACACTCCAGGCGTGTAATCTATTGAGATGTAAGAAGCAACTTGATTCATCTATCTAGCTTGGAAGAAGCTGAGGCTTATATAGCCCAGCTAGACTTCTAGAAGGTTCCTTAGGATTGCTCTATAGGCGAGCTGAATCTAAGGAAATATGTGAACATAACTAATAAACATAGCAAATAGCAATAGAGGAGGCAACAGGTCTACCTAACATCTCTAGGCAATTGTTATTACAAACCCAGTAGTGCGCAGAATGCAAACAGAATGGGATGTCCGCAATCAG
The DNA here is from genome assembly GCF_000149555.1 of Fusarium verticillioides 7600. Taxonomy (NCBI): domain Eukaryota; kingdom Fungi; phylum Ascomycota; class Sordariomycetes; order Hypocreales; family Nectriaceae; genus Fusarium; species Fusarium verticillioides. The sequence goes on from NC_031681.1 coordinate 2,747,146, forward strand.
CGAATATAGCATGTTTGGTCTTTCTTCCACGAGTCTTCTTTCATGCGTTGTCTATATCAGCTCCTCTGGCCTTTCGGTCGGTGGCCTTTCAGGGGGCCTACTAGGTGTCCCTACAACACCAACACTCTCTTACCCACGATGGTCTATTGAGAATTACAACAGCAGCTTCACTGACCAGATGATCCTATCCTTATGCTTCCATCTTCCCTCGAGAGGGAGTGCAAGACTGAACCCAATAGGCTGTAGTGTATATCGACTCTGGCCGTCAAGCTTTCTGCACTGCTCATCGCCCAAGGCCCCGGTTTCACCATCTATTCGGAAAGCCAGGCTCATAGTTCATTAGCTGCCTGACGAGCGCTGGCAAACTGTCCGTTTCTGGCATCAGCACCAAGCATAGTAAACTCACCTGTCATAAAAAGGGTGTTGTTCCTGTGGTGAGATTCAGTTATGTGATTCTGTTTGCCCTTATTGGTGAAAAGTGTGCTTTTACTTGGTCCTCCCACTTATATGTTTGCCTCGGTGCTATTATGACCAGCGCCACTCATAAACATCAACTGCAAACTGTCATTGACATTCATAATACTTGTTTTATTTCGCTTGTTACTTCAAACACTAATCGCCCCATGGTATCTCTACGCGTACATGAACAATCACATAGTCCTCTTCGCCATTCTCTTCCAATGTATCCATTTCTGCGTTCCAAACGACTCACAGACTCTCTGCAACTTGTCAGCAAACCAAGTTCACAAACTGCACAATCATCAAACTTACCTCTCTGTTATCCCTGAAATCCGTGTAGAATCCATTCCAGATCTCCCTCTCCGCACAGGTCGTCTCATTTGTAGCACAATCTGGCTGGTTCTGTAATCTCACCTCAGGATCATTGATCCACGGCTTTGGCACAGGCCAGTCCGAAAAGTGCACAAACTTGGCTTCGTTAAGCACAGCGTTAGGATCCCACTGTTCCCTCTCACTGCCAAGATACGCTGAATGATCTTTGGCTCTAAACTCCGCGGTGAGCATATCGTACTTCCTGTGAGGCAGAATAAGAGCACTGTCAAGGTATAAACTGTTAACGATCTCCATGTCGTAGTCGTTTGGTCCGATGTTATTCATCTTTTGGACAATACGCTCGAACTCAACCTCGTCGGGTTGGATTAGCATTAGTTGCGAGGAGAGGATCTTCTTGGGTGGGTTGTCGTTGTAGAGCCAGTATGCGCGGGGCATGGCGACGGGACAAGGGGGAAGTTCGAAGAGTTCGTCCATGTGTTTGAGGACGGTGCTGTCTGAGTCGAGGGAGAGGACGCGTTCGTATTGGGTTTGGTTGAAGGCGAGGAGCTTGGTGAAGGAATCGGCCCAGGTTTCTGAGAAAAGTCAGAAGACAATTGTAAGTTGGACATTGTGATGAACGTACCGTCTTGTCCATCGCGGTGTTGGATCTCAATGGGCTGAAGAGTGACGTTATACTCATCCCTTGCTCTGATGAGAAGCTTTCCACCATGCGAGCTTGCGTACTCGGCCTCTGGGTCAAGCATCTCCTGCGGATACATCAACAGTCGATCCGCCTTGCTTCCCAACCGATGCAACGCCTCAAATATCATGACAGAGTTGCAAAGATAATCCTCGTTCGTTACGTACTGAATGTAAGCGAACCTAGACCAGTCGCCACCATCATCAACGGTCTCATTCTCATACTTCCCACCACTCATCTCTTGAAGATTCTCCTCATCCCAATCCCCATCATCTTCAATATCGACAAATGGAAGGAACTCATCATCATCAGCAAAGTCTCCAATCTCTCCCTTATTCTCAAGATCTTCGATCTGCGCTGCCGAGGTCTGACGAGGTGTTGGGATGGCAGTCGTCTCGAATGTCGGGGTGTAACCCTCTTCGTCTTCTTCAACAAAATCCAAGGCGTGATTCTTCCATTTCTCGGGATTGGGAACCGCTGTGTTGGAAACGAGGGAGAGCTTGATGAGGAAGTAGAAGCATATCGTGATGATGGTAACGGGTGGTAAGATCCTGCAGAATCGCGACATGAGTGTTGACGCTACACCCATCTTGTATACCCAACTTCGCAGCAACGCGAGAATTAGATTCTAGGAAATTATTCTACGATTGCGAAAAGAAGAAAAATTGAAATCACGACATTTTTTTGTTGTTGACAGGAAATAGGGACTCGAAGCAAGGGAGGCAAGAGCCAAGTATCAAGGGATTGGGTTTGATGAACACAACCCTTTGCAAGGCTGACGTGAAACCATGTCTCACAGTCAACTAATCAACATCCTTTCTGTCGATCAATGGTATTTAGAGACATGAACTATTTAATTGGTGTGGTTTGTCGTATTGGACGCCATACCTTTTATTCGCATGTCTCACTGAGGAACGCCGAAAGAAACGAAAGAAAGGGAGACCCCAGAAAAGGGACTCGATAGCGCCATACTCCATTCCAAACAGAAAGGGGTCTAGATTTACACTCATTGAGGAGCAAGAAACCTAAGACTATACAAGAGGAAGTCAAAATAAACTTAGTAAAGACTCCTCTAAGCTTAGGCTAGATTTATCCGAAGATTTTCGTAGTTTAGGGTCAAGGTCCTAAGGCCTTATGCTCCCTAGACTACCTCCCTGAAGAAAGACCAGAACTATGTAGGAATAAGTTTAGGTATGTCGCAGCTTCATTGATCCTCCTTGAAGGCAAAAGAGTTCGGTGCATGGAGCACCAGAAATGCCTCATGGCGATACTTGAACAAAGTCGTGTAAATGTAATTTTGTACACATGATTCAATCAACTACCGCACGTATAAGAAACATAATATCTGTAGGCCTCGTTGGAGACCTGATCCGTCAATGCGCAGTTCCAAATCGGCACGAGATGTAGACATTTTCTGGCATGACTCGAAGGCGCTCAATTAATTCAACGTTTGTAATAAATTTTTGTCATATAGTACAACACACTTTACCTTCCTTGTTTCTTAAACGACACATTGCTGTTTCCAACGTCCTATCTTATGTTGTCTTACAATAACCTCTCTGCTGACCTCGCGCCCATGCTTCTCCCACTCACAAGATGGAGCCGTTGACTTGATCGTGGAGCTCTCTGACCATGCATCAGGCTAAGTTATGCGGTGCTATCATTCCATGTATCATAACTACAAATGTATTCTCAATTCCTTCGAGAGTGATGAGTGCTTTGGGAAGATAGCTGAGAGTGCTGCTCATCTCAGTCCCAAGTCGATGTTTGAATGTACTTACATGTCTCAACAGTGGTTATAACCGCAGTTCAAAACATTCAGAGCCATTCATTGACACTTACAAAAGGAGATTCAATAGAACAATACACCCAGCTATTACATCTTAATCAATGCGTGAGTTGTCATATTCTTGCATGCTCTCGTCTAATTAAAACTCATGCTCTTCATTCAGGCGCCTTCTCACTCCAAGATCGATAAGTCGACAACTGTGACAATTTAAACCTCCGGCATTAATTTGTTCAAGATTTTAAGGACGAATTGAGCTGGCGTAAAACATCCTCAAGGAATTTGAGAGCTGAGCCTAAGAGTGCTTCATTGATGAGGCCATTACAGAGCAGCGAGAGATCATCCTGAAGACGCCTTTTAGCCGCCACCCAAATTTATGTCATCTTGAAATCTGTGCCTGACAGTGTCATGTACGGGGGCTTATTCATGAGAAAATGCATCTGCCATGATTACCATGCTTAGCGAATCACGTTAAGTTAAGAAGCATGTATGATGTTTGGACCTCTGCAGCGGGACGGTGCGGGCGCTTATTTTGTGTGGGAGGGACGGGAAGGATTGACAAGCTGAATATTTAGGACGCTGGGATCTGGTTATGATAAACGACCCAAAGTTTGGCCAGACAGGCAGCCTGGCAGAATTTTCGTAGTTCATTGAGCTCAAAGTTAGCGATGAATGATGGCCGAACATGATTAGAGCGAGGAGGATCACGAGATGATAGGATGTAGTGTCACTTGACCTGTGAACGTAAACAAGGTAATCAAACAAAAATCATGGCCTCTATCCTGTGTGATGAAAGGCTTTGGATTGATTCATGATACATTTCGGGAGCCTGTGGGTTAGCTTTCTGATACCACGGGAAGTCTGGTTGCTCTCTGAGGTAAACTTGTACGAGATTCGTATCTCTTCTACCTTCCATCGATGACTTTACCAGTGATTATATTGACCACCTCAATCCCCCCAGTCAGTTCATAATCACTTTTATTTTACAGTACGGAAACAGCAGAAGGTGTGCTCGATCTCAACGTTGCGCGCTTCTTGGAAAATTGCCCTCATCTAGGGTCAGAAGAGTCGTCTCCAGGGACCAGGCTACCCTTGAGAGTTGCAACTCGATCAACACCCACGTCAACCATAGTAACATAATCAAGTTCGGCCTTGCGGACCCCAAAGATTTCCGTACAGCACTGGGAGGGTGGGGTTGGTCGGGGCTCAGGGGTTTCGTCGAACCAACAAGCGAATCATGATGGTTGCCTAAGCGCTTTGATGAGCCGTGCGACCTACACTGCATCACTGAAACGGTTTGCGACAATTGTGTCAAACAGCCTTGCGGCAGTGTTGATGTCGCGATGGTGCCGTTATCTTACCGTTCTACGCTTCAGTATTTGTCAATAATGAATTGGCGACTTTCACAACAGCCTCCATAATCCAGCGAACTAGCAATGGCATCACGAGACGACTACATCGTCGGTTGGGTCTGCGCCCTGCCCTTGGTAGCAACTGCTGCTGAGGCAATGCTAGACTCCGTTCATCCCGGTGGGCCTTTGGACCTGGATATAACTGGCAACATCCAGTTTGTCTTTGGCAGACTTAATGGCTACGACATCGTGCTCGCACATCCAATCCCCGGGAATCAAGAAACTATCTCAGCTGTGGAAATCGTTGAGCAGGTCCGTGTGGCTTCAAGTCCATTCGGTTCATTCTCCTGATCGGATTAGGAGGAGGCGTCCCGCACACGAAAGGAGAACATTTCCCTTGGGGATGTAGTTGTCGGAAGACCAGAGCCAGGTCGCTCTGGTCTGGTACTGTACGATGGAGGCCAGATGCACTGGAACAATGACGACACGGGTAATGCCCGCTCTGAAGGATCGTTTGAAAAGCCATCCTCTAGTTTGTTGACCGCGACGCGGAAAGTGGAAATGAACTCGATTCTTGGCAACAGTCACATGCGGACTTATATGAACACCATCATTGATAAACATCCTACGATATTTGCCTCGCCCGAGCTGCAGAAAGGTGGAACTGTCGGTGCACAAGACGGGGATGGAGACGTAAAGTGCTCGGATGAAAGAGGTGAACTGAACGAAGACCGTACTCAAACCTGGCAAGCAAACACAGACCGGCTGCCCAAGGTCCATTACGGGCTTGTCGCGAGCAGTCGTCATCCATTAAGAGATTCCAAGACTCGGGACAGCCTAGCAGCGGACCACGGCATTCTTTGCTTCGAGACTGAAGCGTTTGGTCTACCTGAAAACGGTCGTATTCAAGTCATCAGAGGCATATGCGGTTATTCCGATTCGTCCTTTATTGACGAATGGCAAGGCTATGCCGCCGCTGCGGCGGCAGCATACGCAAGAGAACTCTTAATGTCGATGCCTACCGTTGCAAAGCCTGTGGCGAGGGAGATCGAAACCCGAGCAGCAGCGTCCACCGTCCTTGATGCTCTGCTATTGACCAGGCCCGAGGTTGACCGTAGCTCGTTGATTGCGCTGAAAGGACGGAGAGCTGATGGCACATGCGAATGGCTCACACGACACACAAACTACCAAAGATGGGCCACTGGCGACAGTCAACCTCTGCTTTGGGTCTCGGGTGGTCCTGGAAAGGGCAAGACAATGCTGGCTATCTATGTAACCGAGTTACTGCAACCAGAGCATGATTCGACAGAAGAGGTCCTTCTATACTATTTCTGCAGCAATCGTGATAAGAACCGGAACTCAGCTATCACCATCATGAGAGGAATTATACACCAGTGGATCACGGCCGAGCCTCATCTGGCGCAGTATGTCAAGAGCTATTTCGACGGCTCTGAAACGATTAAATACACAATATCCAATTTTGTGACCCTCTGGAGGGTCTTTCTCTCCCTGCTTCGCGAGACCACATCAAGCACCATTACCTGTGTGCTGGATGGCCTGGACGAGTGCGAAAAAGGATCACTCCAGCAGCTCCTAGACTCTTTGAGGAGCTATCTATCTCAAAATGCAAGAGATACAGAATCAAAACTCAAACTAATTCTTCTCTCGCGCTCTCAACCAGCACTACTGGAGAGCAAACTTGGTCAGTTTCCCAGGGTCAGGTTGGACGAATCAGACATGGAGGTAGCCAAGGATGTCGAGAGATACATCGCATCCAAGGTTTCAGAGCTCGCGTTGGATCAAACTCTGTCAGAGGACCAACTGTCACAAGTTAGGCAGGCCTTGATGGACGGCGCCGATGGTACCTTTCTCTGGGTTGGTTTCGTCGCGGACGAGCTCAAGGGGCGAAGTTGGCAAAGGATCCAGGATATTCTCCACCGAATGCCCAAAGGCCTAGGCGGCGTTTACCAGCGGCTGCTGCTGCAGGTCGAAGACAAGGAACAGCTGGTTCCCATCCTGCAGTGGCTTGTGCTTGCTGCAAGGCCCCTGACCATCGACGAACTCTGTGTGGCAGCCAAGATTGCTCCATCTGTCGGTCCTACCGCCGCTCAGGCTACACGGGATCGACTCAACTCATGCGGTCTCCTGGTTAAAGTTGACGGGGACGTAGCTAACCTCGTGCACGAGTCCGCCAAAGAATTTTTCCAGAGTGATCAAGTTGATGAGCTGGAGGAGATTAGAATGTTCCGCATGGGTCCAGCCACCCACCGCGCACTTATGGACGCTTGTCTTTCACTGATCGAGAATAATATTTCCCCAGGGCGTATCAGTGAACAGTCCCTTAACAAACCCCTACTGGCCTATGCCTGCCTTTACTGGCCCTACCACTTGCAGCGCGCACAAGAACTGATCGATGACCGCTCTATGTTCGCTCGTCCATTCTTCAAGCCTGAAAGTCCAATTAGGGAGGACTGGTGGAAGTTCTACTGGGACAAGGAGCAGTATGGTGGAGCACCGCCCTCTTTTTCACTGCTACATCTCGCCTCATATCTGGATATTCCGGCTTGGACCAGGGTACTACTAGAACAAGACGCTGTGAAGCATAGCTCCCGCCACAGGCTCGTTGCACGGAAAGATAACTACGGTCGGACGCCACTATTCTGGGCCGCAACCCGGGGTCACAAAGATATCGTCGAGCTGTTACTCAAACACGGAGCCCCCGTGGGCTCTAAAGACCGTAGCAATATGACACCGCTGCATATAGCGGTGACGGGAGGACACAAGGAAGTTGTGGCTCTTCTCCTTGAACATTCCGCCCCGATAGAAGCCAAGGCGAGCTATGGCGACACACCACTGATACGAGCCATCCAGGCCAACTCTAAAGAAATCGTCCAGCTCCTCCTGGAACATGGAGCAAGCGTTGCTGAGCTACCTATCGTCGGCACGAACCAGCAGAGCCAGCGCACGATGGCCATGGAAGAGAGGGCAGAACAGCTGCTTGGGTTGCAAGAGCAGCTTTTCGCGGCCAGGTACGAGGAATCTTCGCGCCTTGTCGGGCTCACGATCAAGACGCTCACCCTATCGTTCCAATTCCAACCCATCGTGAAACTCTTCAAGTTCTATCTCGAGCACTCCTCCATTGGCCGTTGGGAAGTGATGCACGTGCTCCAGGACCTGGTCAGGAACAACAAGATTGCGAGGTTGCGGAACTGGGCTCAGGCCTATATCGACTTCGGCACTCAACTGGTCCAGGCAGAAGACGCAAAGAACCTCGCCATCATGACGGATCTTTCGGTCCAAGTATTCCGTGTGGTCTCCACAGGCGACCTCGAGGCTCTCCTGGTGATCGGCGTCCTCGTCGGCTCAAGCGTCATACTCGCCGCGGCTGAAAAGGGATGGTGGCCGGGCGTTGACATCTCGGCACGCACGTTCGCCCAGTTTGCTGCTCTGGCGTATCACAGAGACCGTGGCGAGTTCTTGCACTATGGTGTCCGGGAATTCCTCGTCGAGTTCGACGGCTGCATCCGCAGTGGAAGAAGATCTGAGAGCGCGGCTCGGACTGTCGTTCTCTTCAGCACGCACTTCGCCATCATTGACACCAAGGAGGCTCGCCCAATCGATTACTTTGCGACGATCATCGCAGAGTACTATGAAGGCTACGTCGGTACCGCTGACGAGGAGCGGCTCTTTAGCGACGCGACTCAGGCGTGCGCTGACGAGCTTGAGATGATCAGCAAAACGCACGACTCTCATAAACTGCAGTTGTTTATCACCGCTATCTTGCAGTTTATCGAGCGCTGCTCCAAGGACATCGCCAAGGATCACTTCTTAAGCATGATTCCCGCGTCGTGCCTGATACTCTGTCAACGAGACCATAAACTTCATGAATGGCTCATTGCCCAAGCAATTCCGGATAACATGAGTGTCTTGATATCGCAGCAGCCTGATATGGCCCAAAGACGTGCGTTCAAGGCTCTTGTTGAGTGTATCATCATTGGGAAGCAATACGGGCTGTTAGATCCCGTGGGTCTACAACAGAAGCTTAGGCAAACTCCTAATATCAGTAACTATGTCAGTGAAACGCTGGAGGAAATTTTATTCTGAAGCGGTCTTACAAATTAGTGTAATAATGCAAGCTACCAAACCAGAAGGATTTAATCATTTGCTTACATCTGTACCACTGGAATCTAATTTAACTTTTTAATTACATTACTTATATAGCTAGCCATTGTTTATATTGAAGCTGCCCAACGTTCTGTTCAAGCTAAAGGAGGCTTTGCTTGCCTACTGGGATTCTTCTAATCGTTATTGCATTGCGCCAAAGTCTTCCTCGCTGGAAGTCGTGAGTCATGTGCGTCAAAACGTCGGTAGTTTAGCCTCGGAGTCGCTTCCAGAAGCTTGAAATTCGAGATCGAGGTTGCTCGTTTCTTGACTCTGCCGTGGCTTGATTAGGAGTGCCAGACGAAGTAGAAGTGTTCTGAGCCGGCGGATTAGGCCTTATCGGCAGCGCTGAGTCATCGAGCTGCGAAAGAGAATTTGTAGAAGCGGCATTTTGCAGCATCAATCTGATCTGGTTGTCTTTCTCAACGTCGTGAACTGGCTTGCTGTACCCGTACTGCTGGAGTTGTTGCAATATCTCAAAGTCGCGGACAAAGTGTTCCCACATCAGGCGTCCTACTGGCAGGATATTCGGATCCGCACCTTTGCTTAACAGCAATTCTACGATCCGCAGGTGGCCTTTACTCGCAGCATAATACAATGCAGTTCTTCGCCCATGGTCAGTGCCATTAATCTCATGACCCTTATCCAAGAGGAGCTCGATCAGGTCTATATTGTTCTCCCGTGCTGCTTTTCGTAGGCCAGTGACTGGCCTGCAACACCGAGACTTTGCGTACGCCAGATTGCTGAGTTTCGCATAAGCATGACTCCCGATCTCAATTTCGAGCCAATCTTCTGCCGTGCGGCCAAGATCGTCTTGCGAAACGAGGAGCCGGTCCCCTTGAGGCATGCGGAGGAGTTTCCTGACCGTATCCAGATGCCTCCCAAGAACGGCAAGATGTAGTGTAGACCAGCCGTGATTGTCCTGCGAATGAGCGAGCTGATATCTTTTTTCACCTAAACGGCCGTAGAGGACCCCTAATATGTCATGGTACCCTAGGTTGGCAGCGTGGTGTATTGCTGTCCAGCCATGGCATGTTGTGCCAGTCGGGTCTGCCCCACGGTTTAGAAGCCGAGATATCAGACGCATGCCAGTGCCTGCAGCACAGTGCAATGGCGAAGTTCCGTATGAGCTCACCGCATCAATATTGGCCTCATTATCAAGGATGAAATCTAAAAAAAACTCTGCTCTGTCACCTGCTGGATTGAAATCTCGGTCCCCGGTATATGATGCTATCCCCTCAAGAGCCCAATGTATAGCGGACCACCCGTCACGATCTCGGTCGTTCACAGAGACACCTTCTTCCATGAGGAGGTGTACTACATCCTCCATACCCTGGGCAGCCGCCTGGTTCATCAGGAGAGCCTCAGATACTCTCGGTAGTGATGGCTTTGACTCGATGAAATGTGTAGCCAGGGCGCGCTGGCCAAGACTGATTGCCCATCCCATAGCAGACGTACCCCGTGAATCGTCGTACTTGTCTGCCGGATCAACTCCAAGTGATTCCAGCTTTTCGATTGCATCTATGTCCCCTCTGACAGCGGCCCATATTAGTGGCGTGAACTCATAATCGTCGCGCATATCGATTGGGGCTCCAGCTTGAACCAGCAAGCCAATGCCTTCCACAAAGCCTTCTTTTGCCGCGTAGTGCAGTGGCGTCAGGCCGTTTTCGTCTTTGGCACAAATCGTCTCGCGATCAGAAGCCTTTAGCAAAAGAGTCATTATATCTCGCTTGTGGTAAAGAGCAGCATAATGAAGAGGCTTCTTGCTACGAGACCTATCGCTGCCAGTGACGAGGTGCATCAAAGCCCGGACTCGCTCCACGTCGTCGGATTGAATCGCATGTCGAAGTGCATCGAGGCCCGTTGGCTGATGGATGTCTTCAAGATCAAGGTTTTTAATCGAAGAAGTGATGCTTTCCTTGATGTCACCAGCCTGGCCGTCTTCTGCAGTATCTGAGAAGTTCAATTCATCATCGTCCATGATACTGCACATAGACCCACGTAATTTTGCATTGCCATCATCTCCAATTAATATGTCACTGTCGAAGTCACTGGCCTCTGTCTCGTCGTCATTAGGGAGCTTCTGCAGCGCAAGCAGGGCAAGCTCCTTCATGTGTGCGGCAACGTGAGAATGCAGATTGTCGTAGGAAAAGATTCCATAACGGTCAGCCTCTTCAGATGGGACAAAGTCATCACCAAAGGGACACTCGTGTATTTTTTCCTGGAATGGCCTCCGTGCTGCTTCACTCAATGTCCGGACGTGAGCTTCGGGAACACCGTGTTCATCATAAGAGTGCTTCTGGAATTGGATCTCGTCTCTGAAGATCATAGGCTTGTGAGAAGGGGCTCTGCATTCCCACGCGATTCCGTGCGAGTTCTTCATATGGCTCATCCACGCCTTGGATGATTCGAAAGTCAATGGGTCGTGGCCCTGGCGACATGAATCCGTACATGCAGTGAAGAGACAAGTAAATGGCTCTAGATCCCTAATAACATGGGTTCTGTTGGCAGTTAGTCTTCACACCTTAATACGATAGGAGAAGATGTGCGCACCTCCAGATGTTGGATTTGTTAGGACCCTTGAATTCGATGATGACGCCACAGTAAGGGCATTCATTCTGTTGCGGAATGGGCGGGAAAGAAAGCTCATTGTTCACCAACACGGACTTTGCTCGGGGGACCTCCGTTGTGGACTTTGCATACAGCGCCCCGATCTCAGTCTGTCGAGCGGTGGTAGCGTAGGTTAACGGAGCGGGTGGATAGGGCTGCCGACTAGGTTCCTCGTGGATGACTTTGACCTTTGGGGTCGCCTCTGGAGCGAACCGCACAGTTCTTGGCTTCTCCGGACTCTTGGGCAGCGGCAGTTTTATCTGACCTGCCTGCGGGTGTTCAATACTTAACGCAATACGTCTCCGATGCAGCCGCTGATAAGAGAGTCGCCGAAGTCGCAGTACATTTGCCTCGATTAGGGCACAGCGAAGCGACTCTGGGGCCTCAGGGAAACGGAAGCGGATATAGCAGTCGGTGTATAAGCGCAGCTCATCAATAGCATGCTGTGTTTCATCATCCAACTGATAGTCCCTTAGCTTTTGTGCTCTCGAGTTCTTTGCGGACTTTCGAATCGCATTAGACAATCGAAATAGTCGCGTCACGGTACCACTGATAGTGTACGTGAAGAGGGTAGTGTTTTTGTCGGCTTGATCTTCGTCACTGTCTGTGTCGCTGTCGTTGTCGTCGCTCCCGACCATGCGCACTTGGTCTGAAATGGATAGGCGACGCTTCTTCCTACTCGGGGTCGGTGGTGGCTCGTCCATCGGTTTCACTATAGCAGAAATTGAACGTTAAAACCCATCATTTAGGTACACAATAAGCAGCGTTGTCAACTCACACTCCATGAGAGAATTACAGATCACGTCTAGAAGCTGGTGAAGAATATCGACAATGTTCGGACTGTATCTGAGTCTGAAATCCAGAGAGATGTTCGGCGGCCCGAAGACGTCCATGTTGGAAGCCCATAGCGTAAACCTCGCTAACTGGTCATCCATTATCGTCGGATCGGGGACAATGTTGGGCAAAGCCATATTCTTCTGGAAGAGTTCGGTGCATTTCAGTGCATGCTCAGCGATCGTAGGTCCGGAGATGTCCTGGAGAAAGACGTCCTCTGGCTTATCCAGATCCATGGGGACAGATTGGGCCATGATGGTCAACCGGCCAAGCAGCGAGGGCTTGCTAGAGGCTCACAATTTCAGATTATGAAGTAGGTCTTTTGTGGCTTGCGACGGTCAAATAATCCAGACCTCTTCTGCCTTTGAGGCCTGCGAGGAGGTGTTGCTGTATGTTCATCCAGCGCAAAGAGCCAACTGCCTCGGTGATGTCCATCGAGCGGCAACAACCAACAGCTTACAACATTCAAACCGCGTTGCCATTGGTTGATTTCAGCGGGAAGACCCTTGTTAGGCGCTCAACGGGAAGAGCGGCGCGACTCGTAGTCTGAGATTTGGCACTGTCGCTAGCAAGAGACCCTGCTTCCAAGCGCGCGCTAATGGAACCCTATCTTCATCACAAGCCTGGCACCTGAAGGTTGAGGTTGACTTGTAGACCCCTAAGGCTTATATAATGATGCCTTGCGCCGTTTTTCAACGGCTAAATATAGCGAAAACCCTTGGGCTTTCATTGAAATACATGGATCTTCTCCCGAAGCCCAAAAACAAACCAAAAGAGTGAAATCAACTACGATCGGGCTCACAGTTTCCATTGAAGCCATGGCGACTTTCAAAAAGACTTACTTTCTCTGTCCCACCACTGAGTTCATTCAGGCGCCTCCTGCTGGACCTTTACGGCTAGGCTCCATACTTCGTTCCACAGCGACACCCCAGTATCCTCTCAATGGCACGCATATTATTTCCCTTCCACAGGACCCTTCTTCTATAGTAGAGACCGCTTGGAAGAAAACAGTCTCGGCCGAAACGGGGATGGGACTCGGGGTCTATGCACAATTCCTACAACTTGGTCTTGGTCCCGAAGCCAGTGTCGATCATTCCAGCCAAGCATCGAGCGTCTTTTCATTTGATTCCATGACAACGGTGTCTTTCGACCCAGAGCCAGAGTATGTCAAGGAAGCAATTAAAGCGCCTGCTGTGCAGGCCTACTTAAGAGAGCCGAAGCAGCGCTTCGCTCCCATCGTCTCACTCTACGTCGTGACCGGCTTGAAGCTCGTCAAAGGCGCAAACATCAAGTACTCGACATCGAGCAGCACTGACGCCAAAGCAAATATCGGCATCAATGTGGCCCCTCTCGGCCTGACCATTGGCCCGAAAGGCCACTGGACGAAAAAGAGTGATGATGAAACTGAGTTCAGCAGGGAGTCTGAATTCGTTTTCGCGTTTCGCGTGAAACGGCTCAAGTTTGGACTTGGAAGAAAGCTGGAGGCAGAAGGTTATACAAAAGGTGCATTCCTGATGACTGGAAAGGGAGATGACAACGAGCAGGAGGCCTGTCTGATGGAAGACTTTGATGGCTCTTCTTGCGCAAATGCTAGTTTTGTAAGTGATGCTACTGAAGGCGAGAAAGTGTACTGCGTTCCCACATGATCTAGAACTGGCCTTGCTGGATATCTTGGCGGACACATAACGACAGGCTTTCTCTGAGTCGACATATTATTGAGAACCTTATTCGAGTGACCATTTTCCTTCTGGTTAATTACTGTAACATCTCGCCCCTTATTTGCTTGATTCTGTTATATACATCCTCCCTTGACGATCCCATATTCGACAGAAAGAGTGGCGGTATGTAGTCGTAAGAATCGTATTTGTTGCCTTTCCTCATGCTCTTGAGCACAGCTTTCATAAAGTCAAGATCTTTTAGCCACCATCCAAGCCGGTCGGAATCGAAAGGTACATCTTTCTCGTGCTGCCTCACAAGAGAGAGGAGTGAGGCAGCAGCCCCAGCGGCGATGGGCGTCGCTACCGATGTCCCGGACATGACACGCATGTCCTCGTTGTGACCACCTATACCAACTGGCCAATGGGACTCGACATTTTCCCCGAGGAAGCAGAAGTTCACATCATCCTCTTCAGCAATCGGATTAAACCCGGAAGGTCTCCCGTTCGCGTCGGATGAGTGTATACAAAATACCCCGCTATCTTTAGCTGGGAAAGCTCGGCCGTGGTTTGCCCCATCGTTTGACGCCGCCGCGAACATCAGTGTTCGGTTCATTCTTGCATTCTGTATTTCTTTCATCATACCCTCATCGAATTCCCGGATTCCGAAGGACATGGAGATAACATCCACCTTCCACTCAGACACAGCGTGGTTAATAGCCTTGCATAGTGTTAGTCTAGGAGCCAAAGAGAGTTGCACACCCTCAAGCTCTATCCGTGCCATAAGATATGCGCAATACTGCTGTCAGACTTACCTTTGAGATGGCGCTATAGCTGTCGCGACCTAGCGTTCCTTGGTTCGCGATTCTGGCTATATAAATCTCCGTACACGTGGTGGCAACCTTGAGGAGGAGACCAAGTGCATGGGTGCCGTGTCCAATTTCATCCCGGCACTCCAGCTCATTCTGTCCGGCAACAAAGTTCTTGAATCCCTTTATCCGTGGATCAAGGAATCCTTCGTTGGTCCTCACGGACTGAAGGTTAGGGTCGAAACCAGAGTCCAATATTGCTATGCGCACCGGCTCATCAACGCCAGGAGCAGCGCTTTGGGTTTCTTGATTATGGCGATCAACGTACTCATAGATCTTCATCGCCATTGTATCTATCCACCGATTTGATAATGCTTTTCTTCAAGATTCATCAGTTCGCGCAACACGAAAACGCTTCGGAAGACAACTTACTCTTGCAGAGATGCCATTTGATGGCTCGCATCAAAGAATTGCAAGCTTTGAGAAGCTTCCATAGGTACATAATAGCGAGGCAAGCCGGGATTCTGCACTGTGCTGTATCGCCTAGCTGTTGTTTGCAGATCTGAAGACGGCAAGATCACGGGAGGTTCTGAAGCAGCCTTGGTGACTGACTGGCGCCTTGCCGTATGCTGTCGGATGACCTCGCAGCCATTCCTGCCCCAACAACGCTGGTTTTCTTGAGCACTCAAGCTCTGTAAATTTTCTAAGCCTTTCTCCCACGTTTTGGAAATCTCGGATTCGAGTCTCTTCACGACGTTCTGGTAAAACAGCTTTTGGACGCTGGCGGACTCAAATGTTGTATACTCTCCGGCGGGCAGATATTCCCATTGGAGGCATGCCTTTGTGGCAAGATAATACCCCAGCCCAGCATCGTCTTCGAGGTCTTTAAGGACTTCTAGACTGGTATAGTAAGCGCTGTTGACATTCTGACTAGCGTCTGGGTCGTCTTGCCAAGCTTCTATGGGTTTGCAATAATGAAGCTCGCACAACAAGATGCCAAGCGCGAGCACACTGGCGTTAGGATGAACCATATGCTTAGCAGTGTTGATCTCAGCTTCATCTTCCCTTGCCATTTCTCTATTTTGCATGGCAACAGGGACTCGCTTCATGTCCAGAAAGGGCTTTGTAATGTCTGGAAGCCTGTCTTCCTCCAGTGGCTGGAAGAACTGTATATTTGAATGATTAAAGGTCGGTTGTACCCAAGGTGTTTCAAGGAAGGGGAGCAGCGCCGTTGCAAGAACAACAGCAAGTATTCGCTTTCCCCTGTGTGGCAGAACCGAGGTTCCTCCAGTCAGCTCCTGTTGGCGTTTGAAAAGAGCAGATAGTGACACCATCTGCGGATGATGAGGGTCCCCAAAGACTTTTGGCTGTGGGCGAAGCCTCTTGAACATCCCATTCTCAAACTTAAGATGTAAGCAAGTTTGTTGGTCTATCGACTCTGTGATAGTTTGACAGATATGCACAAAATCAGACAACTCGCTAGACGTGATCTCTGATTTGTGCCCATTTATGTCGGCTGCCTCGTCCCTGCACAAAACGTATTGGTCAATCAATCGTCTTCACGAATAAGGTACTTACTTGATCGTGATCTTCGCTTCCTGTAGTGAGACCTGCAGCAGTGATTTGACGCCAAAAAAGACTTCGAATGATGTCTCCAACGGCGAGCTTTTACTTGGCGGAGGCAACGAGAGTCGGACGCTCAAACGCGAGCATTTCTGACATACACACGTCCAGTGTGTTCGTAGCCCCTGATATAGCGACATGGACTGTTTTCTCGCCCGGATTGCAAAATCTGCTTCTGGCGCTTTGGCATCATCAACAGCGTCAGGGTTGTCTCGAACAATGATGCGGCGTTTCTTCGTGACCGTATCCATACGTCGGAACTCCTCGAGGAGAGGGTCCTGGTCTCGCTTTCGTTTGCTCAAAGTAATTGTTGCGTTCAGAGGTCGACCTCCCAGTCCATCATCCTGTTGTAGGATTCGATTGGCCGCTTCGAGGTTCGGGTACAGTGCCTCTTGGTTAAAGTTCTATCTCATTCCACATCAGTGATGGAAATTCGTTGGCTAGGATCAGGCAACTGACAAAATTGGCATCCTGGTCCTGTTTGATCTGTACGCAATTATTGAGCATACGCAATGCATTGGCTTGGTCCTGTGGATTGAGACTTTCAAACTCTTGGTTCTCGTACTGTTCATAAGCATACGCCCGTACCCAAGCGTCACGCGTCTGCGATGACAGCGTCCGAGGAGTTGACGGTTCTGGCGACCGGCCTGCTACAAAACCCAGTATCCTCTTGAACAAACCGACTTGTCCGTTCTGGTCCATAATCGGCGCGATGCAATCGTGATCTTTTCGCTCTGATGAGTTGTGGCAAATGTCCCTTGGGTCAAGCTAGAATGGAATCATGAAATCGAAAATGAAACCGTTCTGCGCCAGGCGCCTTATCACTAGGGATGGGGTCTTCCCGTGCCGTCTCGCCTACCACTGGCCGGGGGAGTGTGCCGTTCATCACCTCGTGACCCATCTTCAGCTTACACACAACTGTTTCTGAAACGATCCTCGCCTGAAAACACCTCTTTTGGCCAATGGGAGACGTCTATCTTCCCCCTCTACACTTCAGTGGTGTCGGCTAACCGCCGAGGCGCTCAGGCACCCACAACCGGATCGCGCCGCGCCTAGCTCCCTTCTATCCTCCATACTTCCCTTAGCGAATGCTTAAGGCCTTGACCCTCCTCCTCCTCCTCTTCCTCCTGCACCATCGATATCTTTACCGAACAACTCCTCCGATCAGACAAGGATTCAGCACAACCTAGAACAACTGCGCGCAGTCATTATGACCGGGCTAGATACTGTTAAAAAACGCCGCGCGCAGCCTGAGAACTTAAACGGCGCAAAGCCAATGGCCGATCCATCACCCACAACACGGACCGTCACATGGCACGATATTCCCGAGTGGCGGCGGGACAACAAGTACATTCTCACCGGGTATCGCCCGTTGGAAGCAGACTATTTACAAGTTATCAAAAGTCTCACTTTCTTACACAATGAGACCTGCAACGTTTATACTCATTTGATCGGCGCTGTGTTACTGCCACTCTTTGCAGTCACTATTCTCCGAACTATATATGGGCCACAGTATATTGACGTCACAAGAACCGATTTCATCATGTTCACTATCTTCTTCTGTTCCGCCGAGAGCTGCCTGGTCTTCAGCGCTATGTATCATCTTATCGGAAGTCATTCACACGAGGTGGAGCAATTTTGGCACCGGATGGATTTGCTAGGGATCGTTATTGTGACCGTTGGTACCTTCATTCCCGGGATCTACTACATCTTCAATTGCGAACCATTTCTGCAGAAGATTCATTGGACTATTGTCTGTCACCCAAGCCACTCAAATACATCCTCGGCTGTGAGAGGGTGTGACAAGTCTCGAATCCTTGCTGACCAAATCACTAGGTCGTCCTTTGCGGATCTGCCACAGCTGCTCTCATCTGTATACCTAAGTTTAGGACATTGCGATGGCGTAAAGTGAGGGTCGGCGCCTATGTGGCCCTCGGTGCTTCCGCTTTTATCCCCTTATTGCACGGCGTGCAGGTCTATGGTCTAGAATATATGCTCGAGTATTCGGGCATGAAATGGTACCTTGTCGAGCTCCTTCTGTACGGAGGGGGCTGCGGCCTTTATGCAGTACGAACACTCTATTCACCCTTCCCCCAACCTTTTCATATTAAGGGAGAGCCATTTCTGACCTGGGTGTACAGTTCCGAATCCCTGAGCGTTTTGCACCAGGGCATTTCGATATCTGGTTCGGCTCTCATCAGATCTTTCATGTATCGATTTTATGCGCCATGTATGTGCATACAATTGCGCTGTCGCAGGCTTTCACGGCATGTCATACGTTGGACATATGCCACATTCAATCTGTTCATCAAGCTAGGGGCAAAAGCTTATAACGGCCGAGGGCTCAGGGTCAGTAAGGAGGTGCAAATAGCATGCTGGTTTCTATGTTCTATCACACTTACGGGGCCGAGCTGGTCAAATGGGATCACATATGCTTTAGATTCCGACGAGGCACCTAACAAATCTATATCCAATCAGACCACCAGAGAAACACTATATCTTCGACAGGTTGTAGTAAGCCCCCCGGGAGAACTCTTCTGATTCAGGACATTGAATGTGCCTATCGGAATCTAAGGGTCAGGAATTGAATTGCCAGTCAGCTAGTAGGATCTAAAGGAACACTTCAATCTATGATAAGATTCTACGGATATCTCCGTACCTTAATTGATGAACTTGAGTGGGTCTGAGCCACAGAGCGCGCCAGGAAGGCAAGAAAACTTGAGACCTCAAGTGATAAAAATATGTAGGTAATTTGGCCTAACTTTATGGGTTTTCTTACAAAGGTCATTTTGGCACCGTCTTTCGAGTCTTGGGTTTTCCTGCTCCCTAAGCTCGCGTTTATTTGACCAATGGTCCCTGCTATTCAGCGCACGTTAGATCTCCATGCCTTTAGTAGTTAGTCGGAATTGCAAGGCGGCCTGGGGGAGCAAGAAAACACCAGACCTTAGTATTGGATGTCAAAATAAACTCAGCAGGAGATATCCCAAATCTAGTAAAAACACCCTAAATTTAGGTAAGTTTACATAAATCTTTTTGTCAACTAGGATCAAGGTCCTGTATCTTCTTCCAACTCCCCTTCCCCAGCAGGGTCCAGCACGCCATAACCTGCAGACCCTGCAGGGCCCACACTCCCCCAAGCCACAGCCACAGCGACGTCACCCCTCGTTCCACCAAACCATCTTACACGATACCCAGCGATAAGAAACCCAAACAAGCGGAACAAACTTTTGTCAACAAAAGAAAAAGACTCGCCCATTGGGGTTGGAGCAACCATGTTGTCAAGGTTTTTCAACCGAG
This sequence comes from Fusarium verticillioides 7600, assembly GCF_000149555.1. NCBI lineage: Eukaryota > Fungi > Ascomycota > Sordariomycetes > Hypocreales > Nectriaceae > Fusarium > Fusarium verticillioides. The sequence continues at coordinate 2,766,744 of NC_031681.1, forward strand.
CGTATGCCGCCGCCATGTCGTCCCGCGGAGAGTACCAACCCCTCCCAAACAATGATGAACCGGAAAACAACACCAACACCATGGAGGGACAAGAGGCCAGAGCGGAGAATTATCGCGATGCAGCGGCCATGCTGCTCATCAAAATGGGTCGTTCGCCGGATGAGCAGATCACAATTTCGCCAGCTGACGATGCTCGGATCTTACGGCGTATTGACATTGCGTTGCTCCCCCTCATGCTCTCGGTATACTTCCTACAGGCGTTGGACAAAGCAACATTGTCATATGCCTCAATTTTCGGGCTTATCGAAGACACCAACCTCGAAGGCGATCAGTACTCATGGCTTGGCAGTATTGTGTATCTCGCGCAATTAATAATGCAACCGCCTCTCGCCCTTGCATTGGTCAAGTTACCCATTGGAAAACTCACGAGCGCTATGGTTATGGCGTGGGGAGTCACGCTTGTTCTCATGACCTGGGCGAGTAATTTCAAGACATTGATGGTTGCGCGGTTCTTTCTGGGTGCGTTTGAAGCTAGTATTGGGCCGAGTTTTATTGCGATCACGCAGATGTGGTGGAGGAGAAGGTATGTTTGATGGGTTGTGGTGTGAAATGGTGCTGATTGTTTGAAGAGAGCAGACGTTGAGAATCGGATCGTGGTACTGTATGAATGGGTTGACGTGGGTGGTGAGTACGATGTTCTTTGTTGATGGTCTGAGCTAATGCTTCCCAGCTTGGAAGTCTCATTACCTATGGGCTTGCACGTATTGATTCCAAGATGAAGCCCTATCAGGTACATCTCATTACCTCTCTGACATATCACTAGACTAACGACAGTAGATCATCTTCCTCTTCTTTGGTGCAATCACAGTCGGAGTCTCCTTCATCATGTTCTTCTGGATGCCCGACTCACCCACCGAAGCTAAGTTTCTCACCGATGAAGACAAGATCATTGCAATCGAGCGTCTTCGCAACAACCAAATGGGCGTCATGTCTCGGGAGTGGAGGATGTCTCATGTTGTTGAGACACTGAAGGACCTCAAGACATGGTGTTGGGTTGCCATGATCTTCTGCATCTCGGTGCCTTCAAACGGTATCTCAACGTTTGGACCTTTGATCATCAAATCATTCGTGTCAGATCCGTTTGAGACAATGTTGTTCAATGTACCTGTTGGGGTTTCGCACATTATCGCTGTGTCGGCGAGTGCTTATATCGCCATGAAGTGGAAGCTCAAGGGCCCGGTCATTGTTATGCTGTGTATACCCCCCATCGTTGGGTGTGCCATTATGTTACACTTTGAGCATAGTCTTGAGAACAAAGGGGTTCTGCTAGCGGGTTACTTCTGTTTGTGCACATACACTGGTATCAGTGAGTACTCTCTCATCCGCTGTCTCGAATCATCTAACAACTGTAGCACCCTTGATTTACTCATGGTCAGCACAAAACACGGCTGGCGACACGAAGCGCAAGTCCACGTCAGCGCTCATCTTCATCAGCGCCTCAGCCGGCAACATCGTCGGTCCTCTCCTCTACTCTCCCGACGAAGCACCAGCCTACACCCGCGGTCTTCGCTCCAACCTCGCACTCTACATAGTCGTTATCGCTCTCGTAGTGGTAACTTCTCTGCACCTCACCCGATTGAACCGCCTTCACAGCCAACGCCGAGTCGCGCTTGGAAAGAGTGCGATGCTTGTGGATCGAAGTCTTGAAACCGCGGAAGAGGCGGAGAGGATAGAGCACATGGAGAGATCATTGCGTGGAGGGGTCCTGCGTGAAGCAGAAGACAACGAGGATGGTAGGATTTCCGAGGCGGGAGATTTAGAAGGGGATCGGGCGGATCGGAAGGATGAAGATAAAGGATTTGGTGATATCACGGATTTGGAGAATGAGGATTTCTTGTTTGTGTTTTGATACCCTGGCACAGGAATAGTCAATGACGTTACGACTGTTCATATAGAGGCACAAAGATTCAGCATCACAATTTTACAGACTATTTCACGATCCAAGCTTAAATGAAACTCCTGTACTATTCTGAGACTGATTCGCCAAGCTGCCAATGCCGTTCAGTCCCGTCTTCTGGTGCGTTGGCTAGCTCATGCATTTACCCCAGCTGCCCAGGCCTCAAGCGCGAAAAAGACTTGAGATCTTCAACGAACAAGTCAAAAACAACTCGTCAGAGATCCGCTATCATCACCCTATAGATGTCTAATCCTTTTAGTCACTAAGCGTTGAATTTCTCGGTTTTTCTTACCCATCCAGCCGGGTACACAGCCGCACTGCCACGATTTAGCACCGCCACTCTTGGCCACTCAGACCCCAGAGCAAGTCAAGCCGCAGATGACGACGCAAAAACGTGGATTGGAAAGTTGGACATGAAGAGCTGAAACTGGTCAGTGAATTGCTGAGTAAGAGGCTTGGATGCCTCCATGTTTCTTATATCTGACTATTTGTTTGCTACATCCTCAAAACCTCATCAAATCACTTCATTATACTTGTTCTTTGAAGCTAAAGTGATTCCCCACATTCAGCCCCTCCAACTGCCCCTCCATCATCACGGATATTCCACAGAGACAACGAGCTGGGCATTGTATCTGGTCAAGTGTCCTTCTTATAGCCTCTGTTCTCACTGCATTGATCGCAGTATTTTTATCAAATACTTCAACGTCTATTACTTCAGCCAAAATGGGTGGTGGTCCTGAAGGTTTCCGCACCGTCGCTTACTTTGTCAACTGGTATGAAACTACCCTGTATCGAGACACTGAACCCAGCTAATGAGAACAGGGCCATTTATGCCCGACAGCATCGTCCTCAAGATCTTCCTGTCGAGAACCTCACACATGTTCTCTACTCATTCGCCAATGTCCGAAGCGACTCTGGCGAAGTGTAAGTCACCCCCAACTCTCATTTTATTATAGCCCCGCTAACATGATTAGCCATCTCACCGACTCATGGGCCGATACCGACATTCACTGGGACGGCGACTCCTGGAATGACCAAGGCACCAATTTATACGGTTGCATGAAGCAGCTCAATCTCCTCAAGCGTCGTAACCGCAATCTCAAGGTTCTTCTCAGTGTTGGAGGATGGACCTACAGCAGCAACTTCAAGGCTCCTGCCAGCACACCCCAAGGACGCGATACCTTCGCCAAGAGCTGCGTTGACCTTCTCAAGAACCTCGGATTTGACGGCATCGACATTGATTGGGAGTATCCTCAGAACGCAGATGAGGCTAGAGACTATGTTGAGCTACTTGCTGCTGTTCGACGGGAGATGGATGCTTATGCCCAGACTCTAAGCCAGCCTTATCATTTCGAACTGACCGTTGCTTGTCCCGCTGGCGCGACAAACTTCCAAAAGCTTGACATCCGCGGCATGGATCGATATCTCGATTTCTGGAACCTCATGGCCTACGACTATGCTGGATCTTGGGACTCTGTTGCTGGCCACCAGGCGAATCTGTACCCATCCCAGGACAACCCCCAATCAACACCCTTCTCGACATCCGCTGCCATTGACTTCTACGTTCGCAGCGGCGTTTCCCCTGGAAAGATTGTTCTTGGCATGCCCCTCTACGGCCGAGCTTTCCAAAACACCGACGGTCCAGGCCGACCCTACCAAGGCACCGGTGAAGGAACCTGGGAGGCCGGTGTCCACGACTACAAGAAACTTCCACTCGAGGGCGCTACAGAGTATGGGGACAGGGGATGCTGCGCAAGCTACTGCTACAACCCTCAGACACGAACCATGGTCACATACGACACGCCGCGAGTTGCATGGGACAAGGCCGAGTATGTCAAGAAGTGGAAGCTCGGCGGTGCAATGTGGTGGGAGAGCAGTGCAGACAAGACTGGTGATCAGAGCTTGATCACGACGGTTGTGAATGGATTTGGTGGACAGGGTGCGCTCATGAGGCAGGATAATTGCATTGAGTATCCTGCGACCAAGTATGATAACTTGCGAAATGGATTCCCCGACAATTGAGGCGAAGTGGACTTGGTGGGTCAAGGAGTAAGATGAGCGTTGGTGTTGACTGAACGCTCACTTACAATGAAACAACATAACATAAGTAAACGAACAGTATGAATAAATCACGGCCTCAAGAAGAATAAGTAAGACACAGTAACAAGTTTACAAGTACTTTTGCGTGCTTCACCATAAGGTCTCATCGAACTGATGCAGCCAGACCATCCACGTGACCTTTCACTAGCCACACCAGCCTCAACTGGTCCGTGCGCAAGCTGCCAGAAAATTTCCACCTGGAAAAAAAGTGTGAAAATCTTAAGTCTCAAGCCATCACCAAACCCATTCGACGCGGAATCATTCCCAATTGCGGCACCGGCAGGGAACGACAAGATGTCGCACATCGACTACGCTCTATACGAATCGCCTGTGGGCTATGCCCTCTTCAAGGTGGTGCATCAGCAGGATGCCGTGGGCCTGAAATTGAAGGAGACTCAGGCCGCCACCAACGACCTCGCCAAGTTCGGCAAGATGGTCAAGCTGGCCAACTTCAGCCCTTTCAGGTATTTGAAACTTCGGGTGTGCGATGCCGATGGATGCGCGATAACTGACACTTCAAAAAAGGGGTCACGTCGAGGCTCTTGAGAACATTAACCTCGTCACTGAGGGTATCGTCTCGGACTACCTCAAGTCTGTCCTCGAACTCAACCTCCCCCAGACCAGCGGCAAGAAGACTAAGGTCGTCCTTGGTGTCTCCGAGAAGAACCTTGCTGGCGCGATCAAGAGCCTCTTCCCCGGCCTCGAGTGCGAGACCGCCGATACCTCTGACATCGTCGGCGACGTTATTCGCGGTATCCGACTCCACGCCGACAAGCTTCTAGGCGGACTCAAGTACGGCGATGTTGAGAAGGCCGGTCTGGGTATGGGCCACGCCTACTCCCGTGCCAAGGTCAAGTTCAGCGTCACCCGCAACGACAACCACATCATCCAGGCTAGCGCGACCATCGACTTCCAGGACAAGGGCGTCAACCAGTTCTTCATGCGCGTTCGCGAGTGGTACGGATGGCACTTCCCTGAGCTGATCAAGATTGTCTCCGACAACTACACCTACTGCAAGCTTGTTCTGGCCATTGGCGACAAGAAGAGCTTGAACGATGACAAGCTCCACGACATTGCCGCCCTCGTTGGCGAGGACGGTGAGAAGGCCCAGGCCATCATTGACGCCGCCAAGGTCTCCATGGGTCTCGACATCTCTGCTGCTGATCTCGAGATTGTCCACGGCTTCGCTGAGGCTGTCGTCAAGCAGGCCGACAACCGCAAGTCCACCTCCGCCTACCTCGAGAAGAAGATGTCCGACATCGCCCCCAACCTGCAGACCCTCATTGGCACTCCCGTTGCCGCCCGCCTCATCTCTCACGCTGGTTCTCTGACCAACCTCTCCAAGTACCCTGCCTCTACTCTCCAGATTCTCGGTGCCGAGAAGGCTCTTTTCCGTGCTCTCAAGACCAAGAGCAACACCCCCAAGTACGGTCTCATCTACCACAGCAGCTTCATTGGCAAGGCTGGTCCCAAGAACAAGGGTCGCATCTCTCGATACCTCGCCAACAAGTGCAGTATGGCCAGTCGTATCGACAACTTCTCCGAGGAGCCCTCAACCCGCTTCGGTGAGGCTCTCAAGCAGCAGGTCGAGGACCGATTAGAGTTCTACGCCACTGGCAAGAAGCCCGCCAAGAACACCGATGTCATGGTACGTGTACTCGAAGCGCAATGGCTGATCAATGCTAACTATATTACAGAAGGGTGTTATGGACCTCCTTGACGACGGTGACAATGCTGGCTCCGACGAGGAGATGGCTGACGCTCCTGAGCCCGAGACCAAGAAGTCCAAGAAAGACAAGAAGGAGAAGAAGGAAAAGAAAGAGAAGAAGGACAAGAAGGAGAAGCGCAAGAGGGACGAGGAGGATGCCGAGCCCGTAAAGGAAGATGGCGAGAAGAAAAAGAAGAAGAAGAGAAAGTCTAAGGCTGCGGATGACGAGTAGAGCTCTTCCTATTGTTTGAGAGCGTCTGGTTTATGCTGTCTTCTGGACAGAGCGTTCCAGGAACACGGATAATGGGAGATGCATCTTCAGTCATGATAGACGTTGCGCAAGGGCAAGTCGGAATCTCGTTCAACGACTCCCGCCCCAGCAAGAACCTCCTCGCGCGGAGTCTCACGACTCGCTCCCAACAGAAGACGCCATTCCCGAACAGGGCGGCGAAAAGGCGATGGGATGGTGGCGAGAGACTTTTGCGTCCAGGGCCCTTGCGCAACTGTTTGAGGAGTTTTTGTAGGATCTTGATCTCTGGCTTATGGCTATTGGGCGTTTGAGGGCATTTGGCTTTGATTGTAAAAGACTGTTTTTCACTACGAGGGAAAACTCATACCCTTTGTTTACAAAAACATGCAAATTCACTGAAGATTGCGTTTGTCGTGATTGGGAGTGTGAATGTAGGCCATTGACAGTTGTGCGTGTATGCTATCATGATGTTGATGAAGACAGCATGGTCAGCGGTGTACAAAAAGACTGACTGAGTAGAGCAGCTGATTGAGTAACATTCTTGTTGACTTTTGTATGCTATCCGAGGCCTTCTGCTGTGCTCTCGACTCATCCTTGTCCGATCGCTTGGTGTTGACGCCGCGCCCCACCAGGGCAAACGAGGCTCTGGCGAGATGAAAATTTCACCGGTGGACACCAAGAAATTCATGCGAGGCTGCGAAATTCAACAGATAAGGACTGGTATGAATGAGCGATTACAAGGGTCTTGGCAATTTTGCAATGCGTTTGGAGCGTTACAGAGCAAGTCTTGATAGGAGCGCACAAATGATACCAGAGCTGCGAATTCTGGTGAAGGTTTAAGTGGCAAATCACCATGACGAGCAGACACACATATGCAGATACAAGCAAAGTCACAGGCGAGAACAGGTTGTGTGATTTAACAAGTTTGTCGTCTCAATCAAGCATGCATTATCTCAGAAACCGGATGTGCTTTATGCTACAAAAGCCCGTCAACGCCCATTTTTGGCACCCAATCCGATCCGTCATCAATCCCAATTCAAGTCCCTTGGTCATGCATTTATTGCTTGTCGAAGACGTAGGTGAGGTGGCAGCGACCGCAGTACTGGCGGTCCTGCATGGCAGCCATGAAGACACCAGCGCCGCACTAAAGAGTCAGTCAGTCTCGATCTTGATGTCATAGAAGAGAGAGGGTGCTTACAGTGTCGGCGGGGCACTCGCGTCGAAGTCGCTCGATCTTGCCATCAGAGTCGACCTTGTAGTACTTGAGGACAGCCAGCTTGGTCTTCTTGCGCTTGTGCTTGATCTTCTTGGGGGTGGTGTAGACCTTCTTCTTGCGCTTCTTGGCCATACCACCGCGGAGGCGGAGGACCAGGTGGAGGGTGGACTCCTTCTGGATGTTGTAGTCGCTCAGGGTGCGGCCATCCTCGAGCTGCTTGCCAGCGAAGATGAGGCGCTGCTGGTCAGGGGGGATGCCCTCCTTGTCCTGGATCTTGGACTTGACGTTGTCGATGGTGTCGGAAGACTCCACCTCAAGGGTGATCGTCTTCCCCGTGAGGGTCTTGACGAAAATCTGCATCTTGCCTAACTGAGACGGTTAGAATCGAGGTTCCCAAGTGTAAAGCATCCGGCTGCTGGCGGAAGAGTGTTGTCTCGTGCGACATCTCGAGTTTTTTCTCGTCGAAGATGAACGGCGTCGCTCAAAGTCGATAAAAAGCGTCGAGTGCGCGCAGAGAATTGCGATTCGATATAACAAAAGAGCAATCCTCAAGTGAAAGGCAATGAAGCCCTCACAGAGACGGGTATTTGCAGCATCTTTCAGACGTACCTCGACAATAAAGAACTTATTGCCTTCCTAAGCAATCCTCAGATGGTGCGAATTGGGGTTGAAGAAGATCGACTTTTGGTGGAGGGCAACGCCCGCTCAGAAATTACAACCAGTCCATCCAGTGGAGTCTGGTCACCTGATTCAGGGTTTTCACTTTTTGGTGCGGTGGATCCCGCTGACCTCAGCGTCTGCAGGCTTTTGCCGCTTGCGAGATCCTGGAGTGCTTTGCCCTAGCCAGCTGCCCACCAAACCAACCCCGAAAAAGTGGACTGGCCCTCAAGCGTCAATCGACTAAACGCACATTTCAAGAGAGCGCCTCTTCTTCTTCTTTTCCTTTTCTCTTCACTTGCGTGGACCTGAATATTTACATCCCCAGCAACCGTCAAAATGGTCAAGAAGAGAAAGAACAAGTACGACCTCCCCATTCCCTTCGCCTGCAATCGCATATCGCACACCGTCATCGCCGACGGAGACGAAACAACACCAACTGTCGCCACGACGATGCTCGACAACGATTGAACGGCTCAGCCTTACACTTGAACAAGTTGCTAACAAACCTTTTACAGCGGCCGAAACAAGAAGGGCCGCGGCCACGTCAAGCCCATCCGATGCAGCAACTGCTCGCGATGCACCCCCAAGGACAAGGCGATCAAGAGATTCACCATCCGCAACATGGTTGAGTCTGCTGCTATTCGTACGTATTTCTTGACTCTTCGCTTCGCTCGATGAACTCTCGCTTACAATTTAATCACAGGTGACATCTCGGATGCCTCCGTCTTCGCGGAGTACACCGTGCCCAAGATGTACCTGAAGCTGCAGTACTGCGTCTCTTGCGCCATTCACGGCAAGATTGTCCGGTACGTTGTCCTCCCCGGGAGTGTGACAACTGCGCCCTGGTTGCGTATGTGCTTCAGATGAGCCTTGGAGTACTTTTATTCATGTTCATCATGAAGACCATACACACTCCCTGCGCAGTTGATGCCCACACACTCCCAGTACGTTCTTCCCCAGACCCTCGAAGCTGACCAGAATGTTATAGCGTCCGATCCGTCGTTGGCCGACGCAACCGTGCCCCTCCCCCTCGCGTCCGCTACAACAAGGACGGCAAGAAGATCGTCCCTACTGCCCCTAAGGCTTAAGTGGTGGGTTGATGTGTCTTGTCTTGGGATGGAGTCCGGTTATGATAGCATCATTCAAAAAAAATAACGGATGGGATGAATACCTTTGGGATTATGAGTCTAAGAGATTCCAAAATTCAATCGGACGACGTTTGATGTCCACACGTCATTGACAAACATCTGCTTGTTCCTCTATTTACTCTGTGTGATTGATGTGACTGTCTTGGTTTTGATGTTGAATGTATGTAACTGAGTGTCACGTCGCTTCCAATGACCTGTTGTAAATGTGCGTCGACGTGATCCCATTGCGTCGTCTGTCGTTAGGCTTGTCTTGCTGGTATGCTATGTCCCAATTGACTGTAAGATTTGGCGCTTTCTATTGCCTCGTGTGTATCTGAATATCACTCGGAAGCCGTCTGTTTTATTTGACGTGATTGAGGTGCTGGTCATGAATTGTGGTGAACTCTCGGAACTGATGTGAGGTTATGCTCAAACTCAAAATGGCATTTCTACGATGATCAATTCACTGAGCACCGTTTATTGAACGTTGAAAGTCAATTGGACATTAAATAAATTCCCCAAACAAGTCGACGATGTCTAGATAAGATTATTCAACGAATTACTCCCCATTGTGTTGCTGATTGCTCTCTCAATAATATACACCCAATCTACCCTAAAACCCTCCATCAAACTGCTGCACCAAATCAGTCCCATTCTCCGAACAAGCAAACGCATCAACACAAACACCCCCACCACAACAACTTCCCGTCAAGCACAAATACCCATCCCCGCAATCCCCATCAACTTCACAACTCCCCTTGTAATTCGTACACTCCGTCCACTCGAACGCGATCCCTACACCCGCTGCGCTCTTACCGCAGACGCACCCTGTGCCGGGGATGATGGCGTCGCGTGGATACGAACATGTAGCGCCTTCTCCCTCTGCGACAGCGCTGTTGGGGCAGCAGGCGATGCGTGATGAGACTTGGACTGTGATGTTGTAGGGTTTTGTTGTCTCGGGGGCCCAGTTGAGGGTTGTTATGGCGGGGATGCTTGTTGCGCCGGCGATGAGGGTTAGGTTGAGGGGGATTTCGTCCTCGTGGAGGGATTGACAGATGTCGTTTTCGAAACTTCGGTGGGTGTTGTATACGTCGATGTAATCTTCCAACGCGCCCTGTGAAGTCTCCGTGTTCTTAGTGAAGATTGCTCCGAGAGCTTGCCAGAGTTGAGTGTACGCCACTACAGCCGCATCAGCCTCTTGCTTGGCTCGATCGCTGGACAGACCCTGATTTGCAAGGTCCTTGCGAAGCTGTTCAGGATCAACGATGTCTTGCCCTGATTCTTCAAGAGTCGTGACAACAGTGGACAAGTCTGGACATGCACCACCGAATGGATCTGTGCTGATGAAGTCGACGACCTTGTTCTTGATAGCCAACTGACACCTCAAAGATCCAGACTCAGATCCCGGGAACGTACATTCAAAGTCCCAACGACCAGTCTCATCGTCAACAGCGACATCCGCACAGACTGTATCGCCTACAAGAAGCTGAGGATACTGTCTGACCGACCTGTCAACGGGGTTCCCGCATTGGTCATGCAGGTACAGAACCTGGTTGAAGTCCAAGTCTTCGGCGCGCTTGTGTTTGAGCGCAGCACATTGTACACCCGCCAAGTCGGCAATCTGCTCGTACATATCGTCAATCGAGATGGATATGTCGTACGTGCAGTTACTCCCCGAGAAGTGAATCCCATCAGCATCAAGCGTGACCAAGTACCCATTGGGATCAACGACTGAAAGACGTCCACGATGAGAAATGTCGACATAGAGGATCCCGCCTTGTTCATCACGAACAGTGAGATATAGCGGATTAACGCCATCTTTCTCAAACTCAACAGACTCAATGTACGGAATGGGGATTGAGACGTTGTCTTCTCGGAGTCTGGCGTTGTACAGCAACGCTCGACGGGTCGAATCACCATCTGGGTTGGGGAGAGTGTAGCATGTTTCTTGCGAGATGGCGGCGGTGCGTGTAACGTGGGTGAAGTTTGCGGCGGGGAACTCGGGGACGCCAGTTGTTGTTGCGTTACTACCTGGTGACGCGGGACCGTTGGAGGCGTCGGACGTTGAAGTTGCAGCCACAGGACTCGAGAAGGATGTAACGGTTCCAGTACTCCCAGGTGCAGAGCCCGTTGTGTCACCGCTTGGGACAGCACTTTCGCTAACGGTAGTGCTGGGGACTTCGGTTGAGACTGTTGGAAAGGGGAGAGTTGGGATTTCAGAGGCTGGTACACTGATTGTTGGGAGGGAGACGATGCCTGAGATGGATGATGTGATGTTCCAGCCAACACCGCTGCTCTGAGAACGGGTAAAATCTTCTGACTCTGTCGGAAGAGTCACAATTGAACCAGTCTCAGAGGAGCTGACAGTCGCAACAGAGCCAGAACCCTCAGATTCTGCAGTTGTTGTGTTCCAACCAGACATCACCGTGTCACTTCGGGCCGACTCTGACGTTTCTTGAGATACTGTCGGCAAAGAAACACTTGGGAACGGAACCAGCGATGACGTCCCAGCTTGCGATAAACTGATTGTCGAGACGGAGACATCGCCTCCAGGCGCAGTGGTGCCATTCCAGCTCGGAACTGCGCTGCTTCCCGGCACCGAGTTTGTTCCACTCCCAGGCTCAGTTGTGATCGACTCACTCGGCAGCGGTAGTGTTGGGAACGGCAACGTCCCACCTCGAGTTATACTGATTGACGGTATAGTGAAGTTAACTCCTGGTACAGTAGTGCTGTTCCGATTTGGGAACTCATTCCCGCTAGTCTCTGGGCCTGTTGCGAAAGTATCGCTTGGGAAAGGCTGAGTTGGAAACGGGACAAAGGTTTGCGACGGGGATATACTGATGGTCGGTATAGTCACGTTGCCACCGGATGGTAAAGCAGTGTTGTTCCAGCTTAGCGAGACACTGCTACCCGATGCTGCTTCAGCTGATGAGAATTGACTCGGCAGTGATACCGTAGGAAACGGTATGAAGGATTCGCTGGATGTACTGACGGTTGGTACTGAGGTGTTACCGCCAGGAGGTACAGATGTGGTGTTCCAGCTCGGAGAGACTCTGCTCGTTGACGCTGCTTCCTCCGAGGATGATGAAACTGGAAGTGATATCGTCGGGAACGGGACAATGGATCCGCTGGAGGTGCTGGCAGTCGGTATCGAGGTATTGCCACCTGAAGGCAGAGAAGTGGTGTTCCAACTTGGAGGCAAACTGCTCCCTGTTGTAGCCTCTGCTGAGGACGAGAGACTCGGTAATGATACCGTTGGAAATGGCACAAATGACCCACTCGAGGTTCTTATAGTTGGTACCGATACATTGCCACCTGATGGGAGGGAGGTACTATTCCAACTTGGGCCCAGGCTGCTACCCGAAGTGATATCTGTTGAAGAGGGTTTCGCTGAAGTCGAAGCACTGAGTGTCGGCAACGAGTTGTTACCGCCAGGAGGAAGAGCGGTACTGTTCCAGCTCGGACCGACACTGCTCCCTGAAGTGAGCACCCCCGAAGACGTTGGAAAAGGCACCAAGGTCCCGCTGGAAGCGTGAGTTACCGGCACCGACGTGTTTTCCCCAGAAGAAAGAGAAGTGCTATTCCAGCTTGGTCCGAAGCTACTCCCCGAGCTTCCTTGGCTTGGTATTGACAAGGTTGGAAACGTAACGAATGTGCCACTCGAGATGCTGACTGTCGGTACCGAGCCATTCCCTCTCGATGTAGTACCATTCCACCCTGGACCGACGCTTCCACTTGGCGAAAGGCCAGAGCTCGCGGATTCTGAAGCTGTTGGGAACGGCATAGTGATCGTTGGAAACGAACCATTTCTTCCGTCAGAGGTGGTGTTCCAGTTTGGAGCCGCGCTGCCACTCGACGAACCCCCTGGGTTTGTGAGGTCTGAAGCTGTTGGGAATGGGATGAAACTTCCACTTGAGAGACTGACAGTTGGAATCGAACCATTCCCTGTAGGAACCAAAGTCGTGTTCCAAGCTGGACCTACACTCCCACCTGTCATCCCAGAACCAGTGGCCACAGACACTGTAGCGCCCGAATCAGTAGGGAGAGGCCCTGTCCAAGAAATACCGCCGCTAGGGGCAGTAACACTCGAGTTCCACCCCGTCAAACGTGTGCCACTCTGCACAGGACTCGACGTCGAGATACCAGGAACCGACCACGGTAGCGAATCGCTTGTAGTGCCAGATCTTGTCACTCCAGATGAATGGGTCGATGCTTGTGATTTTGCACTTTGGGTGCCATTGCCAGACGGTGAAGTAGATGCTTGGTCTTCGCTTGAGAAGGATGCTGAGAAGGGACCTTGGGTATCCCCTGGTGACTCTGTGGTGGTGTTCCATGAAGCTGCTGAATTTGATCCTGTGAGGCTCTCGCTGACTGTTCCTGTAGTTGGATTGCTACTGTTGGCGTACGATGTCCTTGGAGTATCTCCTGTCGTCTCTCTCGCTGTCGTCTCCGCACCAGACGCTGCAGTCTGATTCCACGACCCTTCAATTGTCGAATACACTCCTTCAGTAGTAGTCACAGCATACGTCCCCGACCCAGGCTGTCCCACCGAAGCCTCCGTAGAATCCGAGTACCCCCTCGTCCTAGACGCTGTAGTGCTCATATCCGCACTCGTCACAATACACTCACACTGCAACTCATAAGCACTCATCCAAACTCATCGCAAACGACTCACATATGAAGCTATCCTCGTCTGATTATACCTCACATACTCCACAGGCGTACTATATCCCGCACCGCAGTGGTTCCCCTCCAGAACACTAGAACAAAACTCGCCATCATCTTGAATAAGCGACGAGTAAAGATCATCATGCGGACACGCAATCGACTCGTTCCAGTTTGCAGGAAAAGCAGTGACCAAGTGAACGACGAGGGGGAGTAGCATCAACATGATGCGTAAAACGAGTGTATAGCGATGAATGAGAATAGCTGAAGCTTGGCTTGATTGTAGGCGTTACTTATAGGACGTACAGCAGCCATATCCATGTCGAGGCCGCCCACGTATAATCTGCCAAGACACAGCATCGTGACGTTTAAGACACACATACAGAGCCGAGAAAGACCGGCACTTGGTTGCGTGGTACGGCATCGACGGCTGCAAGATCGAAGGGGCGCGGGTGCATGCAGGGGTTCGCTTGGGGATCCTTAATGTCCCAGGTCTTCAGGTCTAGACGCGCTCGGCGACACGGGAGTTGGTTCCTGGATCGTGGGACGCGAGTGTGATACGAAGGGAGGGCGGGGTTCAGGTTGAGTCTTTGTCGCGGTGATGGCAGAGGGAAGATGAGTGAGGGTGACGTGGCATGTGAATGTTAGCTGGACACAATGGGAGTGAATGAAGTGAGTCGAGGAGAGGTCAAAAATGGGGGATATCAGAAAACACCAAACATTGGATATATCATAAATCTAGCCTCCATATCATTAAAATAACCCGCCAAAACCATATCCATAGTCATCATCATCGTCATATACAAGCACCTCTCACCCCTTACCGAAAGGGCAGTATCGTTGTATTACTACCCCCAACCTGCGTGCGCTGCTGCGACGAGTGTCCCGGCGGTCTCTCGATGTAGTCCTTGTTCTCAATAGTAACACTCTTGGTCATATGATTGACCTTGTACACGCCCACCAACCGCGCCGCAAGCTCAAACATGTTGTTGCGCAGCGAGATGACGATGAACTGGGCGTTCTTGGTACGCTCCTTGATGTAGTTTGCGACGATCGAGACCTACATTGAGTGTTAGCATAGTGATTCAATCAGACTTGAAGATGGATTCGCATGTGGAATGCCCACGCGAGTGTGGTCGAATTGTAGCCGAGTGTCTTGGGTTAGGGTAGTACTCACGTTTCTGAAATCCAGCGCAGCATCGATCTCGTCCATGACATACAGAGGGGTAGGCTTGTAGTGGTGCAGAGCGAAGACGAGGGCCAGACTGCTGAGTGTCTTTTCACCACCGGAAAGGTTGCTGATGTTCTTCCAGCTCTTCTTGGGAGGCATGACGCTGAAGAGAATGCCTTCGCTGAAAGGATCTAAGCTGTCGACGAGTTCGAGCTCTGCGTTTCCGCCCATGGTGATCATCTGATACATTTCCTTGAGTCGGAGGGAAATGGCGCTGAAACCTTCCATGAAACCTTCCAAGCGTAGACGGCGTAGGTCGTCGCATCGCTTCTTGGCGGAATCTCGCTGTTCAATGGCAGTTTGGAGATCTGAGGCACGGGCAGCGTGCTCTTCCACTCGTCTTCGGTATTCGGCCAGCACACCAAGATCGACGTTGACATTTTGAGTCTTCTCCTCAAGAGCTGCAATCTCGCCCTTGAGTGTCCTCTCATTCATGTCAGCAAGCTCGTCGGGTGTGTATCTCGGAAGCTCGTTTGGTTGCCCATTGATAGATTCCTCCTCCTCCTCTTCCTCTTCTTGATCCTCCTCTTGCTCTTCCTCTTGAGGAGCGTCAGTCATGTCAATATCATCCTGAGGGGCATCATCCATGTCGATGTCATCATCGTCATCCGTCTGAGGCTTCGGTTGCGACTTGGGCTTCTTGGAGCGACTACCCGATGAACCTCCAGTAAGGTCGTCAATGTTTTGCAGAACAATCTTCGACAGCTTATCGTCCCAGTGGCGAAGTCGTGCTTGGTTCTCAAGAAGAGCCTTCTGGTTCTCCTCAAGCTTGTTGCGCATCTCAATCTCAACTGCCCTTGTCTCGTTGAGCTCAGCCGTCTTCTCATCAAGCTCGCTCTTGAGCGCTTTGAGCTCCTTCTTCTTCGCGGCCAATCCTTCCTCAGCCTCCTCAGCTTGTGCTTGAAGCTCTTCAGCTCTCTCGCCCTGGTTGTTGATGTCGTTCTCGAGCTTCTCCAGATCGCGAGTAGCAGCCTCAAGCTCCTTGGACGACTTGGCATGATCCTTCGCCAGCTTGATCTTCTGCTTCTCCGCCTTGACCTTGCGGACCTCAGCATTGGAGATCTCTTCATTGTTGGAAGAGATCTCCTCCTTGATGGAGTCGACCTTGGCCCTTTGCGCACGAAGCTTCTCACCACCAACTTCCATGATCTTGTCTTGCAGAGCCTTGATCTCATCCTCCACGCTGGATGTCTCTTCATGGAGTCTTTCAATCTCCTTGTTGAGTTTGGCAATCTCCTTCTGCAGTGCAGCGATGCGACTGTTGTCGGAGGCCGAGGGCTGGTGCTCCTTGCTGACTTCCTTCATGCGTCGTTGCATATCGGCGATGTTTCGCTCGGCGCTCTGAATCTCAAGGCCAATCTTCTGCATCTTGGTGTCCAGTTGAGGGATCAGTTCGTCCAACTCCCTGAGTCGTGTCTCGCACTCGCGTTGGTAATCTTGGAAATCCTTGAACTGTTTCTCCCAGCCATCGCGATCACTTTCAAACTTGGCGACCTGCTCCTTGCTGACGTCTGAGACGAGCTTGGAAGACATGAGACCTCTCTTGACAGTCGAGCCACCACCAGACATGGTACCGGACTTGTCAATGAGCTCACCATCGAGAGTGACTACTCGCCATCGCTTGGCGCCATATGCGATTCTGTTCGCTTGGGCGAGGTCGGCAGCAACAAGAGTATCTTGCATGGCGTGATAGAAAGCAGCTCGGAACTTGTCTTCCTTGGCAGTGACGAGGTCGAACAATCGGGGAGCGTTCTCGGGTGTCTGGATAGGCGACATGTCTCGAACTCTCAGCTTGTCCAAGCAGATAAAGTTACCACGCCCGACGTTGTTTTTACGCAAATACTCGATACACTGCTGACCAGCTTCGACAGTCTCAGTAACAAAGTTGTCGAGGGCACCACAAGCCGTTGAGATGGCGACATCGTACTTCTGATCAATCGTACCAAGATTACCGAGACGTCCATGGAAGCCATCAATTCGACCAGACTCCTTCATGCGCATCAAGGCAGCGAGTACGTTGCCTCGGGCCTGCGTGTTAGACAAGCTTGAGCGGGCCTCGTCGGCCTTCTGGCGCGCATTCGAGATCTTAGAGCGAATCTTGGGCTCCTGCTCAGAAAGGACCTTGAGCTCCGACTTCATCTTCTCTGCCTCCTCTAGAAGCTCAGTCTTCTCGGTCTGACAGGACTTGAGCTCAGCGCGCTTGGCCTTCTTGCCCTGCTCAATCGAAGCGATCTTTGTCTCAAGGTCTTGGAGAGCGACAGCGCCGGCGTTGGCCTTCTCTTGAAGGATGTTGAGCTCACTCTCAGCGACAGCGACGGCCGACTGCTTCTGGTTAATCTTCTCATTCCAAGGTTCAAGAGACTTCTGCTTGGCAGCAATCTGATCAGAGAAAGCTTGTGTCTTGCCCTTTAGGCTCTCTCTGATTCGAGCAAGCTCAGCCTCTGCAGTCTGAATCTGTTCCTCGAGTTCCGCAATCTCCTGGGTTCGGTTCTCGATCTCCTCTCCACACTGCTCGATGGTTTCGTCAGCTTCGGCAGAGTTTGTTTCGGCGTTGGCGATAGCCTTTTCAAGCTTCTTACGCTTGTCGTCCAAGAACTTTCGCTTCTCGTCGAACTTGACACGCTCTTGCTCAAACTTGGCCATCTCCTTAACCAAGGCTTGCGTTAACTTCTCTTGCGCTTCAAACTCCTTAGCACCCTTGGCGTAGTCCTTCTCGAGGCTCTTGATGATCTGTTCGCCTCCATGGTGTTTCTCCAGCTCGGCGTCCAATTGAGCTTGCATTTGGCTGATAGCCTCCTCTGTGACAGCAATATTCTCATTGCACTTGTGAATAAACAATTGGTAGAGGGCAGATTGCTTCATCGCTAGCTCGTTCTCGTCGCGAATGTAGGCGATGGCCTTATCCTTCTTGTCTTCAAGGCTGTTCTTTTCCTTTTCGACGTGCTGAACGCGACCGCTCTTTTCCATGCAGACATCATTGAGGGTCTCTACCTCGGTGGCAGATTCTTCGATGGGCGCCTTGTACTTGGAGGTACCGATAATATCCTCGAGATATTCGAGGAGACCGTCTTCGTGTTCGTTGCCAGCCTTGGCCTTCATCTGAGCAATCGACTCGACCTCACCTTGGAGAATCAGGAATCGCTTGTGGTCAAGATCGACACCCCGATCCCGAAGGAGAGTGGTGACCGTCGTAAAGTTGGATTCTTTGCCATTGATGTAATATTTGCTGGAGTTGTTCTTGAAGGCTTTTCGGGAAATAATGAGCTCGGAGTTAGGGATAACCTCGTGACCACCACCGGGCTGGGAAAGTTAGTCTAGGATCGCCAAAGAACAATGATTTCCTTACCTGGTCCATGACCTCCTGGAAGTAGACAGCGACCTCGCAATGATCCAAGTTCGGGAACTTTGCTGAGTTGTGAATGAGAGCAGAGATCTTGCCCTGTCGCATCTTGCTAGCTCGGAAACCGAAGACGAACAGCAGTGAATCAATAACGTTCGACTTTCCGGAACCGTTGGGCCCAACGACGGATGAGAATGAGGCATGGAAAGGACCGACTTCTTGTCGGCCTGCGTAACTCTTGAAGTTGTTGAGTATAAGATGTGTTAGAACAATTCGAGATTTGGGCGTTGTGTCTTCAACAACAGGAACCGTTAATGTCCGTGACTTGAGTACAATATCCATTGGCTTCTCCATAATGGTATCCATGGGTTTGATCGGCTTGATAGTTGCTTGAGTGTTGTCGACAACAGAAGTATTCACACTAGCATCAGTGATATCGGCCAGTGCCGAAGCCTCCTGAGAAGCTGTCGGTGAATCTGGCTTCGGTGTAGGAGGGGCCAGGTCTGGAACTGAAGAGATGGATGATCTCGCTGTGCTCTTGCGCTTACGCGGCGACGCAATCTTTACAGGAGAACTCGCCTCTGCCTTTAGTGTCGTATCAGCATCGAGAAGTTCGCTAGGCTCTGCCGAAGCAGCTGGAGTAGGCGCTTTTCTAGGACGTCCTCTCGCCTTCGGTGCAGCAGCAGGCGCAGGCGCTGGAGTCGTCGATTTGCGTGAGCGAGTCTGTCTTCGGGGCGCCGGCTTCTCAGGTTCAAAGTCCTCCTCCTCATCCTGGACTCTAGAGCGGTTGGAAACATCGTCTTCGTCGTCAGAATCGATAATGGCGGTGCGCCTTGTTGCGCGCCTCGGCCGGACAGGGGAAGACATTGTGAAGAAATAACTCTTGTCACAGACAAGAGAGAAATGCGAAGGAGTGTATGCAAACAATGAATAGTACAAATAAGCGACACCTTGGGTCGTTGTAACCAAGGTCGACTGGGTTGTTGTGTCGAGGGAAGCTGTACGAATTAGATTGGTTGCGCCCCGCGTTGGTTTGTTTAGAAATGTCCAAATTGGTCGGTGTAAACAATACGTACCGGCACAGGCCGCGGGGCGGCTCTTATCACGTGATCTCGCGACGGAGCCTTGATTGCCCGTTTCGCGATAGCTTTGAAGCTCTTGACGGCTATCAAAACATTGGCTGGTGTTACGACAACAGTCAAGTATCCCCGTCGCCAAAATGTTTGACTACACCAATCTGCACGAGGTATTTGCGGAGGGTCTTGCGAACCCGTACGATCGCGAGACCCAGCGAGACATTGAACACTCGCGCAAGGAATTTGATGGCGCTCTCTTCATTGATCGAGTCCTACGGGCCGTGGGCATAACAAAGGGTATGCTTGTCTCAGGAACTGATTGCGACATTCTAACTCGTGATTTCAGCCAAGATCTACCCTCCCAAGACCGACAACGCGTTGAAGCAATTGCATCAGCAAATCTGTGAATCCACCATGTCAATGCAGCACAAGTTCTCGATCTTTTACTACATCCTCCTCGATTTCGACCTAACAGCAGGCCGCGAGAGCGTCTCTGATGCATTCGTGGATGCGTCTGGTATGCCCAAGAAATACCAAATCTTCATGAAGGGCCTGTGGTATCTGGATCGTCAGGAATACTCGGTATGGTTTGCGTCTGCGATTACCAAACAAAGACTAACAGGACTTTACAGCGAGCGCTCGAGTACATTTCACATCCTTCTCTGATCCCCGACTTTGCCGACAATATTATGACCGTGCTCGTCCAATCAGCTCAGGATGGCGATTACAGCATTGCGCTGTCATACTTTTACACCGTGCAGCCCAAATTGAAGACCTCAGCTGCTCTTGAGCTTCTCTTCGGCGCGATGGCGAAAACCAACATCTCAGAAGCGCTGTTCTACTCCCGAACCCGATCTCCACACACTCGCGAGATGCTCTTCCGTCAATTGATCGCCTCTGTCTTGGATAGTCCACACGACGAGCTTTCCGAGCGCGCTAGCCAACTTACCTTTTTGCCCTTTGACAAATCTGAGGAGGCCTGGTTTGAGGAGTACCTTCTCCACGGCAATGGAAAGACGCATAAGAAGGCAAAGGATACCCTTGTCATGCGCAAGATTGCGTGCGATCAGTTCTCGGATGTCACAAAGATTCGACACGGTGGTCAGTGGTCTGGAATTCTGGAGGGTATCAAGGGTGGAATTAATGGACATGCTGAATAAAGAGCTATTGACATTGCGTCATGTTCTTGATGGTCATGCATAGCGTAGGCGTTTACTGGTCATTTTTGTCATTTTAGAATGTTCGAGACTTGGTATAAATGAGTTCAGCCGCAGTCTGACGGTATACTCCCAGTGAGGATACGATCATAATGACCTTGAAATCCGCCGGTATTACCATGTTCGTTTACTATTACCCAACATATGGACGTTTTCAGAAGGCAGATTTGCATGCTTAGCTATTTTTGGAGTGTTGTCTATCGTAGCTTGAGAACTGGAGCTACAGGCTTCACATACCAAACTGATGGAAACCCCTGCGTGAGTTTGGGACTTCGATAACAAGCGCCAGAATAAAGTAGAGAGGTTTGTATGACCATCTTTAACAGTGGCGAAATTAATTCAACTAAAAGTGCATTTCTGTCTTTTACTTCTTCTCCTTTTGCCCTCCGCCTTCAGCATGCCACGTCTCGGAGAATAATGTCTTCACTAACAAATTTCCCGAATCCAGAGCGTCTGCCGAAAATGAGGCTGACCAGCGAGGCGCCACCACCGGGGATGAACCGGGTTTACGGCCATATCCAATAAGAACGAAGAACAAGAAGATCCTCCTCAGGGTCTCGACTGTGGAACTAGATAAGCTCAGTGGAACTCATTGACCTTGAGCTGATCTAAGGAGCATCTCGTCCGTCTCCAGGACATGGCCTCTCAGTAGAGTGATCCTTGAAGTTACAACGTTGGTAAGCAAATAGAGACTCCGGGATCCCACCTTCAAAGTTCAACGGACATGCGTCATCCCGAAAAAGTTCCCCGAGACATTTAAGTTTTACCAGTTCCGCAACGGTTCTAATTTTTATTACTGTAGCTTAAATTTTCTCTCAGTCAAACTTTTCTGAATGATTACAAACCCATTGTCTACCGAGTAACCAGCATGTCGGCAGCTTCGGAATATGCAAGTTGATATTAAGAACCCCCTGGCGGATTCGCAGCCCTGGATGCTAAAGGTCCGAATAGCTAGCTTCCTTGGCTTCATCTCCAAGCTTACAGATCCATAATTCGAGATAAGCTACAGCAAGGGCCGAGACCCCTATCGCGAGACATGCATGGCCCTGTTTGTTCTTTTTACAGGATGGTTATCAAATAAATGATGCTGCAAACACGCACGTGAATATCCCACAATATATCCCACATCATCTGGTTGTCGCGGTTCACCTCACCATTGGTTCACTGAACCGTCGAGGCGAAACTACGCCCGAATAGGTAGGTTGTCTGAAGCTTCTTGGAACCCATGGAAGGCCGAGCTGAAGACGAGGCAACGGGCGATCAATGCGTGACATTCTGGTTCCATGACAGCGCCAGAAGCAGCAGCTCGCAGTCAGCACGAGGCGCGCCATTTAACCAGGGTTCCAATGCCTCACAGTGAGCAATTCAATTGCCGCGGTGGTGAAAGAGTTTTCCGCCACTGGGATCGTCATATCGATTCTCCAAAAACAAGAGTCAAAACGGAGATCGTCTTATTGAGCACCTGACGTTGTCTAATCACAGCGCTTGTTGTTCTGTTTTCAGTGGAGTTCAAAAATGGGTCGAGGTACCAAGCTCTCCAGACCCAACGTCGATATCATCATGAGCATCAGTTTCTCCCCATGGGGGGCGCCAGGGGCGTTGATAGTGCGTTTTTTTTCTTCCTTTGCCCCCCTTTACAAAATGGTTTCAAGCCTAACCAGCCGTTGGGTCCATGGTCCGGTTTTTGCATGAGTCGGTGTCTGGGGAAAATGCTTAACCAAAGCTGGTGGTCTGCCTTTTCTTGCCCCATCGACTCTTGAATACTTTCTCATTTCTCTCTTCTTGATCTGGTTCCCACTTTGTCAATTGCTTGTTGTTATTTTTGCGGGGGACTCCATTTTGTTACCTCAGAGATACTACCGACGATGCATCATGAGGGATGATACCCCCAATATCATTGCTTCGGCCGCCATAACTCTTCCTCTTGCGACCTTGGCTCTTATTGCTCGACTTATTGCGAGGAAAATCACAAAAGCTGGATATGGCATTGATGATGCTTTGGCTGTTGTTGGCTGGGTATGTTAAACTCTCAAATGGATATGATGGGTTCTGACATGGCTGAAGTTGGGCTCGTTGGCCTTGTTGACGAATGGGATGATATGGATCAAGGATGGTTTGGGAAAGCCAATGGAGGTTGGACTTACAGACGACTTCACGTTTCACGATAAGAACCGACTGGCGTGGATACATATGTGGACGACGAGCTTCACTTACACCTTTGCCATCGCCTTCTCGAAATTCGCTATCCTCGCTTTTTACTGGCGTCTCTTTCAATTCTCCGATATTCGAATCCCCATTCAAGTCCTTTCATGCATCACAGTGGCGTGGTTTCTACTGCGACTCTTCATGGTGTGTTTGCAATGTCTACCACTAACAGCCTTGTGGGATGGAGACCAAGCAACGAGGGACGCAAAATGCCATATCCGCGAATCGACATTCTTCTTCTCGACAGTTTTGACGCACGTCTTGATCGATTGCGCGATTCTTATTCTGCCAGCTATTGAAGTTGGGAAACTCCATTTACCCAAGGGTCAGAAGGTTGCTGTCATTGCGCTGTTTGCGTTTGGTGCAATGACCTGTTTGGCCTCCATTTTCGTCCTCATTGAGTCATTCAAGTTCAAGTCGGATTCGAAGGAGATGACGCTGCAAATGGGACAGCATTACGCTTGGTCAATCGCTGAGTGCAACTTTGCCGTAATCGCTGGTATGTCCACATCGAACACTGCCATTTTGACCAGTACTGACTTTTCACAGCTTGTCTCCCAATGCTTCGGCCAGTCGCCCGCAAAATCCTCCCAGGCTCATTCCTCACCTCCAACAGCGGCGGCCAATCAACCCAAATAAGCGCCCCTTTCAGCGCACCATTCAGCAACGGCATCCGCCTCACCAGCGTCTCCAAGACGCGATCCGGCGAGAACGACGGCGGAAGCTCAACACATGAACTATCCAATAATCCACCAGATCTATACGACATAGGCGAATGGCCACACGGTACACAGACCACGATATCAAGCCCTTTTAGAAAATATACATCTGCGAAGGACTATGAGAGCAGCGAGATGGGGATCCGTGGTGATGAAGAGACGGCTGTTTCTGTACAACGGCGTGACGATAGTGTATGAAACAGGGCGGCGACCCTCGGCGTTTTGGATATGATATCAGCGAGGCTGAGTTATTTTGTTTACCTTAGATACCACTGGATAAAATACCAACTGAACCTTAATTTTCAAGCAAAACGTCCATTGTGTCGTATGTTGTGTCATCTGCGTGTTGCTTCATGCGCGGTCGAATTTAGGTTCTGTACCAGCACAACGGTGTCGGCCCGCCAGCCTCAACCTTCTTAGCATTCCAGTTGCATTCGCTTGACACGGAATTATCCAGGAGGTCATGGGCGCTGGGGATTTAAATATCATGAGTTTGGATATTTATGCCTCAGGCATGACATGACGTTGAGTCGTTATGCCGAACATTGCCGCAGCTATTGCTCAGCTTGCTCCGCAAAGTACGGAGCCATCGTCCAAAATGAGGAATTGTATGATTCGCAAACCCATTCTGACCGTGAGCTTTCGGCGTTGCAATTGTTAAGCCGATGGAAGGACCTGAACTCACAGATTATTAAGTTGTTCCTCTGAGTGGTTGCCAGAGCTGCTCGTGATGGTAGTCTTCACGAATTTTGGTGTCGGGTTTCAATGTCCGGCGACTGCCCGGGTGTTTCCGCCTATCCCGCGGGAGGAAGTTTATGGAGAGGTCACTCACCGAGCCATTAAGGGGAAGCAAAAAAACTTAGGACCTCTATTCTAAGTGATGAAAAGGTTTAGGTAAATCTATTATGGATCTGGGGGATCTCCAGACCAGCTTATTTCGACATCCTGATCTAATGTCAGTAGTTTTCTTGCTCCCAGCGGCGACAGCTTTCGCAGTTCAAGGTGAGTGCTTGTAAGTTGCTGATGTCGAATTGAACCTCACCTGAGTGACGTATTGCAAAGCACTCTATTTGGCTTTAATACTTGCGATTTAACAACACAATATGAAGCAGGAAAGCAATTAGGTATTTACTATAGCAAGTTTAGCTATAATATCCCGTAAATATTGGTACAATTCCCTTTTGCCCGTATAAACATCTCCAAAGGTACTGCAAGTCCGTGCGATACCTTCAAAGCTCGGCCCGCTTAATTCAGAACTTGTCAGGCTTGTTTTCCTTTCCCCACGATCCCATCATCCGCCCATCCCTTCCACCTTCAATTGCCCCCCCAAACCATCACAATGGCTTCATTCATGCGCATGAAGGCCGCAACAGGCCTCTCCGGCCTATCACGCGTCGCCCTCTCCCGCGCCAGCCTCACACACAGCGCCATCCTGTGCCAGCGCGATCCCCAACGACGACTCTTCAGCAACTCCAGCATCTTCAATGGCTCGTACATCGTCTCCGTGCCGCCCATGGCAGAGTCCATCACCGAGGGAACACTAGCCAGCTTGCCCAAGAAGGTCGGCGAGGCGGTTGAGCAGGATGAGGAGATCGCGAGCATTGAGACGGACAAGATTGATGTTCTTGTTAATGCTAGTGAGCCTGGTGCTATTGCTGAGTACTTTGCTGAGGAGGGCGACACTGTTGTTGTTGGACAGGACCTTGCGCGTATTGTGACGGGTGAGGATGCGGGTTCTGTTAAGAAGAGTGAGAGCGAGGAGTCAAAACCTAAGGAGGAGCCTAAGAAGGAGGAGTCAAAGCCTGCTGAGCAACCCAAGGCCGAGGAGAAACAAGCTGCTCCTTCTGAAGCTCCCAAGCCTTCAAAGCCAGCTGAGTCGAAGCCTACGCCCAAGGAGTCTAAGCCCAGCCCTCCCGTCCAAGGATCATCAAGCGGTCCCTCCCGCGGCGAGCGAGTCGTAAGTCCACCCAAACCAAAGCAACGTTATCTCAAGCTAACAATTTCGTAGGAGAAAATGACACGCATGCGCAAGACCATCGCCGCACGCCTCAAGCAGTCCCAAAACACATGCGCATCCCTAACAACCATCCAAGAAGTCGACATGACCAACATCATCGCCTGGCGCGCCAAGTACAAGGAAGAAGTCGCGGAAGAGCACGGCGTTCGCCTCGGTTACATGGGCGCCTTCACAAAGGCTACTACACTCGCTGCGCAAAAGGTTCCCCAGATCAACGCCATGATCGACACGGAGAAGGAGATCATCACGTATCGCGATTATGTCGATGTGAGCATTGCTGTTTCGGCGCCTAAGGGTTTGGTTACGCCTGTGTTGAGAAATACACATGAGTTGAGCATTGTTGAGTTGGAGAGGGAGGTTGCTTCTGCTGCTAAAAAGGTATGTTTATGACGATTGTGATGGTGGGGATGGTGCTAATGGATACAGGCTCGTGATGGTAAGCTTACTATGGAGGACATGGAGGGCGGAAGCTTCTCCATCAGCAACCCCGGTATCTTTGGCTCCATGTTTGGAACTCCTGTTATCAACTACCCCCAGGCCGCTGTGTTCAACATGAACGGTATTCGTCAAGAAGTCGTCGCCATCAAGGGTGAGGCCGTCATCCGACCTGTAAGTTTACCCCTCTTTAATCCATGGTTCAAGACTAATCTTCGGTAGATGATGTACATCAGCTTGACCTACGACCACCGCCTCATTGATGGTAGAGAGGCTGTCACTTTTTTGAACACTGTCAAGAAGTATATTGAGGATCCTTCGCGCATGCTCCTTGTCTAAACAGTTGGAGTGTTAGAGTATAGTAGAGTAGAGTAGAGTAAAGAGCTTATTTGTATGCTAGAGCGATTGGATTTAGACGGAGGAATGGGCACTATTGCATGGCCGGCGCATTTGTAGAGTTCGACTAATGCAGATGCTTACTACGTCACGTTTTATCGTGTGATTGAGGCGAAGAGATGTAGAAATGTATACAAAGGAGAAATCACTTCTCGAACCCTTGGCTGTGCTCTTATTCTGTGATGTGTGGACTAGACTCTGCGCCAACAACATAAGTCACTGAAGCAAGATAGAATATGATTTATGGACTAGAAGACTTTGATGATCTCATACTAGGTTTATGATGAATTATTCCTCAATCTATACTAAATATCCCAAGTTCAAAATCCCGTGATCTCGCTCTTCATACAAACCGTCCCATCTTTCTCAACAAGGATTTCCCAAGTCTTCCCGCCTTCAGCTGAGGTCCGTATATTATACGTCTGACCAGCATACAGAGGTGACATGGCTCTGTATGTGATACCTCCTGGGCTTCCGCCATTGCCGTGATTGTCTCGCCAGTAATCCAGCAGGTTTATGAGGTTGAGAGGGCCATGAACAACTTCAGCTGGATGGCCTTCAACGTTACGAGTCCAGTCTTGGTTGTAGTGTATCATATGGCCATTGAAGGTAAGCGCTGAGAATCTGAAGAGGCCGACTGGCGACCAGCGCAGTTCTCTGATGGGGACACCTAGGTCTCTTAGCCAACACCTGCAATCTTCTGCGCATGCTTACCTTCACTCTTGGCATCAAGATCTCTGATAAGTGATGGCCCACGGACAGCATCCTCAAGCACTCTGGGCTGCTCTCTCACGGTACTAGGATCAATCTCAGGTCTAAAAACCCAGGATCTCCGATCCGTCAACGCCAAACCCTTCGGCCCCCAAAACTCCTTCTTAACCTCCACGAGGACCATCTCCCCAGCTGATCGACTCTTCTTCGGCGTCGCGCTCAGCAACATCGTCTTCTCCATAATCTTATCACCAACCCGAAGCGGCACAGTAGTAGCCCATGTCATCTTACCACCAGCCCACATCCTCCGCGTGAATGGCTCAGGGGCATTATAAGTGGTATCGCTCCCATCAGCGCCTAATTCAAGTTCTGTCCCATTTGGTGTGAAGTACACGAGGTGGTAGCCAGGCGGTATAGGCGTGCCTTTAATTGGCGGCTTCTCAGATACGTCTTGGCCGTCCAGGACTGGCCGATTAAGTGTGAGTGCTAATTTCTGGAGCTGGTTTCCGTCGAGAAATTGACGGCGGATGATGGTTTTATTGGAGAATGTTTCGAGTAGGTGTGATGCCGCGTCTGCAGCAGTGGCTTTGAGGTTGCGGAGAGACATGATGCCTTGTGTAAGTGATGCGGGGTGAGCTTTGGAGGGGAACGTGAATAGATATACAGCTGGTGATCGGCCAATTGGTCGAGTTGCCGATATCTCTGAAAGTGGATAAAAACCACAACTTGGCATTTGCTATTGAACAGGAGTTATCTATAAATGTGGTCGATATTCCTTTCTAATTGTTACTGTCGTCAAGAGGCTACAGGTTAGTCTCCACGGGGCATGTGAAGTTACCGCCACAAGAACGGATACTGTCACTTATAGACTAGGGATTTCAAGCTCGGGATTTTTCTAGCAAAACCTAAGGAAAAATCAATCATGAGCTTCAAATGATGTCACCAAAATATCTTCTAAAGAGAGATTACAATTAATTTATAACTACAAAAGAGAGGAATGTCCTGCAATTGAACATCAACATCTTGAGTTCTTGAGACGTAGTTAAACCTCGGGCTCCACTTTCGGCAGGCGGTCAAGTTCCGGGTACAAGGGTACTCAACCTCCGACCAATCACGTCACTGCCATTATTATTCCGCTCACATTTCCCCAGGAATTTTCTATGACCCATCCCCTCCGAGGCCGGCTTCGCAAACAAAAAACATGAAGCTATCCCCAACCTAAAGCTCGCACTCTTTTCCATCCACCCGACACCGTCGCCGTCACGATCCAGAATTAGCTTTCTGGTATGGTATTTGTTATCGGTATCTGATTGAGCTTTCACAATGGTTGCTTTTGTATGTATATTCTTCCCGTAGCCCATCATGGGACCTCGGTTCCCCGCTATCGCGCCTTGAATACTCCCCTTTATCTCCCGGCCACTTCCTTTTAGTCTTTTGAAACATTAACTGACGCTTTGAATAGAGGAGAGCAGTTGCTCTCAATGCCGTCGCGGTCGCGCGGCTTCAATCTCGAACCTTGTTATCCCGCTCTCGATCCCTTGCCATCGCCACACAACACCGCGCCTACACGTCGCCGAGTGCCCGACGCCAATATGCTTTCCATACTCAACTCGAGAACTTGTCTACTCCTAACCCTTCGGCTTTCCAGTACCAGAAGGCGCCCGTGGTAGAGAATCCTCAGACTCTCGTAGAGAAAATCGCCCAAAAACACGCCGTCGGGCTCCCTCAAGGCAAGAAGATCAAGGCCGGCGACTACATCACACTGAATCCGGCAAAAATTATGAGTCACGACAACACAGCCGCCATCCATAAGAAGTTCGCGGGCCTAGGAGCCTCCAAGATCCATGATAGACATCAACTTGGTGAGTTGTGCCCTACGAAGTGTAGATGTTGCCTGGGGCCTACCTCGGACCATGGACTCAGCCTTGACTCGGGAATAGCTTCGCTAACACCTCAAAAGTGCTAACAATCGATCATGACGTGGGTAATCGCACAGAGGCCAATCTTCGAAAGTACGCCTCGATTCGTGAATTCGGCGAGAAGCATGGGATTGTAAACTTTCCTGCCGGAAGGGGAATTGGACACCAGATTATGATCGAAGAGGGTATGAAAACACTGAGATCGCTTAAAGAAATAGTCTACTAACGCACGGATAGGATTTGCTTGGCCAGAGACAGTTTCCGTGGCCTCAGATTCTCATTCCAATATGTACGGAGGTAGGACATTCTGCCAAAGTTCCATTTCGGGCTACTAACACACATGTAGGTGTGGGATGTCTGGGCACTGCTGTTGTTCGAACAGACGCAGCCGCAATCTGGGCTACCGGAAAGACCTGGTGGCAGGTTCCCCCCGTTGCAAAGGTCACTTTCACTGGCATCCTCCCCCCTGGTGTCACCGGAAAGGATGTCATTATTGCTCTCTGTGGCCTCTTCCGCGACGATCAAGTGTTGAACCACGCAATCGAGTTTGCTGGAGGTGAGAGTCTTACTGTCGATGAGCGCTTGACCATCAGCAATATGACAACAGAGTGGGGTGCCCTCGCTGGTGTCTTCCCTGTTGACGATGTGCTCATCTCATGGTACCGTGCCAAGGCCACCACAAACGCCATGTTCAACGGCTCCTCAAAGGACCGCATCAACCACAAGAGAATCGACGAGCTCGAGCAGAACAGAATGTCTGCTGACCCTGGTGCTAAATATGCTAAGGAGCTGTACCTCAACCTCTCAACTCTGTCACCGATTGTCTCAGGACCCAACTCCGTCAAGGTCGCCACCCCCCTGAACAAGCTCGAGGCTGAGAATATTCCCGTGAACAAGGCCTACCTCGTATCTTGCACTAACTCCCGAGCTTCTGACATCGCTGCTGCTGCTCGTGTTTTCCGTGAGGCTTCTAAGGAGGGTAAGCCTGCCAAGGTTGCTCCCGGTGTCGAGTTCTACATCTCTGCTGCGTCCGTCCCTGAGCAGAAGATTGCTGAGGAGGCTGGCGACTGGCAGGTGTTGGTTGAAGCTGGCGCCATTCCCATGATTTCAGGCTGCGCACAATGTATCGGACTGGGCAAGGGTCTTCTTGAGCCTGGTGAGGTCGGTATCAGTGCCAGTAACCGTAACTTCAAGGTAAGAATCTCTTAACCATTGAACCGTGACCTAAAGCTAACACCTTTCAGGGCCGCATGGGCTCTACATCAGCCAAGGCATACCTCTCCAGCCCCGAGATTGTGGCTGCAAGCGCTCTCCAAGGCAAGATCGCTGGCCCTGGCTGGTACCAGAAGCCCGAGGGTGTTGAGAAGGTCATCATTGGCGAAGGAAGCGGTGACTTTGTTGCTGACAAAGCTTTGTCCATTGAGGATGCTCTCGACAAGATCATCAACGAGGCTGATGCTTTGATTGCCGCTGCTGAGAAGTCAGAGGGTACAGCTGAGGAAGCAAGCCCCGTTGCTTCTGAAGAGGAGTCGCTGACTGAGATTCTCCCTGGCTTCCCTGAGAAGGTCGAGGGCGAGATTGTCTTCTGTGACAGCGATAACATCAACACTGATGGCATCTACCCCGGTACGTTAACTCGCCCGCATTGCCCGACTCAACTAACAGCTTGATAGGCAAGTACACATACGAAGATAACATCTCAACAGAGAAAATGGCCGAAGTCTGTATGGAGAACTACGACACCGAGTTCGGCAAGATCGCCCAGCCCGGCGACATCCTCGTCACAGGCTTCAACTTTGGCTGCGGCTCATCACGCGAGCAAGCCGCGACTGCTATCCTCGCCAAGAAGATCCCGCTCGTGGTATCTGGTAGCTTCGGCAACATCTTCAGCCGCAACAGCATCAACAACGCGCTCATGGGCGTCGAGGTGCCGCGCCTCGTGGAGCGTCTGCGCGAGACGTACAAGAACGACACCGAGAAGCCGCTGACTCGACGAACGGGGTGGAAGTTTGTCTGGGATGTGAGGAGGTCAAAGGTCGTTGTTACGGAGAAGGATGGGAAGCAGTGGGAGCAGAAGGTTGGGGAGTTGCCTGCTAATGTGCAGGAGATTATCGCCAAGGGCGGCCTGGAGAAGTGGGTTAAGTCCAAGATTGAGGCGTGAAAAGAGTGATTTGCGTGTATTATAGAGGGTATTTAGATGTTGGAAATAAGTAAAAGTCTTGAACCTCATGACACTGATTACTTGGCTGGGAGAGACAGGAAAGCTTGAGACCTTTGTCCTAAGGCTTGGGTGAGTTTAGGACCAAGACTTAGGTAAGTTATGGATATCTTAGAAGGCCTTTAGACCATTGATGTTGGCACCTTGATTCAATGTCAGAAGTATTCTTGCTCCTCGGGGCTTGGCGAAGGCTTTCGTGGCTGACAAAACTACGAAGACGAGCTTAGTGGGTATAGACAAGACTGTTGGCCGGGTATTTTTGACAGCTTGCCCCAAGGTCTCTCCGCATCTCATCATCATTCAACACAAAGAGCGCTTGAACATCATCAGGTCTTGCCTACCTATTGGAATCCAGCTCACTAGATCACCAATTAGCAATTGACTGCAAGTTACGAGAAATAAAACACTCAATTCGAGGATGATACGCAACCCGACTCTCAAAATGTCGCGAATAGCTTCACGATGCCTCATTCATCTCCGCCAATCGCCACCTCACCAAGCCCAACGACATGCCTTCTCAACAACTCCCTCCAGACATCTCATGAGCCTAACAGGATTCTCAGAAAACCAACTAACGGTCCGCGACGCCATCAGCAAAATATGCTCTGAATTCCCCAATACATACTGGCAGTCCCATGACCAAGATGAGCAAGACCCAAAGGAGTTCCATGCTGCTCTCGCAAAAGCCGGCTGGCTTGGTATTGCACTTCCGGAATCACTAGGGGGTTCAGGATTGGGTATCTCAGAGGCCACGATGATGATGCAGACGATCGCGGAATCAGGCGCTGGTATGGCGGGTGCGCAGAGCATTCATGCTAATGTCTACGCGACGCAACCTCTTGCCAAGTTTGGTTCGAGGGAGCAATTGGAGGAGACTATTCCGAAGATTGTGTCGGGGGAGTATAGAGTGTGCTTTGGAGTCACGGAGCCAAACGCTGGGCTTGATACGCTTCGTCTGGAAACGGTAGCCAAAGAGAACTCTGATGGTTCATTCAGCGTCACGGGTCAGAAGATTTGGATAACTTGTGCGCAAGTAGCCTCGAAGATGATACTCCTCGCGAGAACTACGCCACTGGACAAAGTCACAAAGCCAAGCGAAGGTCTATCTCTATTCTGCATTGATCTCAACCGTGACCAACCAGGTCTCGAAATGCGACGGATCAAGAAAATGGGCGGTAGAGCGGTTGACGCCAACGAAGTATTCTTTGACAACTACACCATCCCCGCCTCATCCCTCGTCGGCGCCAAAAACAAAGGTTTCAAAATGATCCTCCACGGCATGAACGCTGAGCGCTGCCTCCTCGCCGGCGAAGCCCTCGGTCTCGGCTACGCAGCCCTCACCAAAGCAGCATCCTACGCACGAACACGCGTTGTATTCAAACGGCCAATCGGGATGAACCAGGCAATAGCTCACCCGCTGGCCGACGCGTACATGAAGCTTGAAGCTGCGAAACTGGCGACGTACCACGCTGCGAGGCTGTATGACGAGGGGGAGGAAGAGGTTGGGGTCGCGGCAAATAGTGCAAAGTACATGGCTGCTGAAGCGGCGTTTGGGGCGTGTGAGAGGGCGGTGTTAACGCTGGGGGGGATGGGGTATGCGGTTGAGTATGATGTTGAGAGGTGGTTTAGGGAGTGTCTTGTTCCGAGGATTGCGCCGGTTAGTAGGGAGATGATATTGAATTATATCAGTGAGAAGGTTCTTGAGTTGCCGAGGAGTTACTGATGGAAGCATCTTGGCCAATATGGCTAATGGAGTGCCCAGAACAGACGCTTGGGGAGCACATCGGTATTGTTTATTTAGCCAGTATTAGAGTACATGAGGTCCAAGATTCTCCGTTACAGCATTAGCTACTAGTAGTATACAACGATGTCTCATGTCTCATCAATGGAAGACGTCTCAGCAGTTCATGGTTGCGAGTCCGATCTCGGCCAAGTGCCAAAACTGCCTGATTAGGAAGTAAGCGTGGGCTCACAGCGCGTCTGTACTATTCTATAAAACGTATATAGCATTCTTATATTAATTCAAATCAATAATATATGATCCCCTGAAGTATCTCAAGTCCATTTCGCTTGTTGACTATAGTGCTGCAAAAGACTCATCGGCTCTAGTCGGATATCCATGGTCTTCGGATGACAGATCTACACCCCGCGATCGCCCTCATCTCGACATTCCCTCACGTCTCACCATCCATCAATCCACAACAGTCGATTCACCCAAAATGGCACGAACACCAGTTTCTACAAAGAAGGCCCCCGCTGTGCCGCAAAGCTTGATGAACCAGGCCATCATCGCCAATGGCTTCGTCTTCACATCCGGCGGCGTTGCAATGGACCCCAAGACGGGCAAGATTATTGACGGCGACATCGAAGCTCACACAGTACGTAATTCCTCTCTAAATATGGAATGAATTGTTGACTGAAGGGTCGTTTAGCGCCAAATCATTTCTAACCTCGGCGCCATTCTTGAGGAAGCTGGTTCGAGCCTGAATGATGTGATTGAGGTCAACATTTACTTGTCTGATATGAAGTACTACGCCAAGATGAACGAGGTCTATGCTGAGTATTGGGGTGATGTCAAACCTGCTAGAACGTAAGTCAACTGGGAGATGGGTCAGATAAAAATGCTGATTGTGGTAGATGTGTTGCTGTCAAGAGTCTTCCGATGAACGCCAATATTGAGATCAAGTGTGTTGGAGTCGTTACCAAGCCCAAGTCAAAGCTGTGAAGGAGGAAGCCGCTGCTTGGAGACCGCCTCTGGCTGTAGGTACAGGCTCGCGATGATGTTCCATAACTCGTAGTTTTTAGGTACAGCCTCTATGACACTTGACTTGCAAGACCATGTTTTCTCGGGTCAATTCGTTAGATCTTGTGTATTCTACCCATTCTACAAGCATACCGATTCCGTGAGTAGGCGGCTTCTCCATGCTATGATGTTGTTCAGGCACGCAAAGGAAACGAGTGAATCCTTCTCACACTGAAAGCTCAGGCGTGGTTTGTGATGAGGACAGACTCTCTCCTGGGTGCGGGTGATGCTGGCTATATAGAACCAACTTAGTTCGTTCATTTGCCAGCCGTCCGTGACAGCCGAGCTTTCCATTGATGCTAGTGCCACCTGCGATGAACATATTCCCAAATCTGGCTGTGATGATACTGCCATAGCTCCTGGCGTTATACGTTGCTGCGTGGTGATACAGGACTGTCCTACCAGAGTGGTCACAGTGATGGGAATTGAAATCACACTTGATGAGCGCTGGCACAATATCAACGGTCTTCGTCTCATAAGGCAAAAGGCGGTGGTCTTCCGATGACCAGAGATTTCTCTATAACATTAGGATCGGTACCGTACTGTAGCAGTGCATACAGGAGGCCTCCGTCCACCATTGAGGAGTACGCAATATTCCATATGAATGCGTGGAGGACGGGATGACCAGATGAGTCCAGGCCATTTGCATCAACTTCGAGTTGCAAGAGCTTAGCAGCAAGTCGTGGATAGTTCTTTGCAGACGGCGTGCTGATGTCTGCCTCGTGTCGGAGCAATACTTCCATGATGTGTAGGCACACTGCAAGACCGAGACAATTGCGTGCTACATGGAGCGCACCTAGACCACTATGGTCCCAGCTATTTGCGTCTACACCACTCTGATAAATATGAACCAGCTTGATACTAGTGGGTTGTTGAATGGCTTTGCTCAGGGCCAAAGGAGATATATGGTTCACCACTTGGTCCAGGAGGAGCTTGGATATGTCAGATCCACACAATTCAACGTGCTTACATATGGCGAACTTAGTAGGCGTGTCTCCCATATCACCCGCACCGCGCTGAAGAGTCAGGTTGGACATGGGAGGCCTTGGTAGAGACATGAAGAAACCGGCAAGGCAGAGAGTTGCCGTGTCGCTGCCCAAAATAGGTCCGTCCTGGATGAGCATCTCGATTGACATAACGCGCCTATGAGGCTTCAGTCAAATACATTTCCCTTACCAACTCGTCATCGCGACTTACAAATTGCCAACCGGGACAACTGAGGCAGCCAGCGTTGTCTATTGCCTGCTTGAAGAAAAGTGCGGCAAGTTTCTGGTCGGTCGGTATCCGGTGTCATACTAATAGGGATCGGTGCAGCTGGGTTCGTGTGCTTGGCCCTTGAGATGGTCTCGTACATGCGATAATACGAGACATAGAAAGCATCGCCTCGCCGAGATAGGTGCCGGGTGAAAAGGAGTACCTGGGTGATGGGAGTTGACAATCTTCGGGAACTGATCTGAAGGCGTGGTACAGTCCTATTGCTGTGCATATTAGCATCGGTCTAGCTACTGTGATTGTCAAATCCGACTCTGAGAGAAGTTCATCAATATAGAAAGGAATCCACAGGACTCTGTAGTACAGCCTGACTCAGTACGCATGGGGAATCAGGATGCTGCCATGGTTGTATCCCAGCTCGTCCCGAGTAACACTATTACCACCGCGACCAGACGAGCGGTATGTTAATCTTCTGAAAGGAGAATATGCCGATCCTAAATATAGTATAAGTATACTTCCCATTATGCCATGCAGGTTGAGCCCCGGAATGTTCTGTCTGACGGAGAAAGAACTGGGGGGTTTCGGGCTTTCTGATGCCCCAACAGTTCATGCATCTCTACCCCATGACAAACTCGGCCTGTTCTGTGCTGACGCGGAAGTCTTTTGCAAAGTTGGCTTACTTTTATACCTCAAGATCGCAATCTCTTCCTCTTTAGAACTCGGCCATTGAGGCATCCGCCGGTCTAACAACCGGGATTTGATCGGGATACAGAAGTGCGTCCGATATTAGCTTACAAACCGTATCTCTGGCCTCAGCTGCTCTACCTTACCGTATAGGAGAAGTGGTCTAGAAATCTCGACTGTATCAGCCACAGTGTCGCCAGAGTATCAGCCAGCTCCTTCGTTGTTAATGGCAGGAGTGCCTGGACGACCCAGCACAGAGGCCGAGATATCCTATACTGTCGCTGGAGCCTGGTATGAGCCCCGATGCGTGCATGGAGAAGTCTGAGAGCTGCAGGCAAGCCAGTACATCTCGCACAAGTCGGCTGTTGGTCTTGCACTGCACTGCACGAACTCTTCGGTTGCAAAACCGACACCAGGGAGCGTCGTCAGATCACCGCCGAACCATGTTCCTGACCTCGGCCACGTAGGCTGGTCCTACACTTTATAGATACTGTGTCTCTCGATCTCGAGGGGCTGAAGATTCGCGAAACATCACGCACCATATCGGACTTGGCCTCATCGAGACGCAAACACGGCTATAGTCGTAGGATAGCCACCTCGCGACTCATCATCGTCAGCGCCAAGGGGTAGCGACTGGTAGTCCGAGTCAGGGCCGTCTACGACGGAGCGTAGTCTGATGGGTAAACCACTATATAGAGTCCACGAAACACTCGTATAGTGTATCCAAGAGGCGACGTACTGGGCCTCGTTCAAGGCCTTTGATGACCCTCTTGAAACCCCCCAGAGCCATACCTGACGAAAGGATACAGTGTGCCTTCATCCCAGCATGCATCAGCAAAGATACATGCCTCGCCAAGCTCTGTCATTCCCGGAGTATCTGGTGGGGGAAAGCGATGGAGGTAGTCCCCACTGTCCCTTACACATGATCTATCGACGGAGAAGAGTGGTTGGCTGTCGTGAGGAGCCCTAGCCGGTTTCTCAGTGCAATGGGTATCACTGAATTTCCTTTTACCGCCCAAAAACAGGGTTGAGAAACGGCGCATGACGAGAGATCGAGATAGGCTTGTTTGCTAACCTCGAATGATACGAAGATAGTAGCTTAAAGGTTTCACGATAAAGATGTAACGTCGTCAGTGTCATAGAACTATCTCCTCGTTGGCATTTGTGACCAATACAAAGAGTTTCAATGTTCAAGAACAAGGGATGAACTAGTTGACATGCGCAGTAGTTCACAATGATACGAGTAGCAAGCCTCCCACGACCAACCCTAACAGAATGAGAGCTGAAGAAACGGAACACCGAACAGCCTCACTCCCCTTCGGAACATCAGCACTCTCTTTTCCACCCGATCCCCCTGCTTCGGTAAAGTTAGAAGCCCCTGTCAATTCCAAACGCTCCAGACCTCCCTCAATCTTATCCAGCGGCGCAACAAAAGCCATCTGACTCCAACTAAACTGCGTATTCCTCCCTCCATACACAAAGACTTCAAACCTTCCCACCACTTCACCATCGCTGAACACAACCGTTCCGTGTAGAACGTCCGTCACCAAAGTGATGTTAACAGGAGTAGACACTTTGACGGGTTTGTGCGTGGATGAAGTGTTCACCCAGATACGGCCTGGAGCTCCAGGGTCAAGATCGAGGGCGTCGTCTTTTGTGACTTTGCGGAGGGGATACTCCCATCCATCGGCGGTGAAGACCATACTTCCGCTATCATCCAAGGATAGAGTATTGTCGGGCCCGGAAAGGTTGAATGGGCCTGTGATGGAGAGCGTGAGGGTGTAGTTCATCCCCTTGCTCCCATGACCAAGGTGAACTTCCTTCCCATCGCCATCTGAACGAGTCCACGATACCAACGTCCCATTACCCCCAAGAGACAGCACCCTATCAAGATTCTGATCCGGAGCCCTCGGGGAGTAAAAGTCAACACTACCATCACTCGTCTCCTCCACCAACTTCGGTCCACGACTCCCACTCCACGCCCTCCCTCCCACCACCGCAATCCCCCTCCTCATCGAATAATACGCCTCAAGTTGCGTACTCGCATCAGGCCCATTATCGTTCCACGCCGCCAAAGTCGCACCCCTCAACCTCTCCTCATCACTCTCAAGCTGCAGACTTGCATTAACAGGGTTGAAATCAGCAGGCGTCCACTGCCACTCCTCCTTATCAGCAAAGTTGAAAACACGACTCTCGTTGAAGAACTGCGGGTAGCGCGCTGGGAGGATGGGCATGTGGTCGTTTTTGAGACTTGTGTAGGCCCACCAGTCTTCTGAGTTGATGATGTCGTAGCCGTCTTTGACGAGTTGGATAGGGTCAGATTGGCCGTATTGCCAGTGCTGAATGATGACGGTTTTGTCGATTGTTTGGTTGCGTTTTGAAGGTTCGTGAGTGCCCCAGATTCGACTTCGCTTGTTGGATGTTGAGTTTATGAAGCGGCTCATTTTGTTGACGAAGGCGATGTAGTCATCGGCAAGTTCGGCGTCGTATTCATCAGCACCAATGTGGACTTCTTTTGTCTTGAACCATGGTAGGAATTCTTTCCAGATACTCTGTACCGTTGGGAAGGTATCAGGATGCGTCAAGTTGAGCAAATCCTTTTTGGCTAGGGCAAGCTCCGGTTTCCATTTGGTGAGATACAGAGAATGACCTGGCGCCTCAATCTCCGGAATGACGGTGACACCTCGCGAAGCGCAGTGGCTCTGCAGTTCCGTGAAGTCATCTCTAGACAGTGTCTCATTCTCACGCCCATGCAGGATACCCCTCAGCGATTTATCCTCCGGCAACAGCGAAAAATGCGAGTAGACATCCCTCCAACTCTCATTCTTGCCACGGTTCAGCGGATAGTTATCACTAAGATGATAGTGAAACTCATTCATCTTGAAGAACGAAGCATAGCTGCACAGCTCTTTGAGAAAGTCCTTCGAATACCATTTTCTCCCTGCATCAAGCATATATCCTCTGGTAGCGTAAGCCGGAGCATCTCGACCAAGAGTACTAGTAATCGTTCCGTTGCCAGAGAGGAGGAGTTGAAGAAATGTTCTGGTTCCCCACCACATTCCTCGTGCGCCTGATCCACCGATGAATACGCGGTTGGAGTTAATGATGATCTCGTAGCCTTCTGTTGTTGATTTTCCGTTCTCGTATGTGAGATCAGAAGATTCTCCGGTGTATGAACCAAGAGAGATTCCGCTGGCGTTGTTGGGAAGTGAGTCGACGTGCTTCAGCGTCCAGTTGGATCCTGTGATCTTAGCGAGATCATCTTGAAAGGTTGTTGCGAACTCTTGGGCGGTAGGCGGAATCAGAGTCAGACCATCTTTATCCGACACAGGCGCAAACTTGTTATCGATGTAAATGAACTTTGGACTTGAATCAACAGACCAAGTCTCTTCCACAAAAGAATCAGCTTTTTCAAGAATCGGAGGGATGAGGTCTTGTGCTACAGCCAGCAGAGGCGAAGCCAGCAGAATGCCCGCGACCAGATATTCCTTCAACATGACGCCACTCTACTTAGGCCCGAGATGTAAAGTGCAGGTTCGTGACTCGCATCATAAATCAATCGAGGTTATCGTATTTCTTGCTTGTTGTTTGCCGATCTTGGTGAGATCTGGGTCTTGACTCCGCAACAAGTGCGGGGATGTTACTTGATTGCAACAACGCGGATGTAACTGTAACCATGAGCTCTTATCACCCACTGCCACTGGCAAAAGATCCCAAGGCGCACCTTCTTGTTTGAGCTTCGTCTTAAAGTTGGCTACCCTGGTCTTGTTTCAACTTTGACAATGCCTGCTACAACTTCACGATTATGTCTGTGGCCAGCGATACTGAGGCTATTCGGACTCGAAGAGAAATAATTTATATTTGTTATGCTCAGGACTCATATAAACTGAATTGAATAATAGTCAAAGCGCGATAGTTACGAAATAGTCAGCGTGAACGAAGGTGATCAGATGATAACACCTGACAACCGAAATTTGATATACAATGTCGGGAGCAATTATCTATTCTAATGTGATCATTAACAATACAAAGAAATCATTAAAAAAGAACAGTTTTCGCTTCAAAGACTCGCTAATTCATGCCAACTCGTATCGCTGCGTCAATGGCCGCTTCTGCTGCGACTCATGAACATACATCTCATATATCCGCCTCTCATCTGCTGACATCTCATATGGAGGCAACTTATGCCTAGGAACGTACACCTCTTGCGGCGGCAAGGCACTAGGCCAATTTACCGAAAAGCCATCAGAGTTATCTTTATAATGCGTTGGTTGCGTCTCAGACTGTTGGCCTTGAGCTCTACGGCGCCGTCGCCAGAAGAAGATACCGAGACCAAGAGCGATGAAACAGAGGGCAGCACCTGCTCCGACGGCGATTCCGACCTTTGTGGCGGTTGGCATGGAGGGCTTTGATTCAACTTCATCTTGTTCTGAGGGACTAGCCGCTTTGGTTGGAGTGGTCGATGGCGATGCCGCTGGCTCATCGTCCCAGACACCTTTCCATGAAGCTTCCCAGTTGTTTCCACCCTTGCTGATAGTCTTATCCTTGACCTCAATTGACGTGACGTCTGTCGTCGCTTGAACTCTGGGACCTGGTGCTTGAGCCAGCCACCACCTGTTGGCATCAGGATGCCAGTTCGCTCCGATAAAAGCATCTTGTAGAAACGATCGTCCGAGGACATATCTTCCATTATTGTTCACATGGCATGGGAAGTAGGGAATAGGGTTATCGACAATTGGCTCCGAAAGAGTGAGGTTGAGATGCATGAATGGAACTCTGATCTTGACGGGGTCGGTGTTCGTGTCTGATATGAACGAGAATGATAAAGCAGTCGCAGAGTTGACGATTTCGTCGTACTGATCTGACTTTGTGTCCCAGATGTAGAGACCAAGGTCAGAATTGAAGTTGACGGGAAGGTGTTCGGCGATGTTGTCGCAAGTGGACTTTGGGAGGGTGAGGTATGGAGAGCATCCGTCCACAGTGACTTTCAGACCGCTAGTGATAGAGGAGTTGCCCTTGGCCAAGAGATTATTCTTGGACTTGGAAGTAAACGGAGAGTGATCACCAACACCTTCAATGGCAATATCCCAAACTGTGATACCGTCATCTCTCGGACTTCCGCTCAGCGTGAGCACTTCCCCAATAACGCGGTTCTTATCATATCCACCGAACCAGAGAGAACCAGCAACAGAGGGCTTGACGGATCCGATGTGCATACCATAGGAATTGGACGGTGTGAACTCGTTCTCCCAGAACCATCCAGGTGGCATACTGCCATTGGTAGCAGGTTTCCCGTCGGGTTGTTCAAAGGATTGGTTGACGGATCCTGGACCGCCCAAACTCAGACAACCCGCAAAGAAAGGTACGGTCTGACCGCCTGGATATTTAATCTTCTGCGCGTCAAGCAAAGCGATAGTCGAGTTGATAGTATTAATCTCGCCAAACATTATATCGTCTCGGTATCGAATGCTCGTGTCGCCTTCGAGATTCACACCTTGCATGAAGTTATCCAGTTCCACGAGGATATTCAAGCCAGTTCGGTCGCCGGTTCTTTTGTCGTAAGTACCTGCTTTCGAAGCATAGCACGTTCCTCGTTCGCAGTAATCATCGCTGATAAGCCAGGTTTCCCACGTCCCGCCAGGATATAGTGAAATGGAAGTGGGACTGCTTCCAATCTGGACGCTGACACCACGCCAGGGACCATCAGGTCCGAATGTGTCGTCCGTCCATTGAATTTCTCGAGGGACTTGGGCAGCAGATGCGAGAATAATGAAGGTAACCAGGGGTAAGATGACTTTCCAGGCCATGGTCAGTGACCCGCCTTTGAGAGGTATTAACGAAAGAATTAATTTAGGTAGTGTAACAAAGAACGAAAGAGAGATCAAAAAGATGGAAGGCAGCGGATCATGAGCACATGCAACGAAAGTCACAGGAAAACAAGAACAGAGAAAGACGGGCGGGACGAGCACATAACCATAATTAGAATTTGCAAGGCTCAACCAACACGATAACAAAGCCTTGGGCGTCACCAGCTGAGCAACCTATCGCCAGCCGGTCAATTTGCCCTGGCCCACTTGGTGTTGTAAGAGAACAACCAACATGCATAAGGGATTCTCAGCCCAGGGCGCTCAGATATGTGACTATACCTTCATATATAGGATAAGCGCTGGAAATATGGCTGTATTGTTCTTTAGTGAGGTACATGTACTTGCTAGCGGTACCCGATGATTGAAATACTGAGTTGGTCTGTTGGGCTCGACCAACGAACATTATAGTACGGTGAGCGGTTTGAGAAGAAGTGCGTGCCAAGCCAACAATATATCATGATATGAGGCATTTAACCAAAAGATTCAATTAGAATTTGAGGAGAAGATGATAGAGCAGAAGTATATAAAGTTAAGCATAAATGAAGCTCGCGATAGTAATAGACTCCAAACATACACGAAGTAACAGTAACATCATGCCTCAAAAGAAAAGAAATCTCGCCATCGCGGTTATCAACCTGAAACACTCCAAAATAACCGACCCCTGTCTCTGTATTGTCTCAGCGGTTAACGCCCCCAAATGGTTGGACGTTTGAAACGTGGTGGGGTAGTCACGGATTAGCGAGCAGCCACTCGATTTGCCAAGAAGCTATTGGTTAGCACAGCGCTTATCGACGATCACAGGGGTCTAAGCGCCCGCGATTGACCACCGCCGCATGTGCTGAGCCTTATTCCTTTGTCTCCTTAACTGTTCATCGTTTGTTTTGCGTTCTGCCTCTTAAACATCCGTTGCCGTTCAAGCTTGTTTCTTGATCTGGGCACTATTCCCTCTTTGATACATCGTCTTTTTTTCTTGCCATCTCTCTGATTGCGGGTCAATCTCGGGATTGTCTTTTCAGCTTCAGTACACCTTTGAACATCCCATTCCTTCGCTCAAAGATCAAGCAGCTTCCTCTTCCATCTCGTCATGTCGTCGAAACGACTTCGCGTTGCTTTAGTCGCAGCTGTCACTACACTCTTTTTCTTCTACTTTCAAAGCCAAACAGGCCAAAGGACATCACCATGGCTATCACATGTCGAAAAAGACGTTGACTGGTCGCGTTTCGCATATACGCAATACGTCACAAACAGCGAGTATTTGTGTAACTCACTCATGTTCTTTGAATCTCTGAAGCGTCACGGAAGTCGACCTGATCGTGTCATGATGGTTCCTGAAAGCATGCTTGAGCCAGAGATGGTCAACTCAAGTGATGCGTATCTATTGAACAAAGCACGCGATGAATATAACGTCAAGCTTGTTCCGATTACCATTCAGACCAACTGGGCGGGTGACGGTAAGTTAACCTCGTGAGAATAGAGAATATGACTGATTGGCTTTCCAGCTACGTGGGCAGACTCATACACCAAGCTTCTGGCATTTAACCAGACTAATTACGATCGTGTGCTGTCCATCGACTCAGATTCTCTTCTGCTACAAGCCATGGATGAACTGTTCTTCCTGCCAGATGCACCTGTGGCTATGCCTCGAGCATACTGGATATCCCCCGAGAAGGTCCTCTCATCACAACTCATGCTCATCCAGCCTTCGGAGATAGAGTTCTCCCGAATCATGGAAAGAGTACAATCAGTAAAGTCTGGCGAGTATGACATGGAAATTGTCAACCAGCTGTATGGCGACAGCGCCTTGAT
Source organism: Fusarium verticillioides 7600 (assembly GCF_000149555.1). Taxonomy (NCBI): domain Eukaryota; kingdom Fungi; phylum Ascomycota; class Sordariomycetes; order Hypocreales; family Nectriaceae; genus Fusarium; species Fusarium verticillioides. Next base: position 2,810,283 of record NC_031681.1, read on the forward strand.
CTTTCCCCATCGCCGCTACGACCTCCTCAGTGGAGAGTTCCGCAACGACAAGCATGCGCAGTACCTTGGTTCAGAGTTGGGAACCTGGGACCCTGCTGCGGCGTATAGCGAGGCTAAGCTAATTCACTTTTCGGATTGGCCGCTGCCGAAACCGTGGAAGCCTGTGCTTGAGGAAGATAGACTTGCAGCACAACCAAATTGTACACAAACGACAAGCGGGGAAGAGGATTGTACCGCGAGGATAATCTGGAACTCGCTGTATTCTGACTTTAGAGCGAAGCGAAAGGTTCGTCCAACGCTACTGACTGTCCCTTTTCTGCATACTGATTAGCGCTTTCCAGGAAATATGTGATTATCGTGTAGAGACAAGAGAGTCTGCTGCAAGTGGGACTATGTTGATCTAGAATTCAAAATTACGATGAAGGCTGCCAGAGGGTCTATATCTGAATAGAACTTGGATTTGTTCAACAACCGGGAAATTGTACATGACGAGTATGAGTAAAGATCAAAAATGATTATTTAGAGAATGGTAAACAGAACATAGAGCTCAACTGAACGAGGTTAAATGTCCACCCTGTATCACAGAATGTTCATACCGAGCTTGGGGCCCATTAGTCAATGTGCGTTGAACACTTGCTGAAAAATCAGAAGATCTTAGGGCAGACAGACTTAGAAACCGACTGTGGTCACTTTCAACTAACTAGCATATTCAAGGACAATACAATTTAGAGAAGTAATCTCGGGAACACCAGGTACAAAATGCTAAAAAGCTCATTTGAACAAATGAATAGTTCAAGCGATTTTCATCGCTACTAAATGGCATATATAATCATATTCATCCTTCCTAACATGTCAACATCACCGAGCCATCAACCCGCAGCAAATCCTATCCAAATCCTCTATCAACAACCGTCATCACGTTGGAACCTCTCTGAATATATCATGAATATCATTAAGAACATCGTCCAGAAGCTCCAGGAGCTTCCTGTTCCTCAGTGTCCTACCAAGCAATACACCACAGGCTCCCAAATTCTTGAGATTATTGACAAGGCAAAGCCCCACCGCAAAGTTGAGATTGAGAACGACCCTAACGATGAGGACAATGACGTTATAGGGGAGGTCTGCTGGTCTAAAATCCGGAAGTCCCCTGTCTTGGAGGAAAACTTCTGGCCTAGCATCCGAAAACACATCCTCGCCGATGATCCCGACGCCATACCCATAAAAGCCATATGTACCATCTGCTGGGACGAACTTCGAGTAACATGTATCTCCCCCGATGACAAACTCGACTTCGGTTTTGTGGCGCCTTGCGGCCACATCATGTGTCGTGTATACTGGCCACGCGAGTATAACCCGTCGCACTCTCCCTTTCAAGACTGCCGCAAGTGCCCAGTTTGCCATCTTTCACTTGCATGTTTCCATTGCCGTAAGGATTGCGACAAGGTAGTGATTCCCACGCATGGTGGGAAGGCTGGTATCGAGTCTTTTCCCGAGACAGGTCCGGAATGCGGGCGAGAGTATCGTCCTTGGTGTAAGGACTGTGCTGGGCCTGGAGATGGTTTTTGGTTTGAGAATATTGAGGAGTGCGAGAGCACGGATAGCTCTTCTGATAGAAGTGTTCTACTTACTCTCCGTTGATATAAGCTCTCAGCCACAAATCTCAGCTGCAAATAACACATCTGGCTCACGACTTATACCAAAATGCCTGACCAATTGCAACGGAAGTCAAAATGTGTGAGATAGATTGAGAAGCCTTGATGGGTTTGCACTAGAAATGTTGCTTGCTTTGGAGAATTGTATTTTTTAGTTTAGAGCTCGGCATCTAGATAGAATGGAAAACTCATTTGTATGATCTGAATGTTATATCTCGGCCTACTCTTGTATCTCATTGCTCGATGAGAAATCTCAATACAAGAATTACTGTATATGTAAAGTTATAGTAAACTACCAGTTATAATGGAACTTGTATGATGAATGTTCGTTGCTGCTCATACACAAACCTAAACCTGGTCCATAGTATACCAATGATGTTTTTGAATATGGGCTAATTGATTCTGTATTACTCTTCTACACCGGAATCATATCCAATGAATGACTGGTCTTGTTGCCATGGAATAGACAGTAACCCTAAAACAAGATCTTCTGGACTACTTTGAAGTGCCCCTCGGCCGAGGCCAGAGCCAGTGGGGTCCTCCCTTCTTTATCCCTTATCCACGAATTTGCTTTACCCTCATCCAAAAGCAACTCAGCAGCCCCCAAGTGCCCCTTCTTAGCAGCATGTCCAAGCGGAGTAACTCCGGCATTATCCCTGTCATCAACATCAACGCCAGGTTTGCCAAGCAACACCCTGATTATCTCTTCATTTCCCTGTTGAGCTGCGTGAGATAATGGTGTAAGCCCATCCTCATCTCGCACAGCGAGTTTGGTTTGCTCCAGAGAAACGAGCTGCCTGACTATTTCTGTCTGTCCCTGTAGGATGGCCCAGAATATCACTGTCCTTCTTTTCTGACCCTTCATGTTCACCGCCTGTTTGTACTTCAACAGTATGCTAACCATGTGCCATTTGCTCTGGTAAGCAGCAAGCAGTAGTGGCGTGCACTGGAACCTATCCACGACGTTGAGTTTTGCTCGACCTGTCTCCAGAATGAGTCGCAACATATCTACGTCTTCCATCCAAATACAGTTATGAACCGGTGTTCTCCCATAGATGTCCTGGGTGTTGATATCAGACTGAGAGCTATCGAGAAGATATTTTACCAAGCTTGTATTTCCTCTCAAACAAGCCAATGCCAGTGGTGTGCGGCCGTCTTTATTCTTTATGTCAACACTGGCCTTCCCCGTTGCTATTAGAGCGCTGGTAATAGGAACTGAATACTCTTGAACGGCGTGATGAAGCGGTGTATACCCGTTGGTATCGGCTACGTTGAGGTCCACTGAATTTGTTCTCAAGAACGGAGACACGGCATCCGAGTCTAGGGTCAAACAAGCCAGGGCAAGAGGCGTAAGCCCACGGCTATCTCGGCTGTTGACGGGCGCATTTTCTGTTTCGAGAATCTCCTTGATCATGTGATATGATCTTTTTGTGACAGCTCTGTGCAAGATAGTTTCGCCCTTGTCATCACATAGATTGAGATTGATCTTTCTCGATCTCAGCATAACTTTCAACTTGTCCGCCCAGTCCTTGTCGGGCCACTCAGTATCGATCGCAAGAATGGCCATTGTACAATCATGAACGCCCAAGTTATCGTCATAAAGATCGAACATTAGCCTAAGTACCGGGCAAGAGTTGTATCGAATTACCCAGGAGTATGCAGGATCTTGACGATGTACTCTGGCAGTGACGTTGGCCACCCCTGTCCTCAAGATCAACTGAGCAATATCGTCCTGTTTCCAACGGGCAGCTTGGTGCAAGGGGGTCCACCCAGCCAGATCTGGTAAGTTAACGTCAGCGCAACCGGTTTGCAGTATGAGCTTTGCTATTTCGAATTGACCGTATCGGGGTAGCGAAGTGAAGGGGTGTCATCCCAGTCTTGTCTCTGGTATTGACATCTGCTTTGTGTTCCAGAAGAAGTTTGACGATTCTATTGTGTCTGTAGTTGATAGCCCACATCAGTGGAGTCCAGCCTTCACGATCCTTGAGATTGAGATTTGTTGTCCTTGCTTCTAGAAGCACTTTCACTACATGAATATGACCGTACTTTGATGCGGACAGTAGAAGCTTCTCACCCTGATAGTGCTCTGCGTTGCTGAGAAAATCTCTTCGTAGGACCAGATTTCCTATCTCAGAATATCGGGTTGTGAATGCGTACGATGTCGGTGTTCCTCCCAAGACATCGGGAATATCAACCCACGCGCCAGCTTCGACCAAGCGGCGAACGACCGATATGTGTCCGTTCCAGATAGCATAAGTAAGGGGCGTTCGGTTATCCAAATCCAACTCGTTGATCTTGGCCCCTTGCCGAAGGACGATTCTCAAGGACCGAGGGCCAATCGATAAGCCACGGATTAGACGTTCCACAACACCATCGTGGCCATTACCCGCTGCCCAAGATAACGCTGATCTATAGTAAGTCCTGTCCGTTCTGTTCAGCTGGGAATAGTCGGTCTTTAGAATTCGCTTCACAACTACTTCAATTCCAAAATAAGATGCCGCCATCAAGGTTGTAAAATCTGCAACGACCCGGGCATGTCGACTTTTCCAATAAACTGGGAACCAGGACAAGAAGCAAGAACTTCGGGCATCGCAGATCTCCAGTGCCACACTTGCCATCTTCTTCTGATTATGAGCGGACAGCTGATTAAAATGTTTCGCCCAGTGTTTAGCAGCATAGCTGAAAAACGCGTTCTTCTTGGTATGTGTTGAGGGAGGCTGGACTTGAGTATGCCGGTCATTCCTAGAGTGGTTCAAAAGGAGACACCAGACACAGACACTGGTCAGTATCATGTTTGAGTCGCTTGAGAGTATTGAGTGTTTCCAGCTTAGACGGCTGGGGCTTGCAGGTTCAGAATGATTCATGGAAATCAGAAATTCCTTGACGGTCTGATGAAGAAGGAAGATCCGTGATTCACTAATTGTAACTAGCCCGCAGATGTCCCTAATTTTCTCACGGAAGCGGCCTTCAGGCTCTATTTCGATATCATCAATAGACCGGTGATGCTGTTGAAGCTCGAGGGCAACGACCATTTCTGCCACTGTAAAAGGGCGATCTGCAGCGATGATGAGGTGTAACATTCTGGTTGCCTTATTTTTGCTAAAGGTTTTGCACAGTATCCTTTCATAGGCTTCGTTGACGTTTTGGGGGAGATGTGATGTGATGTTGATAATCTTCTCCTTACTGATGTCAAGCTGCCGCTCGATCAAATCCAATGTAAGGTGAGCCCAGAGATATGTTCGATTCCGGACCGACAAAAGTCGTGAGACTAGTATGAGTTGCTCTTCATCTGTGAGTGACTGTTGGACAGCGATTGTCCTGACTCTTTCTCTTATGGCAATATCTATTTCTTTCACAATCTTTGTCATCTCGGAATCGCTCTCGCCACTTAGGTGAATGACTGGCAAGTTCAAGTTCTCCAGCGGCTTGAAGCCCATTCCGATTTCTCGATAAGGTCGACTCGTGATGAGAAACTTTAGGTTCAGGCTTTTCTTGGAGCCACAAAGTTCACGGAGCGCTTTGAAGAATTGACTCCTCTCTTGCTCATTGCATTCGTCAACTGCATCGATGAGACAAACAATTTCTGTTTCGGGGTTGCTGTCGGCAACCTTGACAAGAATTTGCCATAGTTCAACAAAAGACGCAGCTAACCATTGGTCGTTGGCATCAAACTGTAAAAGGATTTCGTCCGATAGTAGCGCAGTGTCCAGCATGAAGAGCTGTTGAAGGATGCTGCTCAAGGCGCTGAGGAGACTCTTTTGATCGGCGAAATCATCTTTAAAGAAGAAGTAACAGACCCTCCTAGAAGCAGTAGTCTGAATGATAGAGTCGACAAGATGTTTGACGAGTACTGATTTGCCGCAGCCGGGATCAGCAGAGACCCAGAGGATCTTTGAAGCTTCTTGGCCGAGCCATTCATGGTATAGATGATGAGAAATGAACCATTCGCAGGTTCCTTGGACAGCAGAAGGATTCCGATCCTTCCGGCCACGATATGGGGAAGTTGCGAGGCGCTTTAGAACCTGGGCTTTTCTCCTCTCTCGGGACTGATCCTCTTCATCGATACGTCAGCAAGAAGAATGTAATTTGTGACCGAAGGATGATTTACTTACCACTGTCTCCATTCCCTCCAACAAAATTTACATCTCCGTGAAATTGGCTACCAAGAAATTGGTTGCCATTTCCTGTATTATTGTATTGAATTCCCCCCGAAGCATTGAAACTGCTCCCCCAAGTCGATACAGGCGTATCATTTCTTGGGCTGTCATCAACCTTGCATGCTTCGACTGTTGCGGTCGTTTGTGTTGCTAGCTTGGTAGGGCTGTTCACTGGCTTCCGGATGATGACATCACGTCTCGACCTTTCCGGCGAGGAGACGTTACCAATCAAGGCTGTGCTCGCCATGCTTCGCGTGATATGTCATGTCATAGCCGACAGCTGGCGAAAGAGTGCGGTTGCGGTCAGTCAGTATGCCTTTCGAAAGAGATATTATTATGTTATCTGGAACTGTCCTTAGGCGCGAGATCAAGCCCGGCTTGCCTTAGACATTTATTCTAATTATATATCGCAATAAAGATGCAAGAATCACATTACATTAGTAGATCTCGATAAGCAAGAGCCTTAGAAACTTGAATAGCTTAGTAACTATAAAAACCTGTTATTATCTTAATATTTATTTAGCGTTAAGGCATTTTAGCTAGAGTCCTAGAGCGTCTTATTATATTATCTAGAACTGTCCTTAGGCACGAGATCAAGCCCAGCTTACCTTAGATATTTATTCTAATTATATATTGCAATAAAGATATAAGAATTATATTATATTAGTGGATCTCGATAAGTAAGAGCCTTAGAAACTTGAATAGCTTAGTAATTACAAAAACCTGTTATTATCTTAATATTTGTTTAGCGTTAAGGCATTTCAGCTGGAGTCCTAGAGCGTCTTATTATATTATCTAGAACTGTCCTTAGGCGCAAGATCAAGCCCGGCTTGCCTTAGATATTTATTCTAATTATATATCGCAATAAAAATATAAGAATTATATTATATTAGTAAATCTTAATAAGCAAGAGCCTTAGAAACTTAAACAGTTTAGTAACTACAAAAACCTATTATTATCTTAATATTTGTTTAGCATTAAGGCATTTTAGCTGGAGTCCTAGAGCGTCTTTGCCCGTTTCTAGAGGCAAGCGCTTTATGCGCTGTCCTCGCAGGACGCCTTGTCATGATAATATACATTAGTGCTGCTTGCTAATTGGATCACCAAAGCCACTTTCAACCCCCGGGTGTGTGTGGGTGGCTCCCCTCCCGAGGTGCGACACAACATCTCAAACAATAAACGGCGGATCAAGGAATGCTTGAAGATTCTCTTTAAAGATAACTACTTATTAGATGGCAAGCCAAAATAGACCGGCCCATCGAAATTTCCAAAGAACTGATTCCCCGCCCCCGTGTTGTTATGCTGCGTCCCTCCACTCACATTAAAAATATGCCTAGTTGTAGTTTGGAGGGATGACGTTGCATTTGGCGTTGTTCCATTTGACTCTAGTCCAGCCACAGGGCGGACAGTTGAGTCTCCCGTTCCAAGCATGGCATTGCATCGTACCAATTCCCCCAGGAGTCTCTTGAACCCGCTCTCCTCGGCTGAGCCAAACTTGGCCATGTTAGAGTGGTTGGAATGGATGCTGAAAGTACTGTAGCCCTCAAGAGAGGCCGATTCCTTGCTGACGATGGTGCCGATTCCGGGCATGGGCAGTTCTTCGAAGAAACAAGTGATTTGCAAAGGCCGCCCCTTTTTGTCAAGGTCGCGTAGCATTGATAGAAATGAAGTTTGAATGAATTCGAGATATTGGTTGTTCATCTGTAAAACATCCAATATGCTACGATTTGTCGACTTGACTTGACCCAACGACCAAGCCGGTATCTTGGCCCAATCAGCAGCCCAAGACCCGCGGTGCGGAGTTCCAAGGAACGCGATTCCCCTGGTACAGTTGGAAATCTGGCGAAGGTGAGCCTCGGGATTCTGGCGTGAAATAATAAATGCTGTTTTGCAAACAATACCGCCAAAGCTGTGCACAACGAAGATAAGAGGCCGATTGATTATGCCAGAAGATGTACGCTCAGCAGCCAGGTCGTGTAGTAGATTATTGGCGTGATCAATCAGCCGATTCGTTGAAGAAACAGACTTCCTCAAAACGTACGCGTCGTAGCCGTAGGTGAGGAGACGAGCTTTGGCTAGTCGGGATGGAAGTAATTCGGTAGGCCACGGGTTAGGCTGACCAGGAGCAGTCCAAGTCTTATCGCGATTACCTGACAGACCATGTATGAAGCAGATATCAAGTTTGGCGTCTCCAGGGCTGTGCCAGATTTTGACGCCGTCCGGGAAGTCGTTGCACGTTGTCTTCGAGGCCCCGACCGCGTTGCTTGTTGGGTCAGGTGGATCCATGGTTTCTGGCTTGCGCCATACTTGTCTGAAACTCTTCATCGTTTCGAATCTGATCTGTAAATGCTAGGAATGATGGCCAGAGCCGGATATTTAAACGCTTTAGCGCCTGAGAAATTAGTGTACCAACGAGTTACTACAGAAAGCTAGGTGCTCAGCCGCGTTGGAACTTGCATTTAACATAGCCCCGAACATCCTGTATTTACAGGGCAAGGCAGCTCATTTAGACTAACTTAGCTTCGGTAGCCACCAATGAGCGATAGCTTCTTGTGCCCCTCACTACCTAGTGGATGTAAGTATTTAGGCATATTAAGTATAAATTCAGCAGGCCTTTATATCAGCTTTATATTTCTTGGAATAAAGCATATAGCTTTGCTTTTATGCCCATGGCGCTATACCTTCTAGCATAATAGTATTATACTTTAAAGGTAAGGATTATTACTTAAAATAATTGATTTTGAGATAAATTGAATAATAGTAAAATAATAGATTTATATTAGATTAATAGATTTAAAATCTATCCCTTCAAAAAATACTATATCTCTTAGCATAATAGCTTTAGAATATAATGATAGGTCTTAGGGAGGTCAAATTTCCCATTAACTGACTCCCGTTCTGCGCAATTGAAAATGTCTTACAAGTCTGGCACATAAGAGAGTATAAGGACTCGGGTCATGGAACTGCAGTCACCTCTAGCCCAAAAGATCACCAAAAAAATTTGAGACAGGAGAATAAGTTACACATGTGGCAGTAGAAATATACAAAGAGAGCATAGAAACTGCTTATCAGAAACAATCTATAGCTAAATACTCATCCTAACCTTAGCCCTATCTGCTTGTACGATCAATTCTTTCCTCTCTATTAGCTCAGGGGGATGCCACGTCACACTGACATATCGGCCAGCCAGCCAATCTCTCTTCTCAGATGTCAAGTAAACAATAGAGTCACCTCCCAGCTCGGGTTTATCGGCAAACGCTTGATCGCCCTGTCAGTAGTAGGTTCTTGATTATGTAGGTATCAAGAGAGCTCATTGAACTTGCCTTTACTTAGTTCTGGATATTAAGGCCACTGTTGCAACAACATCTCGGTAGTTGCACTACCTGGGTGTATAGAGTACACGAATAACCCCTCGTCTCCATACTCCACTGTTGCAAATTCGGCCAATCGGAGGATGGCTAGCTTGCTGATCTGATATCCACTCAACGTCGGCGAGATGCAATGCGTACCGATGCTACTGACGTTGACGACAGACTTTTTGCCTTGGGAACTTAGCAACAGTGGAATAAACGCCTGAAAAACTAAATAGAACCCCTTGGTGTGATGTAAAAGTTCTGCGTCCACCCTTCAGGATCACTGTCAATAAGGTTCCCGTTGCCTGCGAGGATCCTAGCACTATTGACCACAATGTCTAGACGACCGAATTCGGGGCGGATCTTGGAAGCTGCACTATCTATACTGGCGACATTTGAGACGTCCATGTTGAGTTCCAGGACCGTCGGTCGTTTGCGACCTGCTTTGGAAGCAGCGTTAAAGATTGAGGCTGAGGAACTGGAAAGATTAGAGCATGCTCTGATAGAGATCTGAGATGCCCTTGCTTTGATAAGCGAAATAGCTATGGCGAGGCCAGGCCCTCGACTTGCACCGGTGATGAGGACTGCTTTACCGCTGAAATCGAAGTTGGATAGCGAAATGGCGGTATATGTGTTATTGCGTACCTCAGTGCTAACGTACCTGTTGACTGCTGAAAGGTTAGAACTCTTGAGTCTTTTCGCATTGGCATGTATGGATTACCTGGGCCTTGAGTATCTCTTCGTGACGAGAGCATCTTTCTGATAATATTGGGATAAGAAGCTTAAATGTTAGGGCTTTGTAATGGGGTAGAGCAGAAGATGTAACAGTCGTTGTGCCGTGTAACTAAAATCCCGTCACTGAAGATTTTGATTGTGACTCTCTGAATGAATATATCTCCCAAGAGGGAGATCCGGGTATTGCGAGCTACCCGCCATTGTATCCCATGTGGTTAGGTCAAGAATACCTATGGTAAGTATCGGAATTAAAGCTAGGTTTTAGACTAATACCTAGGTTAGTTGCAATCCATAGGAAGTCCGCTGATGCTTTCAACTCTGCGTGTTTTCGAAGTGGCTATTGATCAGCGGAGAGGGCATCGACTTGCGGAGGGTATTGTGCGTGTCGGTGTCTTGATCAGAACTGCGGAGTTTGATAAGTCTATATATATCACTAGCTATGACTTCATTCAAACACTTAAACCGTTTTTTCGAGCCACTTCTCAGACAAGTCCAACATCTTCAATTTCCTATTCAGATAATATTGATCACGCGACGATGGCAAGCAACCTGAACTCTAATCATGCGCTAATGGCTCTATTGTAACTTCTTCATGTTCAAACTGGAGATTCTGCATGCACAGAAGCTTTCGAAGCTCCGTTTCGGTCTCCATACCATGACCTCCCATCATAAGTATTCACGTCATGACTAACTTGATACGACTTCGAAACCACAATATCAGCCATCCTCACAGTCTTCGAAACGATCGAGTCCTGGCTCCCCCAAACATTTGGTTTCGACCCGTCGTTAATACTCGGCGTAAGCTCATACGGCCCCGAAATATCCTGAGTAAGCGTTGTATTGCCACCCCTCGTCCCGTGAGCAGTCGTCCGATAGGACGAAGTAATCTCACTCGGAGAATTACCGTTCCAAAAGGACTTTGAGAAGATTGGTCGAAGAATGGGAATGTTGACGGTGAGGATTCCAACGATGGTTTCGCGAACGCCCCACGCGTTGATGGTAAGTGCAGATGGGTTTGCGGAGAGTGTGAGGACGACGCGGATCATAGCTGCTGCGATTACAAATGCTCCTGAGGAGAGGAGAAGGCAGACGACGAGTTTTCTGGTGACGTTAGATGGGTTTTAGGGGAGGGGTTGGGAGACGGACTTGCGGAAGGGGATTTGGAGTTTCCAGAGGAGAGGCATTGGAATTCCGAGGATGAGGGCGCCGGTACTAGAGAGTTAGAAGCGTTTAGGGGTTTCTTACAGGACGTTTAGAATTGTTGTCACTAGAAAGTTCTGTATTTTAAAAGAGCATTTCCCTGCACAAGCTGTTAGTTTGTGTTACCAGTAACTTACAGCTTGATGTGACAAACCTCCAGGATCAGGTACAACCCTGGAATAATGTCAGCGAACTCATCTACACAAGCATCTAAACTTACTGCCAGTTCTTTTGTGTAGGGAAACATCCAAATGTAATCTGCATACAGTCAACTCTACCCTCAACACAAACTCGACGGAGACTTTGCTTACTGTGAGGAAGACAGCAAGATAGGATGCAGCGCATAGAATCAACACAGTCTTGACAAACATATCATGCCACGTCCCAATCGTCATCCTCGAAAAGAAGAATAGCATTGTTCCCTTTAGGCACCAAATGAGTGCTGTGTATGCGTACCAAGCTGCAAGTTCGAGTTTAGAGGCCGTTTCGTATTCGTGGATCTCATCGTTCATCAGAGCTTTTATGACTGTCAGCTCAGTTGTCTTTGGTTAAAGGACTGATAGGTACTGACTGTGCGATTTGGCTGCGACGCCAGCTTCGATATTTGTACCGAAATAGTCTATAGAGTTAAATACGAGATGGAGGATGTAAGGCATGGAGTCTTACAGATGAGATGGATTGTGAACGCATCCACAGCATACAATATGAGAACAAGAAAAGAAAAGAAACCATCGCCTTGCAAACCCCTCCACCCAACAGTCTTGAAACGAACTGCAAAGCGCGAGAAGAGAATAAGCGTGCCGAAGACATAAAGCGTCCACGATTCGATAATAAACTAATCTCATCAGCCAATTTCAATAATAACAATCGTGTAACATACCGACGGCCTATCCTCAATTCGAGGCATACTTTACTACCAAACTGACAAAAGCAAAACAGAACAGGGGACATGAAGGGAAAACCTCCGTCTTTATTACAGAAGCTAAAGCTGCATGAACCACGAGCTAACACAAATGCCCCTATCACATTGGATTCAAGCGGCTTTGACGATTCGCGGCTATATATGACTAGACCCCCGAAGGGAGGAGGGTTGACACTGCAACCTGAGGTAGATTGTTTCACCCTCTGTACTGTACGCACGATGAACCGTGTAAGACTTGAAAATAATACCGGTTTTCTACAGCTTCTGGTATATTAAGTGTATGTTAGTGATAAATGTTCTTTGAAACAGCATTTGTTTCACGACTGAAAGAAACAAATTCCCCACGATTTTGAAGTGCCGATCTCTTTCGGGATTGGCGAGTCATGGATCTGTGCTCGGGAATCTAGATTGCGGGAGAAAGCGGAGAATAATCCGATCGATTCGTGATCAATCACTTTTAACTCGTTAAGCTTCTTAATTGAGTTATTTCTGCATGATCGAGAGGCCCAAATGGGTAGTCGACAGACTTCTTACCAAATATCTTTTTCTCATTAACAAATTAACTTTATCATCTCGTCAGCATCTTGACATGAAGAAAATTTACCACAGCGAGGCCTGTAGCAGTAATCTTGTCAAGCGTTACTGAAATCTTGACTCGACAGTCCTGACACTTTTACTTCATAGCTTAACTCCAGATAGATTGCACCACTTTTCATATGTCGACCGTCTCAAACTCAATTGGTCTACTTTCAACCTCTGGAAAGTGGCTTGGTCCAGACCGATGTATCTTCAATTTCTTTGGAGTATGTGGGTTGGCTAGCTCGTAGGATAACCCGCCTTTGCCGATAGGTGACCCGGGAGGCGGGCCGGCGACGGATTTGTGTATGGTTGGTTTGTATCCGTGGTGATCCATTTGGGCGGAGGAGGATTGAAGATCGGGGAAATAAAGTTTATTATCTTTTGTAGTAAGTGGCGAGAGCTGTTCGACACGAGATGGCCCGACTCTCCACAACATCTCTTGAAGAGGAGCTCGGTTCAGCTCGAAGGACATAACCAACGAGCATAGCCAAACCGTTTTAGAGAGGGCCTCGGCGGCTAAATGAAACTGCTAGGTCTTTCTTTGCTTGTTTATACCACTGGGTTCGGAGGGAGACACGGAAATATCTTGGCATATTAGCCTAACTAGATGCATCTACCTATCCCAGCCCCTGGCCAGACAGATACCATGATACAGATTTGATGCGGCTCCAACTTAGACACGACCTAGGTCTGCGACTATAAAGAAGAATTGCAGTATACAGATCTTGAACAGCCCTTTCACCACCCAGGAACCACCTCAACATTCAACTTCCACCCCGAAAGAATCTTGAACAGCGTCAATGCAAAATCATCACCAATCTCCCTCCCCTCATCCGACCCATTCTGTAAATCAACAGGAGTAAACTTATACCGTCCAACAAGACTAGCGACAAAACACGACAGTTGATCTCTGGCGTATTGCTCACCGACGCAACGACGCGGACCGCCCCCGAACGTCAGAAACGAGTATGCGTGGTCCGCTCCACCGCTAGGATTATCCAGCCATCGTGATGGATTGAAGAGCCGCGCATCAGGTCCCCAGTGGGCGGGGTCGCGGTTTAATGCCCATGGCGAAAATACGATCTTTGTGCCTTTGGGGATCGGCTCTCCTGCAAGAGTGATGTCCTGTGTTGGCTCGCGCCAGAGGAGGGTGTTGATGGAGTGGTAACGAAGTACTTCGTTTGTAACAGCGTTGAGATATTTCAGGCTGTGCAGTTGAGACTGGCTGACATCTGACCGAGGCGAGGTTATATGCTCCCTAATCTCTGCTCGTAGACGGTCTTGGATATCAGGATGTCGGGAGAGCAAGTGAATAGCCCAGCATGTAGAACCAGCCACGGTCTCCGTCGCAGCAGCAAAGAAGTGAACAGTCTGTTCAACCAAATCTTGATGCGAAAAATGCCCAGTCTGCATAAGCAGCGTGAGCATATCCGGATCAGACCTTGCCACATATTTCTCAACATTCCGCTCGTGGTCTGTCGTGATATCCTCGGCCGTGGCACGGACTAGAGCCATGATACTATCGATCGTCTTGACCGCTCGCAGAGGCAGCTTCAGCGCGATCTTGGGCCCGATGAGGGATGCTGCACGAAGAGTCGTCTGGCCTCGCTTCGTGGTCTTAAACATCTCGATGTAGGCTTTGCCAAAGCGGACCTTGGGGTCTGAAGAGCCTTTAGTGCTCTCACGTGATGTGACTCTCTGAAGGGTCTGGAACTCAGTGCTGAAGCCAAAACGACCGATAATGTCGATGCTTGCTGCAGAGACAAGTTCGATGATTGCTACAACGCCGTGCGGGGCGAATGGTTCTCTCTTGATGTGTTGCGGGAGTAGGTCAACAGCGTCGACGGCCAAGTTCCAAATAGTAGGGAACCACTTCTTCATCTGAGCAGGACTAAACACCGGATTGAATCTCTTGCGAGCCTGTTTATGTTGCTCGCCCTCTTGGATGAGCAACCCATGGCCAGCGATATTATTCGCCAGGATCCACTGAAGCTCAGGTTTGATAGTCTTGTAAGCATTCGAGGCAAGCAACTCCTGCGCAGCTCCAGGAGAAGCAACATAGATACGCTCCTGGTTGAAGACGCCCATGTACCTGATAAGTCCATGATGTGGGAGTTCATCCATCCATGCTTCTATCTCCGAGACTTTGGGCTCGTGTATGAGACGGAATAGAAGAGGGCCTTGCTTGGGAGAAGGGAGATGTTTGAGAGGGCTGAAATGGGGTTTGATAAAGAGGCGCTTGATGCAGTGCAGTACTGTGGCTACCACTGCGAGGATGGGGAATATCCATGATGGTTTGGTGAGGTATGTTGATAGTGACATTGTAGAAGGGTAGGCTGACTGTGATACTGGTGTTGGTATATCTCCTTGGAGTGATTAGGATATCAGCGGCGAGAGGTAGTAGAGATATCATTTTATTTACACTTACATGGCGGAAGTGATCGAACACCGAACGCCTCTGCCGAAAGTCGAGCATCTCCCTTTAGGCCTGTGTCATCTTAGTGTGTGACATATCTTCATCCAAGATTATTAAAAACTGAGTAAGTGTCTCAAAGAACTTGTTAGTTCGCCTCATCGCAGCGACTTGCATGGTAACTAAGATAAATACAGCCACAATAACCTAAAAACCCCTGGTTATACCACTTCTAGTTTTTCATCACGCATGAAGGGATTTCTAATCAGACATGAAGGGGTCCCCTGACGTCGATGAATATGCTTGATTTTACAAAAAACGACAAGATCTTCTCCCAGCACCAGTCCCGTCATCGCGATACAGCCCGGAGGTTCCCCGAGGTCCCATTTCATCCACCAAAGCGAGGTATTTCACTGTTTTATAGGGCCAGCACTAGGGTATTCGTGAAACCTTCGCCCGAGTTGAGGTTACATGCTCGCTTATGACCCCAGATTACGATGTTTGTCGGCCCCACATGAAAGGGTAGTCCCTAGTGCTGTAACTCGGTAAATCCGGGGTATCTGGGCAGTTTTTAAGGGTCATGTACAAATACGTTGACGATAATGCTGCTTATCCTGTTGCCAACAGATTGTTCTTCATTAACTCCAAGTCCGTTCTTCTCATTTCACAGTACATATCAAAATGCATAATCAAACTACCAACGACATTGAGAACTCCATCTCCCTCGATGGATCCCAAAGCCCGTCACCAATTCCAGATGGCCTTGAAGAAGAGGACAAACCAGTGAACTGGCCCTCCTTCAAAAAATGGTCCATCGTAGTCAGCACTTCTCTCGCAACCTTTATCGTCTCCTTCGGCAGCAGTGTCTACTCAGCTGCAATCCCCCACATCCAAACCCGATTCAGCGTCTCATCCGATACGGCCCTACTAGGCATAACACTCTACGTTATCGGCTTCGCCCTTGGTCCGATGGCATGGGGTCCCGCTTCGGAACTGTATGGCAAGCGCCGACCCCTGTTTCTCGGCTACGCCATCTTCTGCATCTGCCAACTCCCCTGCGCACTCGCTCAGAACATATCTCTGCTCTTGACGTTTCGATTCCTCTCTGGTCTAGCTGGATCTTCGAGCCTGGCTATTCTTGGGGGTATGTACGTTGACTTCCTCGCCAGACCAGCTGAGCGAGGAATTTCCACGGCTGTGTTCAGCGTTGCGACGTTTTGCGGACCGACTGTTGGACCTACCGTTGGAAATCTAGCGACGCTCAAATTGGGCTGGCGCTGGACGGCGTGGCTTACTCTGATAGGAGGTGTCGTCTTTGGGAGCGTTGCGTTTCTTCTGACCCCTGAAACGTCCGAGGTGGTGATACTGCGCCAAAGATCCAAAGGGAATACCTCGGTTAGCCCATCTCGGATATATCGTCCAGAACGGGGCATATCGATATTCGTGCAGAGCTACCTTACAAAACCTGTCAGGATGTTTGTGCGGGAGCCAATAGTAAGTAAGCTACCCCGGCATTTGGAAACCTTATTGATGATCTGCAGCTCATCTTCTTCACCATCTACATGAGTCTCGCTTATGGAATTATATACCTCACTTTTACTATGTATCCTCTTGCATTTGTCACAGTCCGCGGATGGTCCCGTATGGATGGAAGTCTTCCGTTTATCGGGATGACCTTTGGCGTGGTCCTGGCGTGTATAGGGATTGCTCTACATAGTATCTACTATATCCAGCAGAGCCGAGTTCATGTGCCGGAACGACGTCTGCCGCCCATGATTGCCGGGTCAATCCTCCTATCAGCAGGTACACACTAAACTGACCTATTTCAAAATCCCTGTCTTACATATCCTAGGCATCTTCTGGTTTGGCTGGACCTCCAGTAGGTCAGTCCATTGGCTGGCACAAGCTTCCGCCGGGGTCTTCCTTGGCAGCGGCTCCATCCTGGTCTTGATGTCTGGCGTGGTCTACTTGATTGAGGTATATCTCGTACACGCCAATAGCGCCTTGGCGATTAATAATTTTCTACGTTGTGTCATAGCTGCTACGTTTCCTTTATATGTTACAGACTTGTTAGTGGATGTGGGGCTGGGTGTTGGTGGCACGGTCATGGGCTCAATCTGTCTAGTGCTCTCACCCATTTCCTTTCTCTTCTGGCGATATGGACGCACTATCAGGCAGTGGTCCAAGTTTGCGGAGGAGTAATTCCATGTATACATCTAATACCGCATAACATACGGCATGGCTGATTACTTATCACATACAAAACCAGCAGGCTGTGATTACAACGCATACTCTACCGTATGTTGTCTCTCATTGACTTTCTGTAGTTCCATTCAAATAAATTGCTAGTACCACACATAAATCTACAATCATCAGGGCTCTAACTTCGTGTAGAATGAGAAAATACCCTCCTCACCGTGACCGCTACACATGCCGGCAAACCATGGATTTAAAGATCGCCATAATCGCTACTACGTATGCAAGCCATTATTGGTGTGCTACAGCTGCCTTGTGGACACCTTGCAGCGGTATTATGGGCATGAATCGTGACAATTCCTCTGTTCTTTGTTATGTTTATTAGCCCTTTACGAGATTATATAGAACATGCACTAATCATCCGTAATTATCTTCTTGTTTTGCTTTGGACGCTCAGTAATGATTTTAGTGGTGAATGTCTTGGAAGATCCTTGCTTCAGGCACCCTTGCTTGACGAACCCCTGTTGTAAGGCATCCTTGTTGTAAGGCTGACTGGCTGCATCTCGGCTGCCTCATCCACAGCCTCAATCTTTTTTCGCTTTCCCGTCCAGCATATCCTCACTCTTCATCGCAAATTATCTGTCAATTGAAGCAGACATGTCAGAAAAGTCGCAGAACAAACGCCAGCATAACCCGCACGCCTTGCTCGACGAGAGCGACATGGCCAAGAGAGCCCGTCTCGAACAGCCAAGCTTTCTCGACACATCGAGGCTCCAAGAGCCCGCTTGGTTGAATCCGATATCTTCTTCCAATCCGAGCCAGCGGGACTCTTTCAGTCCGTTCGCATTGAGCGATGCAGAAAGTTCGCGGCGATCCCCTTTGAATAATCAGCTATCCGATAAGGAAGGACAAGAGAGTGCCGCGGTTGTATCGAATAATAAGTCTGATCAATGCTGCTTTGGAGAAGTTTGTAAACCACTACAGCTGGGACGAGTCCATGTGCTAATGAATAGCTTCTTATCGACTTTTTGTCGCCGGCCACATTGAGTGAAGATCTATCACATGTTCCTATTGAGCTCCGATTCTCGAACCACGTCATAAGCCTTCATGTTGAAGGCTCTGGTAGCTATATGGGTCGCATAGAATCCAAGGCTATAGTCGATCTCCTTCAGAGTTATCAAGTGAATCTTGTCACCACTTTGGAATGCCCACCCGTCAAAAAGAAGAAGTCCGCTAATTCCTTTCAAATACCAAAAACGCTTCACATTATCATCTACGGGTTGCGTAAAGACATGAACAATATTGGAGACTTGCTGGAAGACTCCGAGCTCTTTCTCCAGCATCCGACCGAATACGATACTCGCTTGGAGTACTTGAATCCCCAGTACCTTATAAGACCCGGCTCAACCTTTCCCAGAGTTAATGGTGCGAGCTTCCAAGCACTTGCAAATCAACAATCATCAGACCAAGTTATGGAGGAAAAGTCGAAGAGTGAGGTCCATCGAGTGTTTGACTCTGCCAGCGGACCGTCAACCTTTACACAGGTACAACCAAGTCCCAGGCTAAGAACAAGTTTGCAAGAGTAAGGTCCCAGTAATAGGGAGGAACAAGATCTAACTCTGGCTCAGACATCAAAAGAAGGCCCTCGCAATGATGGTCGAAAAGGACCGCGGCTTGCTTGATGATACGGTGTTTCCATCCCTGTGGGAAACCGTTACTACACCAAATGGCCGTGTAGAGTATGGATAATCTCGATAAGGTAAATGCCAGAGCTGACAGCTTATTGAAGGTATCACCACGTAGTTACAGGGCGAAACGAAGTAAATCCCGCTCCATTGTGTGGGGGTATCCTTGCCGATGTCAGTATCTGCATTCTGCCTTCTCTTCTTAGTGCCTCGCTAATATGCTTCAGGATATGGGTCTTGGAAAGACCTTGAGTACTCTCGCATTGATCAGTTGGTTTCTGGATGCCATGGACAATGTGAGTGTCCCCAACACCTGTCGCACGACACTAATTGTGGCACCAAACTCCAGTAAGTATGTTCTTACCATCATGTTTGAACACCCACTCTAACATTCTTTTATCTATTCCTGCTTGGCAAGAGCAGATTGCAAGGTGAGAACAGATTCGCACTCTCTGTATTTTCTAAACTCATTTATTCTAGACACGTTGTCCCCGACCAAATTCGAATGGTACTTTTCCATGGACCTATGAGAGGCCAATTAGCCAAGTCTCTCATCGGGTACGATGTCGTCCTCACCACTTACGGAACACTGCAATCCGAATGGAGGTCAAAGAAAGAAGATTCCCCTCTTTTCACACACACGTGGGCACGAGTGGTGCTCGACGAAGGTCAGATCCATGCACAACCTCTTTGTTAAATCAGCTAAAAGTATACAGCCCATCATATTCGTGAGCGGTCGACACAAACATTCAGGGCTGTCACCGCATTGCGAACCAGTCGAAGATGGTGCCTCACCGGCACGCCCATACAAAACCGTCTTGACGATTATGGGGCTTTACTGACTTTCATCGGAGTCCCACCCTTCATGAGTAAATTAGCATTTAACTTCTGGATAATGAAGCCAGTAGTTCAAGGAACTGCAGAAGGACTTAGGAGGTTGAAACTACTTGTTAGTGCAACTTGTCTCCGCAGGACCAAAGACAGCGTGAGTGAAACCTTAAATCTTCCTGATCGGAAGATACAAGAGTGTTTCGTTCAGCTGGATCCCGAAGATAGAGAGCTGTACGATTTCTTCAAGAGAAATGCCTCCCATTTGATTGCCAACAGGGGGTTTGGCGACTCAGATACTGCTAAAAGAACGGGGAGCATCCTTCCCATCATCAACACACTACGGCTCATCTGCAATCATGGACAGAGGCTCCTCCCAAGTTTTGCCCTCGAAGCCTGTAGCTATCGGCGCCACCCAGTCTCAAATTTGAGTCTATTCACTAACGAACTTGAGCTCTGTTTTTCTTGTGGTGTGAACGTTTCACCTCAGGATATGCCATCTGAGTTTGCATGTTCTCATATTCTCTGTTCAAAATGTGCAGAATCAGATGAAGGGTACCAAGTCTCACTTGATAGCGTTGTCTGTCCAAGCTGTACCAAGGATGGAGATTTGGCAGATACCGACGCAGCGACAGAAAAGGGAAATTACCGACCATCTGCGAAGATAAGAGCACTCATACAAAGTCTTCGTGTAGAGCAACAGTGCAACCCTTCCACGTTTGATAACAAACCTATCAAGAGGTTCTACTGTCAAGCCCCAGTATTAATGATGTACAATGCTAACAGACTTACAGCGTTGTATTCACATTTTGGAGGAAAATGCTAAATCTCCTCGAATTTGCACTCCGTAGTGAGGGCTTCAAATTTGCTAGAATAGATGGCCAAAATTCCTTGATAGAGAGGACCTCGGCTCTGAGATCGTTTCGCAACGACAACAGCTGCACTGTAATGATTGCCACGATCGGAAGTATCGGCGAGGGGTGATTTAAGCCCGAGTATGTTTTCTTCTTTTTTGCGAGCTAATCCTTCGTGACTAGGGTCGACCTGACCGCCGCTAACTTCGTCCACCTGGTTGAGCCACATTGGAACCCAATGCTTGAGGCGCAAGCACTAGATCGAGTACACAGAATGGGACAAACAAGAGATGTCGTCGCGACCCATTACATTACCAATGACTCGATAGAGATGGTGAGTGGCTTCTTCTATCATCAGAATCCATCTTTTCACGCTAATGCCGTCAAATTAGTTGGTTAAGGAGATCAAGGAGAGAAAGCTGAATCTTATCAATAGCTCCTTGGGTCATCTATCTGGCCTAGTTGATATGCGAGATTAATGTGACTATATGCCTTGTTTTTAAATCCCGTACAAAGTTCACACCTTGGTGTACATGCGGTTATTATTAATTACCTGCAATAACCCTTCCATTTACACTAATAGCTCATCATCAACAGATATCCACAAAAAGAAACACACGATTCAATAATTCCATATCCCTGGTTTATATGTCCCCATACATACGTATATCATCACCCCTTGTCTGCTGGCAATGTTGAAGACGCGGGTGGAAATGCCTCTTTTGCATTCTTGCGTCTTTCTTCTGCTACCCATTCCACTAGTTCATCCCATGTCTTACCCAACCACTTGAAGATGCCTTTTGCACCAGGCATTGAGGATGGATAGACTCTCTGCCCCTTGTTCTTCCCTGAACGCCGGGTAACAAACGCATGGGGGTCTGCACCTGATAGCAGAAGATACTTGACTAGGTCAGCTGCCTCAGCACTAGTCTTCCTGAGCACATAATGCAACGCAGGGAAAGAACTTGTGTTTCGTTTGTAGTTAGCGTCGGCGCCACAAGTGACTAGAGCCTTAGCCAGCAGGAGAGAGCAGTTTCCAGAGGCCAGGTAGCTCAGGAGATGACTTGATTTATACGCAGGAACATTTCCGAGTTCGTACTGCTCAATCCAGAGAGAGGCTACTAGTAATTCTACCACTGGGCTCAATTTGCTAGACGCCAGACAAGCGGGGAATATGGCGTCGGCGTAGCCCGAAGAAATTGCATAGTTTCGCCAAATATTGAAGATTTCAATAGAATCAGAGGCCAGTATTGCTGGAAGAAGGTAAGGCCCGACTATGTCAATGTCCAGTAAAGGTGTGAGTTGGTTACTGACAGCCCACTCAACGACCGGGATATTGTGATTTTGGATTGCTCGAAGCACAAATGACCTGCAAGAAGTGTCATCCATCGAAATTTGTTCACCAAATATAAGGCGGGCCATTGTGACAGAACCATGAGAGGCTAACAAGCCCTCGAATGAAGATCTGAAGGCTGACTCGGAAAGCCATCGTGATATAATTGAAGGAAGAATCTGTTCCATCTCTCGGACTCCATCTCTCATAATGTACCCAATCACGAGCAACTTGAGATCCTCGTGCTGTAGCGTATCGAGGTCCCTAGGAATATGAAATTTAGTTTGCCTCTGGTGGTATTTAACATGATGGTGTTCGAGTTGTCCTCGAGAAGAAAAGCCGAGAGTCGAGTACTCGCAGCCATCTAGGGCGCATTTGAAAGGACGGTCATGGTGCCTGATATGCTCATCGCGGAGAGCTCTACTCTTGAAATGGAATCGATGGAATCGACAAGAGAGAAATGGGCAACTATTGGGAGCCAGTCCATAATGCTTCTGAATATCTGAACAATGGCAATTGTTTGAATGTGTGCTTCCGCTGCATAGAAGCCTCTGCAGTATTCGATGAACACGTATTGTTGTTACAGAGATAGTTGTGAAATTGAAATCTGACCAACTAGCGTCTTCTAAGGCCAGATTAGCTGGGCAATCAGTAAACCTATTGGGGTATTTATGTTACCTTCGTCTAGACGCCAATCATAAGAAGTAGCCACAATACTTCGAAAGTCAAGGCTGTGAGAGATAGCTTTGACCTCGTCAATATTGGACTTGAAATTATCAAGACTCCATAGCCCTAATTTTGTGTCCGAATCCTGGTTGTAGTATGGATTGGCGAGGTCCAGCATGAGGTGACCTAGCAAAGGGACAAGCTGTGGTGGCAACTCATCTCGGAAATGTCTTGTGCATAGTCTAAGACACTCTGCCCACTGGTGATGTGCAAAGTTAAGTAGCCTATATGACCCAGATATAACATTTCGCTCGATATCGTCATCCCTGAGATCGGGATCCAGACAGTCTGAGCACAGATATGCCAAACAGGTAGTCGAAATCTCGAGAAGAGCTTCTCCCTCGTCCAAAATTTTGTTCTTCTGATTCCGAAGTAGGTATCTGGGATAACCATTAGATCACCTCGCAATCATCACGGGATAACGTACTCCTTTACCGTGAAGTGGGCAAACTTCAAATGCTCGTCCTCAACCTCAACTAATGGGCCACATAGTGGGAGAGTGTTCAGCTTGGATCTGACTGCAGGAACACGTCTCTGATCCGCCTGGATGATCAAAGCCTGTTCCATCTCGTGACGAGTGATCTGAACAGGAGAACAGGCTATCCATGACAAAATCTTCTTACATTGTTTCTGGGCGGCTGTCGGATGTTTCGTGATTCTTTGAAGTATCCGCTCGTACCTGGGAATTGATATTAGTTCTCAGAAAGAGTTTTAGTGACAAACAAGCGACTTACGCCTCGTCAAGACCTTCTGGGAGGGCGCTAAGCTGGTCTCGGATGGAATCCAAGTCCTGTAACATTTCTACGTCCTCTAGTACTATCCTAGCGTAAAGGAACATACCTAGTGAATATTGGTCCACTAATTAGAAAGAACTGAGACTTGGAAGCCAAGCTTACCGTCTGCCTTCGAAGCTAAGGGACTGAGCAGTTGCCGAACCTCTGTGCGGGCATCACAGTCGAAATAGGAGTTTTCGAGCCAGTTCCGCCCTCTGTGAGAAATGTATGCCTCAATGCAGTCAGAGTTCTTGTGGCCAATAGGTAGCATCATCGCAATTGGTTTCAAAATTCTTTCAATCCTTTCAACCCTTCTACTACTGATGAGGAGCTTGGCATGGGGCAAATTTTTCAGTTCATCGAGTATTAGATGCAGAAAGACTTGCTGAGTACAGTCATCAATCTCATCGAGGCCGTCAATAGTGATGTATGTTGAGCCTGCGGCCTGGAGTAACTTTGTGAAGGTGTTGAGCGCGAACTTAGAGTCGCCTTTCAGATCGCGTTTCAAGTCTTTAGTGGTGCTCATGATGGTTGAGCAGAGTACAGTTCGCAAGTCTCGGTCTTGCGATGCCAGTTGGAAGATCAAGGAGTGGTAGATTGGGATAGGGGAGTTCAGATTGAGTCTGTAACTGAGAAAGACGAATAGTGAATGTCCTAAATCCTTGGTCCTATCAACTGCCGTGGATGCTAAAAAGGTCTTGCCTATTAAGTGGCACATTAGCGTCAAATGTGCTTTAAATATTATAGGACTGGGGAATTTCAGATTTAGTACTTGCCTGCTCCAGGAATGCCTTGCAACCATAGAACCTGATGAGATTTCTCCTTCCCTTCAGCCCAACTGACAAACTGCTGGTCTTGAACTAGCCATGTCCCAGTCCCTTTACACCGGCTATTGCGAATGCGATCGAGGTCTTCGTCGTAAGAAGGAGGGCGTATGTAAGTCTCCATAGAGTGAAATTCCTGACGTTCTTGAAACTCTCGGGTTTCGGCGCAGTGTTCAAGAGCCTTCTTTCGCGCTGTGTGGGCTTCCAAAATGTCGTTGAGCGTGATCTCGTTACAAAGCAAAAGCCTGTGCTTTTCTATGTTTTCAGCAATGACCTGTATCTCGGCTCGACGTGCTGGCCACAATGACTCAAAAAAGACTTTCCAACCTGGACGATTTAGCTTCACAAACTATCTTATGATGATTGGGGTCATTTGCATACGGGTAAGTCCAAAGAATCGTAGAGAAACCAGATAGAAATCGAGTATGTCCTGGAAGAACAGCCCTAGAACATATTTCAAGCGCTCATTATTCTTGAACAACGGAACAAATTCATTGAAGCGAGGAAGAATCGACCCCATATTCTTCATCACAGCAAGGATTGCATCGAAAGAAGCGACGAGGTTGCTCGATACCTGGAGTAAAAGCTTGATCGGTCCCCAGATGAGAGCCAAAACATCTGGTTTAACCTGGACAAAGATCTCAATTACGCCAGCGTATTCTTGCAATCGCTCGATATAAGGTCCGATTCTCTTCATTCCTCGTAGTCGCTTATTGCTTGCTTGGTCCTTTTGGAGCTGTTCGGTGTAGTCCCAAATATCGTCAATCGTGGTAGCTTTTTGAAGCTGACTGCGTAGCTTTTGATCTTTGATTCCATTCAGAAAATCAGCTTTGGCCTTTTCAAAGACCTCGCTCACTTGGTCGGTCGAACTGGACGCCATAGTGCTTTGTCGCTTTGAGGGGTCATGGGCAAGCCCAGGAGTCCTATGAGGAGTGAAAAACAATTCTCTGAGAGCTTGGTTATGTCGAGTACGCCAGACTGCAATTTGGGGATCGCCAGTTTTCTCACCGCCTGGCGAGGCAGACTTTCCAATCAGGCTCTGGGTGAGGCAGACTGCATCATGCAGCCCAAGCCACCAACATAAACCTAGCCCCAAGTCAGCTGATCTTTCTTATTTCCTGCTGTACTGTTAATAGTCGAAGACTTGTATGTTTCAAAATTACCTAGGCTTAACTGACATGTAAAGTATAGACAACCCAACCATATATGCGGATATCTCTCCAAGCTTCTGATCCCTGTATGCTGCTACTGTAATAAGTCAGAGCATGTAGATATACTTCCAGAGGCACTAGAAGAAAGCCACGCCAGTTCTACTTTCAAGGAAATCTGGGCCTATACTGTTGCGTCTTTGTACACCACGTCGAGTCAGCTGTCAAGATTACCGTGTTTCGTCAAGGTGAGTGGATGGATGGAATTATATTTTGAACGTTCTGTGATACAACAAGTCCAAATGCTGCTCAGAATGCAGGGAACACAGCAGAGAACACTGCCATATGAGATTGGTTCGTAAGCATCGGCGTAGAATTATCAAAGCATGAACAGTAACTTCAGCATTCACCCCGAGCTCTCCGGAGTCAACGTGTTCAAGAGCAGACATAGGCGCCGGAGGGCGCACTGAGGTCCTTGAAAGCAATGGTTCGACAAGAAATGAACAAGAACAAGGTATCTAACCCTCCACCGGCCTGCCAAAAGCAGGGCCTAGCGCCTCGTGATCGAATCTAACGGTGAGACCAAGACCTCACCCCGATCCCGGTGCCGCATCGTCCCCTCCTCAAACGACCGGATCAGCCCTTGTATCTTGTGCTGAACGGGCCCGAGCCTGCTCGCCCACGGCGGTTTCCGAAGCAGGTCAAAAGTGAAGAGTAGAGCGCCAGCAAGTGCACCGACTTTAAACATAACAGATGATACCTTGTGCGGAAACGCAAAGGCAAGAATGGAGCACGCAAAAGTCCTGGGCTTGGTGTCAGCTAGAGATATCACGAGGCTCGAAGAAACCTTACCATACGGCTGCGCCTGGAGAAACGGTTCTCCCTGGAGGCTTCTCTTGTTCCTTGGCCTTGTCAAGGATCTCGTCCAGCACTGTCAGATCCCGCACCGCGCTGTCATGCGAAATCTTCAAGAGCCAGACATTCCTCTCCGCTTCAGAGCCCTCGCGGGTAGACACTTCTGAGAGCCAGTTAGCCAAGCATCCGAAGCCCATGTATCCTGGAGCAACATACCTTGCGACCGGCTATACGCGTTGAGCTCAGTACCGGAGGCTGGAAGGCGATCCAGGCACTCAAAATACTGGTTTATGTAGCGGTTTGCCGATCGCCTGTAAACCTCAAACAGCTCAAAGATATCGCAGCCGCTCTGGTTCGCCGAGACTGGGTTCCAGGATGGCACACCCGAGCTCCCTTTGGCTCCGACTGTTTGCTGGCGGGAGCTAGTGAGAGCGGTATTCTCGTCCGCTGCGAAAGTGTTCTGATCCATCCTGTCCCCTCTGGTGCTGATGGTTATTGAGATTGGGATGGAAGATGTGGCCACAGCCTGATATTTTCTGGGTGCAGCTGAGTTGACCCTTTTCAAGGCCCTGTCCGACCAACAGATGACAAACATTGTTTGCCTGAGGCCAGATTGTGTCAGCAGCAGCACACCATCTGCCCTTGATTGGCTGGTTGGTTATACCCCTGTATTCCAAGACAACAACCAAGACGAAGCGCTGTGTTCAGCTAATGTCGCAAAGTGCATGCCAAGGTTGCACATCATGACAATTTCCCCTGTCAATTGAGTTGCGCTGAGACATGTCATTCGTCTGGAGTGACCATGTTCCCGGCCGGCCCCCAACGAGGCGGTTTCTGGCAATTTCAGTTGCCGCTGTGTCTTGTCTCTTTGGCGCCCTTTCCCGAGAGCCTGATTTCCCTGGGTTAGAATTGATAAACCCCGCCTCCCGGTCTCTCAGTGATCCATAAGCCCCTGTTGTTTCCCTCCAGATTACGGAACCCAACCTCCTGCGAACTCTGGCCTGGCTCTGTCCCTGTGCTTCGTTCACACAGCCAGCAATGGAGCGTTGGTCTGCCTTGATACGACTCGGGCCCAGTTCTAAAGAGGACTTACGGGTCACTATCCGCCTGCAGGTTTGGCACTACAGCGAGCGGGGACGATGCCCCGAGTTCAACAAGGGGCTTGCCCGTCTGTTCTCCCCCAAGGCTCTCGGGAACCTGAAACACTGGATTCCTCACCCGGCTAAAGTGGTCGAACCCGATGATATCTCGATTCGAGATGACTACGTCCCAGTGGAGGTGGGTTCAAACACTCTTTGGTTAAATGCAATACTTCAGGGATACTGACTTAGAAGGTCGACTTTGTACACCGCGTCGCCACGTACAACAACCCTCAGGGGAATCCCGAGTCTGGGGCTCGTGATGTCTTCAAGAAATTCGCTCCACCGATCGTATACGATTACTTCGTCTCCAAAATACAAAGCCCACCTCACGCGATGAATATCTACGCAGTTGCCAACGGTGACGAGGTGACAGAGGAGCACATCAAGATGAAGTATGCGCATAGCTTCTTCTTCATTCCGCTGGAGCTTCGGCTCGAGCGGTTTATCAAACCCGCTATGGTCTGCCAGGAGGACACCATAATGAACATGTGGGCATGGATTCTATCCTATGCGGGCTAGCCACTGACGTGACGCAGATTGCGGGTAGGGGCCGACTCTCTCCCTACATTAGGGTCGTTGCTCCTCACGTACATGGCTTACCAGGGCGCAACAATCCCAGAGGGAACAGATTTTCACGCTATTTCCGAGACGGCTTTGAGACAGCTTTCGTCCGAACTGCCCTGGTTGAACGATATGCTCGACAATGTGAGTGGCTCGTTTTCATGCCTGGCCACGATACTAATATTCGAGCCAAGTTGAAGAACAGGGATGAGGATGGCACATCTGAGAACACACCCACTAGTAGCGGGCCCCTCGTTCTCTTGGGTAATGCATCAACCTCATTTGAAAAGCTCCGTGAACTCGCCGGTGGGCTGGAACCCAGACTCAAAAAATTATCAAATGGAGAGGGTAAGTCCCTAAATTCTCAGCCTTCATAGCCAAGGTTAACATATTTATCAGGTCTCACTAATCAAGGGATCGTCAGAACGATACTTGACCTGCGCCAGGCTACAATTCATCTCTCTGAGTACAACCACGCCATGGTGAGCTTCAATGGCGAGGAAATCAGCAAGTGGAATGCAAAAGCCAGCCGTCATGAAGAGTTGTTCTACAGGGCAGGGTTCGCTACGCTCGGGTGCACAGTACTTGCCGCCCTAGCTTTTTGGAAACCAGAGCTCGCCAACCTTCTCGCCACTACACTAACCAAAGGCCTTGGGCTGAATGATGTTGCTGGCTCAGCCGGAGGCCAGATTGTCGGGGTGGGAGGTGCTGCTATGTCAGGCCTTAGCACAATCTATCAGTACCAGGAGAAGAGCAAAGCGCTTGCCGCGCTTGGTGATGCTCAGAATAGGGTTAGTGCCGGCCGGGTCGCCCTGCAAAGAGTCCTCGTGGCTCTCCGTCAGACCCAGGCCACACTGGCATTGGTTTACATTGTGCAGGTGATGCGACAGCCCATCACATGTATGGGAGATGAAGAGCTAGAGAGGGCGGTTAAGATGCTAGGGGGCGACTTGCAGTATCTGCAGGACGCAACCTATAGCCAGACCCTTATACAGGACAGATTGGACAATCTAGTGCAAGCAAGTATCGACCTGGATAATGAGTACCAGAGAACCATGGTTGCCATGAATGTTGTGATGGACACAGTGGGAAGGGTGGTTGACTAAAGCAGCAGGATCCGAGTCGGTACTAGGAGATTGATTGTTGTTGACTACCTTACTTGTAAGGGCTTTCGTAAATTTATTCAACTAGTAGGGTATTTGCAAGTTGACTTGAGTTTGTAACAATAACTAAGCCCTTTAAGGCTATGAAATAACTCTAGGACTTAAGCATATAACTATTAAGGGAATTAAAAATCGTAGTGTTCTTCGTTAATTATTACTGTGTAGTTGAGGTTCTACTTCAATATACGAAATAACTGTCTAGTTTTCTATCTTTGCTTATGCCATAAGTCCTTTACGATCTCAGAAATAACATCCTTTACATTTCGGTTCTCCTTCCGAAGGGTTCGTGAGCCAGGTCCTTGAACCTCTAGAGGCAGTGAAAATAATTCCTCGTCACGCCGCTGAAACTCTTTCTTGAGTCTCGGATTCTTCATAAAAATGTCGTTAATAGATCCACCAAGCTGGTGTCCTTTACACTTGTACTGCGTCAATAGTCCATTTACGGCTGCTCGCAGAATTGAATGGGGCATGAGGGTTAAATAAGCGCTTAATCTTCTATCTAAAAGATGCGACGAGATCTTACAAGCGAAACTTTTACATAGTATATTCACCTTCATAAAGACTAAACATTGAATTGGCGAGCCTAGACTTTATCAACGATCCACGGTGATAAAGAGATTTATTTTTTTTACAAACACCACGTATCAGGCTATCAACTCGCGATGATACACTCAAAAACACATTTGAAGTAACAGTTTTGTTCTTTTTGCGTCCTTAGTCTCTCTACTGAAGCTGCTTTCGATAGGAATCCAAGTCAACAACGGACCAAACCCAGTGAATCCTGCCTTTATCAAGCCAATACATGACATGCTCATGAAACTTGACACTCTTCCCATTAGGCTCAGCGCCAGCCCATGCCTTCACAGGAACTCCAGTAAACTCCAATCTAGCCGCAACTCTCCCCGCATCCTCATCGACGATAAGATCTCGAATGTCAAAGAACAGCCCTTGGATGGCACTTTGACTGTCTGAAATCAAAGATATATACTCCGCAATGGTCTTCTTCACGGTATTGTGAGCCACTGACGGCTGGCAGAACTTGTCAAAAGTTGCTTCCATAGTCTTATCGTTGATGCTCTTGATGTACTCGCGATACAGTGCTGCAAGGTCAAGAGTTGAAGGCTTCAGTTCTTCCAACGTTGAAGGAGTTGTAGTTTGTTTTGCAGAGCGAGAGTCAACGTCTTTGAGTCGCTTGAGAGTTTTCAAGCGACCGTCGATAAACCATGTGAGGATAATCTCCTGACACTCATACCGTTCACCATCGGGAAGTGTTTCGGTCTTGATGACTCGCCCAGCAACAGCTTGGGCGTTTACGTCAACCACACAGCTATCAAGCGTCACTGAGACTCCACTAGCGGAGCGTAGATTTGCGATGAAGTTATCGCGCGGCTGAGATGTTGTATCGATCAACATACTCGGCTGAAATAAGGATTCTAGAGTTTCCCATTTCGTCTCATTTCGAGCGTTGAGGATAGACTTGAGAAGATCAATAAGCTCAGATCGTGATTTCAAAGAAGTCATGGTGAATTTTCAATAATAATATCTAATAGTATGTTGCAAGAAGCAAGTTGCTCACTGTCTCTGAAGAAGCGGAGGTTACATTTATACCTGGCTTGGCTCGTTGACAATAGCGCCCTTCGAGGATCCTTCAGCATTAGTCATCAAAAGTCTGGCTTGGCGATATCACATCCTCAGTTCATGTTCGATAATGTCCAACCTGAAGATCCCACTTCTTCCCCAATGAGTCGTGTGATGAGTCTAATAAGGTGGAACAAGAACCCTGACTGGTGCAAGCCTAAATAGAAACCGTTCATATATAGTGACTAACGGTAGTTAGATGAGAAACTTGTGTTCTCTCCATCCGACTGATCGACAATTATATTACAAAATGCAAAGATTAGCTTTCACATGGCAATGGCAAACATTTTATATACTCACTCCTATGAAGGTTACATTGATGACAAAAGAATGATAGGAATTGGTTCACATTCCAGAGGTGAATTCGCTGGAGCGCAATAGTACCTAGAACCTTTTCAAAGAACTAGAAAATTGGAGGATGTGAATGTCTAGGCGGCTTTTTCCTTCAAATCAGATTTCATAGCGTGTTCGGCGGATATAGCAAGGCCAATGTTAATGAAAGATAGAGTATTGTTATTTCTTGGATAGCCATACTTTGCTCAGAGTTCTCAACCTGCATTATAGAAACGGGACCGAAGACCCTCATAAGCCTCCAAAGCGTCGACCCAGATCAGTTGACAACAGTGGTTTTAGAGACAATGCGACGGTGTCTAGCTAGGAACCAACTGCACCACGATCGATGTGACTTACGTCGGTCCACGCCATGGAACTGCACGTCACTTTACAAGCTATTCGATATTCGAGGCTTTGGGTCTAAGAAATTTCAAATCCACATCATTCTCGATATACAGCCAACAAAAGACACTGCGACTATACTCATAGATAGAAATGCAAACCAGGAAAAGCTCGTGCGGGCAATTAAATCGAATCTCAAGCGTTTAGACCCGATGCTTTTGCGTGATCCGAGTGAAATCGCCGAAGCCACGGATCTTCTGCATTCATCTATTTCTGGGCCTCTCGGGTCCTTTGTGCCTTCTGTTCGGCGTACAGCAAGATTTCGGCACACTAGAGTCTACAATAAGGCTGTCCATGAGGCCATGAAACGCGACAAAAGTGTATTGGACAGATATCGTCGAAACCCAACCACAAGATGGCGACGCTACTGGCAGTAGAGGCGAAAGCAACTCATCAAGGCCCAGATTTATCACGGTCAATCAGACTGGCGCCATATCGCTATTCGAAAGTCGCTAAACCTTTCGGGGTCTATCGATTGTCAAGAATATTCGAGCGGAAGAGAAAGCCCAGAGACTTGCTTGTCGTGTCAGAGTTGCATGACGAGACAGACATTAACGAAGACACTGACGGTAAAGCGCGCTGTATGATCGATGCCATCTGGGCTTAAACGTCAGATAGTCAAGAGCCGCCACCGACACTCAAGCCTTTGAACCGCCGCGCTACGAGACTTCTGAGCCACACAGTCAGCCAGACCCTCGATAAATTTGAGACAGCGTGGATTATGCAAAGGTTAAAGATTGAGAAGGCCGCTGGACCAGACGGTGTTGCCAATGAGTGTTTTTTTTTTTTTTTTGCTTGTTTAAGTGTGAGGTGTCACCCCCGGCTCTTCAAGCATTCAATTACCGTTTTGATTCCTAAAGTAGGCGGTAAGCCGCATCACCTTCCAGGAAGTTGGCGGCCCTTGGCCTTGTTATCTTATGTTGGTAAGATCCTTGAGCGGGTCGTCACAAATCGACTTCAGAAGTTCGTGATTCATTGCAATCTTCTCCCAAGGACCCAATACGACATGACGGGGAAATCTACGACCACAGCTCTCCAGTTCTTTCTGAACCCAGTTTATACGGCATGGAGTACAGCCCCAAAGAATTATATCTCAATTCTGATCATCGATATTAAAGGCGCCTACGACAGAGTGGACCGCGAAAAGCTACTCGAGATTCTAATTGACTTTGGTACACCTGAGTGGTTAATTCGTCGCCTCGCTTCTCAGTAACCGCAGCACTGTTGTAAAGCTTCCAAGTCTGACCCCGAAGCGATGACCCAGAAGCGATATTGGATCAACATTGGCATTCCACAGGGCAGTCCTCTATCCCCGATTTTGTTCCTATTCTACACTGCACCCCTGCTCCGCATGGTGTCGGAACAGGCCTGGGGGTCCAAGGCTTCAAGTTGCCTCAAGTCTGTGCAATTCTACTGTTTTGCATTTGTCGACGACACTTACATCATGGTTGTGTCTTCATCCTATCGAACCAACTGCAGAGCTTTGGAGTTTGCTCACGAGGAGATTCTTAGATGGGCGAAACCCATGGATGTTACATTTTCGACTGGGAAGTACCACTTGATGCATTTCAAGGCGACCCTGACTGCAGACTTACTGTCAGTATTGAAGGGTTCGATAAGAAAAATGAGCCTGTCGATGAGCTCAAAATTCTTTGGGTCATTGTCGATCGTCGCTTGCAATGGACAGCGCACATTGCCGAGATAAGTTAAAACTCGAGCCTCACCCCGACATTGAGATTTTGTTGCCGGCTTCAACGAGAAAAAGGTTTGTTTACAAACTTTGTCATGACTCATTGAACTTGTTGCCTGGGCGGGGCTGAGATTGGTACCTATTTACGGTCTTGGTCCCCCACCTCCATGCCCGCCCCTCCCCCATCATATGTCTTCAATTAAGGTACCTTCTACACACCAAGCCACCCCAAGGCGGACACTTAAAGTGAACTGCCTCTCAAATTCCTGTCTCTGTAGGCACTAGCATGAACAATGCAGTGTGATGCTAATTACAGTGGAGACCTTATAGGCTGTGACTTCGTCGCAGTGGTAGAGCCGCTGTAATTTGGTGGATTTTGAGAGCCTGATGCCTGCCAGTCGCGCAAACAAGGCAACACCTTGCCATCGAACACTGTGCAAACTCATCAACACTCTCAAATCGCTTCACTCACGCACGATATAGCACTAAACAGATAAAATAGAGCAGAAAAGAAGAAATATTATTTTTAATATATAATATCTAGCTTGACTTGTTGTATCTCTGGTATCGAGTCTCTCTGATTCAGTGCCTCTCGCTGCACCCACCAGAAGCTGACCAATCCAAGGCCCCAACATTAGAAAATTTGCCCCATCGTCTCGACCCTCACTTAGCCAAAATACCAGTAATGATGACCGACTACTGATTGACGGCCCTGTCAACGAACAGACGTCACTATCACTTGACTCATCAACGATGAAGAAGTCAATAGCATGCGGCGCATGTCGCTCCTCCAAGCGCAAAGTGCTCCTCTCCCCTCTCCCCTCCCTCCCTCTCACAACAACTGACTCACCCCTCTCAGTGCATCCACTCAGGCGGTCCGCCCTGCACGCGCTGTCGCGACCGCGGCGACGAGTGCGTCTTCCCGCCCAAGGGCACATCCTTCATCTTCCGCCGGAGCCGTCTCGAGCGTCACCGGGATGAAGTCGGTTCCGGTGCTGGCAGCCGGGCTGACTCGGAGCTCATCCGGGCCGGGAACCTAGCCACCACGGACCCGTTCGGCTTCCTGACGGATGAGGTCAAGAACAGTTATCTGCGGTGCTCGTACAAGTGGTCGTTCCACCATATTCCGAATCTTCTCATTGCTATTCGCGAGAGGAGGTTGGATCCCTTGCTGGTCTGGGCGATGCTGGCTATCACTGTGAGGTGCGGCATATGATTCCTTCGCTTATCGTCTCACTCACATGGAGCAGGTTCTCGCAGGCTGCGCCGCCGGGGTATGCGACGCAGGTTGAAGCGAGCAATACATTCGCTGCTCATGCACGGTCTCTTGTTCTGTCACTCGTAGATCAACCTACCGTCCATCGCGCGCAGGTTCTTCTCATGCTGACTGGACATTCCTGGGGCGCTGGTGAGGGTCGAAGGGCATGGGTTTATCTCGGCATGGCGGTGCGCATGGCACAAGTCCTCGGTCTTTTCGAAGAACCGCCACCAGCGACAACACGAGAAGACTTTATCGAAGCTGAAGAGAGGCGCCGCACTGCCTGGACATGTTTCCTGATGGACAGTCTTCTCAGCGGAGGAAAGGGTCGCGATAGGATGCTGTCGGGTGATAAGATGCGGATCCAGCTCCCGTGTGAGTCGGATAGCTTCAACTTTGGCCAGATTGTGCTGTGCGAAAGACTCGATGGCTCAATGCCGGATGGGGCGATGGGTACTGTGCACGGCAGTCTAGGCATTGTAGCCAACAGCATGCGTGTCGCTGATGTCTGGGGCGCCGTCGCCAAATGGGCTTGTACACGGCACGACAACACTGTACCGCCATGGCAGCCTCAATCCGAGTTCCAGATGCTTCTGTCCCGGCTTAAACTCTGGAAGAACTCACTACCTGAGCGATTACGATACGAGCTCTTCCTCCTGCGAGCGCACAGTGTGTCCAATCAAGGTCAGGCATACTGCTACATGCACTGCATTTACTTCATGAGCGTCATCTTCCTCTACCGGTCTTATCTCCCCGAGGTAGAGATGCAAAAGGCCAGAGTCGGCGATAAGGATTGGGACCAATGGTCAACGTGGTCAAGCAAAGAACTCGAGAAGGTCGCTGAGCAGGTGTGCGACATGCTGCAGGAGATACGCGCATTTGGCCTGTACTTCCTACGCGGTCTTGTTCCATGGATTGGCTTCACCATTTACACAGCAGTCGGAACGATGCTATACTTTTATCACTTCCCAAATCCTGGCGACACGGCGCATCAAGTTGAGAAGCGAAGGGAGCATATCGTCGAGGGTCTCTTGTTCCTCAAAGACATGCGACAAGCTTGGCCGATGGCTGACACCTGGGTAAGTTGCGCGTCTCATGATAGTGATTGTGCTGACGGATCGCAGCGCGAGAAGATCAAGGCGATGCAGATATTCTACAGCAACATCAAGGCCGACGGCGATCTCGCAGTAACACCCAGTGAAAGACGAGAAATGCGCAACGCAATCATCGACTACGGCGCTCTCCAGCCCGATCCCGTTCGTCAACCCGACGCCGAAAGCACCGATGAACAAGTACTTCACCTTACCGTTCCCATATTCATTTGCTGACAATTCCCAGAGCGCTACAGATGGCGAGAACGACCAGGCCTCGTCAAACGTCGACTTTTCCTTCATCGCGCCCGCAGACATTGACCTATTCGACACAGACTTTGCATTCGGCAGCAACATGTACGCGACGTTCGCCGACGCAACGCAGGGCTTCTGGGAGAGCTTCCCCGGAAGTATGGACATCACGGGCGACATGGTCATGGAGAACTGAGTGGTTTTTCTCACTGCCAAGCCGGGAAAGGTTGAACGGCGATCGGCACTGAGACCCATCATAACCTCATGACAGTGAATGGTGGATGAGCTGAGTTCCCCGCGGTTGCATTCAGGCTAAATGCAATGACAGCCATCACGACAGATCCAGCAATTATAAAAAGTCACCACTCATTCACGACAATACCCAATTCTCACCTCAATCTCGTCGCATCATTCAAAATGCCACAGGTCACAAACCCCATTCTTCCGGGCTTTAATCCCGACCCGTCAATCTGCCGTGTCGGCGATGACTACTACATCGCTACGTCCACCTTTGAGTGGTTCCCCGGCGTTCAGATCCATCATTCCAAAGACCTCGCCAATTGGACTCTCATCGTGCGTCCAGTGAACCGCAAGAGTCAGCTTGACATGCGCGGTGAGCCTGATAGCTGCGGTGTCTGGGCGCCCTGCCTGACGCATGATGGAGAAAAGTTCTGGCTCGTGTACACGGACGTCAAGCGCAAGGACGGTTCGTTCAAGGATGCGCATAACTATATCATCACTGCGCCTGCTATTGAGGGGCCGTGGAGTGATCCTGTGTACGCTAATTCCTCTGGCTTTGATCCATCGCTGTTTCATGATGATGACGGTCGCAAGTGGTTCAACAACATGACATGGGATCATCGCGCTCGGCCTCATTTGTTCTCTGGTATCTTTCTTCAAGAGTTTGATCCCAAGCAGGGTAAACTCGTGGGACCGAAAAAGAACATCTTCAAGGGTACAGACCTAGCTTATGTTGAGGGATCGCACTTGTATAAGCGCAACGGGTGGTACTACCTCTCGACAGCAGAGGGCGGCACAGGCTACACCCATGCCATGACCCTAGCACGATCCCGCAGCATCTGGGGTCCTTATGAAGTCCATCCTCAGAAACACGTCGTCACTTCAAAAGATGCACCCAACGCAGCGCTCCAAAGAGCTGGACACGCTGATATCGTGGACACACCCGATGGCAAGACGTACATCGTGCATCTCACCGGCCGCCCCGTCACCCAAAAGCGTCGCTCGGTCTTGGGTCGAGAAACAGCTATCCAAGAAGCGTACTGGGGCGATGACGACTGGCTGTACATCAAGAATGGCCCCGTCCCAAGTCTTCACGTTGATCTCCCCGCTGCACGCGACGACACTGAGTACTGGAAAGAAAAAAAATACACCTTTACCGACAAACTCCACATTGATTTCCAATGGTTGCGAACTCCTGAACCCGAGCGCATCTTCAACATCAAGAACAACCAGCTCAGTCTCATCGGTCGCGAGTCCGTCGGTTCATGGTTTGAGCAAGCCCTCGTCGCACGCCGCCAAACACACTTCTCCTACGACGCCGAAACAGTGATAACCTACTCCCCCGACGACGAGCGCCAATTCGCCGGTCTGACAGCCTACTACTGCCGCTTCAACTTCTTCTACCTAACCGTAACCGCCAGCGCCTCTGGCCAGCGCGAGCTCCAGATCATCTCCTCCGAAGAGTCCTTCCCCATAGGCCGTCTAGAGCGTCCCTTTGCGGAGCCTGTTGAAATCCCCAACGAGGGCAAGGTTCGACTTGCGGTTAGTGTTCGTGCGGGGAGCACGCTTCAGTTTTACTATGCTCTTGAGGGGCAGGATTTGAAGGAGATTGGGCCGGTGTATGATGCTTCGATCTTGTCGGATGAGTGTGGAGGACATCCTAAGGATGGAAGCTTTACGGGTGCGTTTGTGGGGATGGCGTGTTCGGATGTTAATGGGCTTGCGAAGGAGGCGCAGTTTGATTATTTTGTGTATAGGCCTGTGCATGACAAGTTGGATCGGTATGAGATATAAACCTCACTTTACATAGTGAACTCGACTTGATGATGGCTGATGCAGAATAAACGTTGTTTTCTTGTTTTCTCCCTTTTGCTTTCAACCTTGTTGTAGGTCATGCAACCTTCCTAAAAACGAGTCGAATAGTAATACCTTCATGGCAGCCATCATACCACGAACCCCAGAATAGAATGAAAAACAGACCGCATGAACCAACTACAGACCAAACGCCGTCTTAGCACGCTGAAAGTACTCCAACCGTGGCTGAAGATCCGTCCCGACACACTCCTCAATGTACTTCTGAAATCCTGTATCAACATCCGTCTTGAACGCCTGTCGAACATCCTCCTTGCACTGCGTCCTCAAGAACCACGGTCCACTTCCAAAGTTATACTTATCAACCGTAACCTCATCCAACAAATCCCCCAGCTCCTGATCCGACAGACCCTCTGTGCTCTCAATGCCCTGCCATCCCTTGGCCAGCGCAGGGATACTCTTGGCATAGAGAAGGTTGTAGTTCGGCATCTGCATATTCGCAGTGCCTTGGCCTGGACGTCCAGGGTAGTGGTTCCGCTTGTACTCAAAGTCTCCAGACTCAAAGGCCATGAGAGCGAGAACAGCGGCGATTTCAGCGGGGGAG
This sequence comes from Fusarium verticillioides 7600, assembly GCF_000149555.1. Classification (NCBI taxonomy): domain Eukaryota; kingdom Fungi; phylum Ascomycota; class Sordariomycetes; order Hypocreales; family Nectriaceae; genus Fusarium; species Fusarium verticillioides. The sequence continues at coordinate 2,848,702 of NC_031681.1, forward strand.
TAGATCCCCTGGGTCTGGAAGCTGGAGATGATGTAGGGGGCTGCTTGGGTGGCTGTGCGGCATTCTTTGTTGCCGGTGGGACAGCTCTTTGATTTGGGGGCTATGGCTTCGATGATGGGGACTGCAGAGAGAGAAGCAGCTGAGAGAGAGGCCAAAGAGGCGATGAGAGAGAGGGTAATGAACTTCATAGTGATGAATGTTGCAGTATCAAGAGTTGATTGACGCTGAGGCAAATGACCTGAAAAAGAGTGTGTCTAAGTAAAAATCCACCAGGGACTTTGTTAACCGCCAAAAGAAAGTCTGTGAAACAAAATGTATCACGAACAGAAAAAAGAAAAGGAGTGAATAGCCTCACAATCAATGGGAGTGAATAAGGATGCCAAGAACAAACACAGATTCAGGGAACAAGTCGCCTCTAAATACATTTTTCCTTCTCAGGTGCACTTCGTGAATCCCCAGCCGCGTCGTCCAATGACATTCCACGTCGAGGCGCAGGCAAACAAATGGTGAAACAGATGAAATGTGAAACGAACTGCTTGCGGCCAATTGATGCGGATCTACAGGGGTTGGAGCCGGAAATCTCGGCATTGTTTTAGGGGTAATGAGCGGAAGGGGCTGTGATTGGCGCTGGTGCTACATTGCACTGAATGGTCAGTACACGCCGCTGAAACAGGGAAAACGGTTGTACAAAGCGCGGACTTTGTTACAGTGAACATTCCAGCTCCAGCTTTGGGTGAGAGAGCCTTGTTTTGTTCAGTTCGAGCTGGTGGTCGGGTTGACGTAGGTAAATCGCGCACCTTGTTTAGCCTGGCCAATCAGAGCGCTGCTGTGAACCTCACCGAAACCAATGTCAGATCGGTGAAGCAATTCACTATAAGTTGCAAAGAGGTCTGCATTAATCAGATCAGGGAGGCATAAACGCTAACTTGAGCGAATGTGTTGTTATGTTGCTATGTAACGACCGACTTGGACTAGCCTAAATACAAGAACAAATGAAAATAATTCAGTCTGGTCTCTGACCCTGCCCTAACGGTACTCGATCCGTATTCCGCTTCTCAAGTACTTACTTAGCCTCACACCAAACCGCTTCCACAAGGTCCAGCATAGTAGCTGTAGCCATCGTCAGTGTCGGAAACACCGAATTCAGGGAAACCGTTGGGACACTGAGAGGTCGAGCATCCAGCCGAGTCGATGGCCTGGAAGTTGAGGCACGCTCCATCAGTGTTGCTGCGAGCCCAATAGACACAGCCGAGGGTGTTGTAGCAGGCATTGCAGCAGTCCTTGTTGATGTTGGTGCTGCCTGGGAGGGACACTTGGTTGCTCTCCATGAGTTCCGGGGAGTCGGGAACACCGATTTCGATCCGGCCATAACCTGTAGGTCCGCACGGGTTGACCTGGACGGTGGAGACGGGGATGGTTCGCGTTGTGGCAGTCTTGGTCCAGGGGACGGTGACAGATGAGATGGAGAATCGAGTAGAGATGGATGTCGCTGTGCTCTTGGAGAGTCTGGTCTTGGTGATGGTGGTGGAAATGTCAGTGACTGCACCAATGGTCATGGAGACGGTAGTAGTTTCTTTGACGGTAACGTGCTTGGTGACAGTTGGGGACTTTCCGCTTGCGATCTTGGTATAGGTCGTGGTAACCGTGGGTCTTTCTACAATGGTTGTGGATTTCGTCATGGCACTGGTTGAGGTGCTTGTCAAATAGCAGTCTAGGTAATTGTTCAGCTTTGTTGCAACAGTAATGGCGCAGTTTCAGAGTCTTACAGCAGTCACGGGGAAGCGCGGCCCTTTCACCCAAGTGCCCTCTCCTAAGCTTCAGCTTGTTATTCCCGGCATCGCAGGACTGCTGAGCCCACGTGGAAGTAGTGCTGCGCGTCTTTGTGCTGCGATTCCTGGTTAGCAAGAGGAAGTTTTATTGGCCAATGTTACTCACGCTGGCAGAGTGGTAGTAACAACGACTGTAGTCAGATATGTTCGAGGTTTGGGCAGCGTAGTGTACAGCCACTTGATATCGGTCCGGGAGACAACCTTTGTGGTATACAGCGCCGTGATGGTAGGAAGCGTCTTACTGTCCGAAAAGTCTCTGGTTAGTACAGGGGTTTTTGGGAAACATAGAACATTAAGCTCACGTTCTGCTCTTTGAGTAGGTAGTAGTGGTAACCTCAGTTGTAGTAGTTGCCGTGATGGTTTCTGTTTCTCGGATCACGACAGGCTTGGTAACCGTAACCGCTTCGCTTGCGGCGGGCACAAAGCAGACCGTTTGAGAGAGTGATTTCGATGCTGCAAAAGTTCATATTAGCCTACAGGCCTTTATGTACGGACGACGCATGAGATACCAATAAGCTCCGAGCAGAGTTCCGCAGAAGCCTCGGGCAGGGCTGCACAAGAAGACGCGGCGGGCTTGCAAAGGCCAATGGAGCTCTGCCCCGTTGCATGCTCCAGAGTTGCAAGGAGAACGAGCCAGATGAAGTGGAAACGCATGTTGATGCGTATTTGGGTCAGTTGAAGTGTTGGATGTTGAATGTTGAATGTTGAATGATAGTTAATAGGCGAGTTGGTTGGAGAAAAGATTCTAGTTTTCGGTGGGAGGGAGTCAACTTATAGCATTCTTGCCCCCATCTCACGGCTCTTTTTCCATGTTAGTCCTGCAAGTCGTCAATATTGTTACATAATTGATAACTGACAAGTTTGATGGTTTAGAAAAGCATCTCTGTGGTGGAGCTCTCAAAGACAGACGAATCGTGACCATATGCCAGCCACATTGACCCAAATGGCACCCGTGGATAACGTGGCACGCAAGATAGAAAGTGCTCTAGCCCCAACATCAAATTCCTCGGAGTTATATTGAAGAGCGATAATAGAAGCCACGAAGAGCGATCCCAGTGTGAACACCAACACATGAAATCGTTACATTGAATCATGTTCAGGAATGTTAAATTCGAATATGGGAAACTTGGATCGTTTTCGGTAGTGTCGACGCTGTTGGAGACTTCTGGAACTCAAGAAGAACAATGGCTTGTCAGATCACATCCGCACAACTATTCCATTCTCGTTCCGTGATAACAACGTGATCAGTAATTACTCAGCTTGCATCAGCTCATGTGGCTTTCGCCATGATATCAACTCCACTTTTCACAGCCCTATCCGCGGAGATATAAGCATAAACACAAGTTACCACTGCGATGGTCTAGAATCGGGTCCATCGATGAGCTATCAAAACAAGCTTTCAGCCACGAATGACGAGGTACCAGCTGCAAGGCACAAACATGGCTTGCAGCCTTGGCTTTGCCCTCATGTCTAGACAGGCCGGTGAACCTGGGGATAAACTTTACGTTGAAATCGGATCAATCACCTAGCGATGTTCTCACATCACTGAAAACGTCCATCTGCACATCCTTACAAGTCAATTTGTTTTCATTGATCCCTCCCTAGTGCATGCGAGTGGCACGTGCCCAATCGCTATAAATGAGCTCTCGACAGTCCAGTCGACATCAGCCAATGCCCGTCAACGCAGTCACACACACTCTACCAGCCAACAACAACACCACCCAACATTCACAACATGTACTTCCCAACCTTTGTCCTCCTCCTCACAGCCGGGCTCCAAATTAGTCTCGTCGAAGCTGCCAAAGCGCCAAAGAACAGCACGGTCAAACTGGACAAGTGCGCGGCAACTGCCCTGACGACTGAGTTCTCGGCTGGCTTCAAGCAGCCGAACCCTCCTCAGATCAAGAGCGAGTTCACCACTAGCTTCGTCCAGCACAGATGGTAGGTTCTCCACATAGCTCCGGCCTGCTTCTAACAGGAACGCAGGAACCAACGCACTTCGGTCATCGTCGCAGGATACCTCGAGAATTCCGGCTCTCAGGGCATCATCCGAGTTGACCAGGCTTACGACGGGTCCCTAACCTCATCCGTCTACGACTACAACAACATGACAGACGGCACTACGGTGGACCACACGATGAACACGTTCCAAAGCGGCGCAAGCTGCCCCAAGGTGTCTAGGGGCTATGACAACATCACTTTTCCGCTGTTCTCCAAGGACATGCTCATCAAAGGTGGCGCTGTCTTCACTGGGTCTGTGACGAGAGACTTTTCCGGCCGTGGCGTGGGTGTAAGTTTTTCTCTGCCTGTTAGGATTCAACTTACAAGACTGACGTTGCTTCTAGTGGAATATCATCTATGAGGGTCGGATGCCGCTGACAGTTTATGTCAACCCTTGCAACGCTATTATAGGATATGACTACTTCTTGCGGGATGAACGGACCAGAGTGGTTACAGAGTTCTTTAATACTAACATAACTACCAATCGACGAGATGTTCTGGCAGGTGTTGCGCTGCCCGCTGTCTTTAAGTAGTCTAGATAGTGTAATTATACATGATTCAAGAATATCGACTTGTTTATACATGTGTTTGTGTGTGTGCGTGCATGTTACACTTGTTGGAGAACATCTGTTTTGTTTAAATATTGGGGTTCAACGCAACAGCCGTATGACACTATTGACTCGATTTTAAGTTTGCTGCGTTCTCACTGGCTTCTTTTATGGCGCCTTTCATTATACCGTAGTAAGATGAAACACCACCGTTATGTCACTCTGTGTAGCTATATTGCTAGCTCTATATATGTATACATCTATATATTGTCTGCTATTCATACATCGAAACAAGTACTTAACATTCAACACTCACGCCGCTGAAGCTTGCAATACTACTTACGCTAGCGGTGATTGCAGCATCCACCTGTGCCTCTATTGCTCCCATAGCAGAGGGGCTCAATATATTGTTGTCCGTCAGGCCCCCGGTATCTGCAGTAGCTGCTGCTGCTGGCGCTGAAGAAGCAGTTACACCTGACATGCCCCATGCTAAAGCTGATTAGCTCACAAGTTCATTTCTCCCTTCCATGCTTCTCAGAGATTTACCTTGGCTGCCGAGATTGATGGCTACTTTTGTAAAAATAATGATCGACATTATTGGAGAAATGCATTTATTAATGCAGAACCCCAGTACTAGCTTATGTGCTCGGCGCCTGAGCTCGCGCTCGATCAGAACGGAGATGAAAAACCAGCAAGAGGGCAACTGGCCGATGACAAGCATCGGGATGAGCTTCAAGACCGGCACTCCGTGGCTGACCCGTCTGAGGAACATGATCGTATTGAGAACTCGGTAGTAGACAAGGCTTAACCGAACCACCTCAATAGTCGCTGCTATTCTCGTAATCAGGATCATCCTCTCACCTCCGAGATAGAAGTAATTGTTGAAGTAGGCGTTTGATCCCCATCGGCGCCGCTGGCTGAGATAATGCTGTAGGGACTGGGGAGCGACTGTTTCGCTCACGGCGTCAGGGACAAAGAGCGTGTGCAAGTGCTTCCCTTGAGAAAGCATTGAGTAGGTCAGTCTCCTGTCTGTTCCCTATGTTGGGCCAGTCAGCTCAGGACTTGGGCTGTGAGCAATCAAGTTCCACTCACAAGATACTGCACTTGATGTGAGAGCACCAAAGCCCCCGTGATGGGCTCTGCATACTTTTGTATAGCCCCTCCCATCTCTTCTCTAACAGATATCATGGTGATGCAGCCTGGAAGGCATGTGACCTTTCCGATATAGTGTTCTGCTCTTCTGCGAACGTACTGGCCAAAGGTGTACTGGAGCTGTTAGTCTGGCACGATCAATTCTCCATAGAAATCCTCGTGACATACCTGGAATTGCTGGTACAGGTTCCAGACGGACCATTCATATCCTGGCTCCAGCTCCACAAGAACAAGGCCGCAGGCTGCAATGGCATTCTTGTTGCGGCACAGAGCATTTGCAAGCTTGGCTAACGCGCCCTTGTGAATCGTGGAGTCTGCGTCGGTGCAAAACACCATGTCAAAGCCTTGGAACTGATCTGTTTCCGGCAGCAGAGACGGCAAGATGTGAGTCCATATCTCTTCTCTCAAGAGCCTCGTATAGATCGGCGCGTTGGGGCGGATGCAATTGAACAGATCATGACACAGGATAAGCGAGTCCTTTTTGCCGCCGTTCTTGAGCTTTTCGAGGACAATAACGGGAACGTCTTCCATATAGCCGGCAATTATTCGCAATGTTCCCCTTTTCCACTTGAAGGATATGTATGCTCTCTCGAGCTGGGTGATGACCCGTGTCATATTCCCTCGGATGTCTCGGGGTTGCCCGTCAAGTATCACCACCATAACCTGGCGATGAGGCTCCGTACCGTTGTCACGGAGCGAGAATATTGTTTTGACGATCTGTTCCTCGCTTTCCGAGTATGCCGGTATCAGGGATAATATCCAGCGCTGTGTGATGGGGTCTGGGGGCCAGAGTGTTTGGTGCACCTTGGTAAATACAAGGCCCACGGGGGATATGATGGAGGAGAGAAAGTCTTTACTCTTGATGAAGTATATCATCGCTAGAGCCACCTTGGATTCCTTTCCTAGTATCGCGGTGATGGCTAGGATGATGTTGAGCAGCAGGATAGCGCCGAGGAAGATGGTACGCTGCTTGGTAAGGTCTTGTCGAGTGAGGACTCGTGCTGGATCAACGGGGTCATCAACTTCAGGATATCCAGAAGTTTCAACAGTGAGTCCACGGCTGCCGAGCATTTCAGCCTTGTCTGGCTGCGGGACATTGCCCATAAGGTCATTAACGCACACTCCCTTGGCGGGTGCAGTGTTCGAGACACCCAAGGCCTTGTCCCTAGCACCGAGATCTTTTTCTATGGCATTATCGAGGCGATGTTCTGCCCTGTCAGGAACAGGCTGTTGGTTGCCGTTTGTGCAGAGAGCGTCGGTGGTCTCTCCTGTGACTTTACCGGGCTTGGAGAGCATCTTTGCTGACACCAGTTTTGGAAAGCCACCGGGTTTCGGCAGAGAACAGAAGATAAAATCAGAAGACGAGGCGGGCTTGAGATCATGCCACGCGTTATTGCAGGGCGTTGTCCGCAAGAAGCAGACGTGACGATCTTGGTTGTCCCCTTGGATTGATTAGTGAACTTGGCTTTGAACATGCCTTTCTCACTCTGCTAGTACTTGACCTACGCCATCGCCGCGTTTGTTCTGGAATTGACAGTATGTGCCTCTTGAATGGTACCTGTTCCTGGCCTCGGCAAGATCCGTCCTCTGTTGTAAGACGCAGGAACCCGGATCCAAACAAAGATGCCTTGTTCCCATGATGCGTCGAGGTGGAGGGTGCGCCATGTGGGAGTCTAGAAGTGGGTTTTAGCTCGTCATCTTGTTTGTTCAACAATGATGCTATTGCCATTTTCGCAATGCATTCCAGTCCATGATATCATGTTGGTGTTCTTGATCGCAAGGTTAATTTCCCAAGCCTAACCTGTTTTGTGCGCTGTTTATTTCCAGGACATCACCGGAATAAGGATGAGAGAAAGGTCTAGACCACGGCACGGGAGACCTTCTAGCGTACAGATGATCTTTCTGGAAACATTGCGCGGAGATGGGGTAATTGATCAAAGTCTCTTTTTGCGACGATGGAGGTGAGTTGGGTAGTATATATAGCCTCGTTGTTTACCACAATAATCCTCAATCCAAGCAGATTTATCAAGTCAGACATCAACTCCATCCATTCAAGTTCAGTTCTCCTTCTCGTCACATCTTGATCAATCATCCACCAACATGCCGCACAAGATTGAGCAGCCTGCCCTAGAGGGCAACCAAGTCCTAGCCGCCAAACAAGGCATCCTCGTTGCCGTCATCGGCATAGGGTTCGTAGGTACAGGGCTAGTGTCTACATTTTCCACTGCTTATCCGGTCCTTGGGTTCGATGTTAGCCAGAAGCGAGTTGCAGAGGTAGCTCACGAGTTTTATACTCGGCCCAACACCCGCTTAACGACCCAAGAGTCAGATCTCGGTCAGGCAACCCACTTCTTGATCTCCGTCCCTACTCTTCTCCTGCCCGACAAGTCCGTTGATCTCTCCTACATCAAGAGTGCCCTTGACGTGATCCGGCGCTGGGCAAAGCCGCAGTCGACGATTGTGGTTGAAAGCTCAGTGGCCGTGGGGATGACGCGGAAACTACTGGGACCACTCGCCTTGTCAAAAGGCTTCTTTGTTGGCATGTCTCCCGAGGTTAGTAAGCTCACTTGACTCAGTACTTGAGTGAAACTAATCGGCCATCTAGCGTATTGATCCTGGGCGTACAGAGCCGCCTATGCATTCTATCCCCAAGGTAGTCTCTGGGCTTGACGATATATCCCCCGGGTCATTGAGCTCCATTACCAAGCTGTACCAACGCGTGTTTCACCAGGTCATACCTGTTTCAAGCCCAGAAGTAGCAGAAATGACAAAACTCTACGAAAACTGCCAGCGAATGATGGGGATAGCATTTGCCAACGAGATGGCAGATGCATGCATTAGCCATGATATCAATCCCTTTGAAGTATGCAGGGCCGCATCAACCAAGCCGTTCGGTTACATGCCATTTTCTCCAAGTCTGGGAGTCGGCGGCCATTGCATCCCCGTCAACCCATACTATCTCCTCCTCAACAACGAGTTTCCGTTGTTGCAACAGGCTGCAGAGAGGATGCATCAGCGGCCCAAGCGAATAGCCTATCGCATTCTGGCCGAGCTCTTTGCAGACGAACACCAGAGCGACTCTGGAATACTCGTGCCAAAGCGCGTGCTTATCGTCGGCATAGGGTTCAAGGCCGGGCAGTCGCATCTCGTGAACTCGCCCGGCCTGGCGCTGGCTTCGGAGCTCCAGCGCATCGGTCAGGTGGATGTCACGTTTGCCGACAGTCTCGTGCGCCAGTCGCAGGTCCCCCATATTAAGAAGTTGCCCGAGCAGAGTTGGAATAAAGAGTGTTTGGGGGAGTTTGACATGATTGTTGTGGCTTTTCGACAGGTCGCGATGGAGTTGGGGGTTTTGGAGGGTCTGCGTGGCGTCAAGGTGCAGATGTGGTGCGACTAACCTAACTTGGCTTGGCTACCTTACGTAGATGTTAGCCTTGTAACAATACATGTACTTTTCACTGATTGAACCCCCGCCCTGCTAACCTCACCTCACTGTAAGCGGAGTCTGTCTCACTGACACCAGGAAAAGGTACGGATAGTGCAATAGCCACTTTGGAGCCTGAATAAAAAGAATTAATTACAATCTACCCATTACCTACATCCGCCATTACATCACTCCTCCTCCAATTCACCTCGCTACAGCTAATCAATTGCCTACTCATCCCAGGTAATCTTCATACTAGTAGGGAACGGCCAAATACTTCCCCAATCCTCCGTCATATAGACAAAGAAACCCCCCGGTCTCGGAACCTTCTTCAACTCGCCTTGCGCGCCCGGAACCCTCCTAACACCCTTCTTCCTGAACACCGCCCTAAACAGCTCCGTGAGCGCAACCTGGCTGATATCCCTACCCAGACATGCGTGCGGACCAACGCCGTAGTGGATGTACTTGTCCAGCGGACGCTTGGGGTCTACGACACCAGGGTTGGGGAAGATCTTGGGGTCCTGGGCGGCTTGGACGAAGGAGACGAAGACGCGGTCGCCCGCGTTGACGGGGATGCTGCGGCCGTCGTCTTCGTGGATGGTGTCGGGGCCTGTGGCCTCGCGGTAGAGACCGAATGTTCCGGCCATGCGGATGCCTTCCATTGCGTAGCCGAGGAGCAGAGCGTCTGTCTCGTCGCCTGTTTCGAGAGCGGCGATGCGGGCTAGTTCGGGGCGGTATTTCTCACCTGCTGGGGAGAGATACCAATCCAGTGTTTGCGCAAACTAACCCATTAGCACTCTTCACTCCTCCAGTCAAAGATAAAAGGGGTTTGACTTACCACTTGGGCCTGGTTAGGTACCATAGCACCAGCCGTAGGCAGGATCTGACTCCAGACAATATCCTCCGTGCTCAAACCCGCCTTCTTCAATCCCTTTGCCATGTTCTCACCATACCTCGCCAGCGGATCATCATTCTTATCCGGCTTACTAGTAAACAATCCCTTGACGCCAATGCTATTCGCCAACTTGACATTCATCTCAATAATGCCACCAAGTTTCTGCGCAACCTCCCTCGCACCCTGTCTAAGTGGGAAACTCTTGGCCGGATCAATGTCAAAGAAGATACAAACAAAGATCACAGCGAGAATCATGTACAGCTCCTGCTCAGAGAACACACCCTTTGGATTCTCGCTCGTCTTGAGCGGCAGGTTGAACATCCTCGCAACGAAGTGCGTGTGCGCAACGTTGCCCACGTCTCGTACAATATCAACCTGCGTCTTCCCCGCAAGTTGATAAGACTTTTCGGTGAGTAACTTCTCGGCGGTCGTAGCGTAAAAAGACTTTACTGCATTGCGCCACGTGTCGTTGTACAGGAGCTTACCCATGCACTTGCGCTGCTGGGCGTGAAGCTGTGTATCGCCCGAGAGCATGAAGCGACCGCCTGCTTCGCCCATGAGGTGCTTGAGGCCTTCTTCCCAGCAGACGCGGTATTTCTGCTGATCCTCTAGAATGTACTTTGCGGCGTTGTACCCAATGATGTTGATGCGCGTGGCTGTGGGTTCAGGACGGGAGAAGTCAAAGCGGTCTGCACGCTTGATGTCTGTGAGGATCTTTTTGTTCTCCGAGGGGATCACCATGGGATAATGCGCGTAGACGGAGTTGCCCTTGAAGTGCTGGGGGAATGCGCGCAGGAAGAGCTTGTAGAAGACGCAGCCGTGGTTAACATTGAGATCGTAGTCGACTTCCTTGTAGCCCCAGTTCGTCAGGTGGCGCGGGTTGTAATCGGTTGTGTAGTACCTATCACCTCTGACCAGCGCGACGGCATCGGAGAGGACGACTCGGGAAATAGTGTATGTGGGCGCGATGCCGACACCTGGGACCATGGGAGTCTTTGCTTCCTCGGCGACAATGCCGGGATACAACTCGACGTAGTCGGGGTGCTGATACAGGTTTCGCAGAGCATCAGCGACGGAGGGATCAGAGTTGATGTCCTCAAACGTCTCATACGCCTTGAGTCCGAAATGCTTCCTAAACTCATTCAACCCGGCCAAGTTCCACTTCCTCCCACGCATGATACCCAGCATCTCAATGGGCTTCATGATACGTGGGACATTACGTCCGCCAAACGCACCACCAGGCTGTTCAATAGCCGTAGCAAGCGCCTCGACAAGTTCATCATCGTTGAACTTGCCATCAGGACCTCTCTTGAAGCCACCAAACGTTCTCTCACTAGGCTCATCAGCAACACTCGCCTCAAATGCTTTAAGCGCCTTCATCATTGTCTGCAGGTTCATAGGCCCGTAGTTCTCTCCAAGAAGCTCAGTATAGAAATCCTGAACCCACTTGTCGTCCATCTCCGAGAGACACGAGTGCCAGCGATAGCAAAGGTTGAACTCAGCAGACACGACGTTTCCAGTGCCGCTCTCAGACAGATCCTTCGTACCAACACTAACTCCCATTTCCTGTCGCGGATCAAGAGTCCACGTGGTATCAACCCTGTTGAGATTGATGATGTTTCTCACGTAGTCAATCAGCGTGATGTTGATGTACAGCCCAGAGGTGACAAGTCTCGCAGTCTCAAAGAGCTCTGTGTCGCGCTTCTTCCATGCAGCTTCTGCAGCTTCGGGGGATAAATGCTCGGCTGGTTTGGAGAAGCGACCGCCCTCGTTGATGTCTGCGAGGTTTGTAGCGACATGGTTATGGAAGCGATTGAACATGATGAGGAGGATGGGAACACCGGGTGGATTACCGATGAGACGCTTGTCAGCGAAACAATCAGGCTTCAATTGACCGTCTTTGAAGGTTCGGATCGAGTCGCGGTCTTTTTCGGTTGAGCCGTAGAGAGGAGCGAGGTCGAGATAGGAGGAGGAGTCGTTCTGGTTAGGGTCTTGGAGGTTTGTCCAGAAGAGATCTGCCCTATTAGTCAATTGAGAGACATTATATGAAGTGAGGAAGCTTACCGTGAATGATGATAGTGGCCCAGTACCATAGAATACTCGAAACATTATTCGGGTTCTTTCTAAAAGCATCTCTGGCAAAGACACTCTCGAAGATAGCCTCGGGATCAGGCTGCGCACCGAGACTCATGCCCTTTGGACGGACAGTTCTAGAGTATGGAGTTCGCGCGGCGCCCAATTGAGGAAGATACGGGTTCTACATTGTCAGTGCCAAGCCTCAATGCGATCAGTAGATGGAGAGATTGTAGACTCACATTGTTGGATCCATCTGGCTGTCGGAACCGAAACTTGTCTCCCATGTACAGCATAGGCGGATGGTCAATCGAGTTCCAAAGCTGCGAGATGAAACTATTCGTCAAAGACTCCTGAACCTTGGAGTGATCGCTCAGATTAGCCACGAGCTGAATCGTGCGCTCCATGATCATGGTCTTGTCATCCTGTTGAGTTTCACCCTTGACTTTGGACTTGACGATCTCGAGAAGTGTCTTGAGGTCTAGTTCAGTCAGCTTCATTCACCTAATACTCCCCTCGTCCAACACTGCACCAGTCTCTCACTCAACATGAATGACTAAGGAGTGCTTGTGAACATACCTCTTCCCCGAAGACGTCGGATATCCTCTTTCAAACCCGGCCTGTTCTCCACAACGCGATACGACCCATCGCCCATCTCCTTCGGGAGCGGTCGTTTGCTCGCGACACGGAGTTGCTTAAAGCTCTTGACGATACCATCTTTCTTGTCGCCGTTAGGAAGAGGCTTGGCTTCAGATTTGGTAGACGACGACGCAGGAGAAGCTCTCTTCTCGTAGCCGTTTGTAGCTACTCCGTTCTTGTGTTCCGCCATGATTGCAGTAGAGCTTCAGACAAAGAGCACCAGATGAGAAGCTTCAACAGAAAGAGGAGGAAGCGGGGAGAGGGAGGGTGGACGTACGCCTCTTTATCTTGTCTCTTCTCTCAAGCCCATGCAAGCCGCACAGTATGCACAGAGACCATGCAATCTACCCAGACACGGCATTCCAAACCTCCGCTCACCCCAAGAACCAATAGATACACAGATTGACAAACCAGATGTCGTGGAACGAGACCTACGCGGAGCCGGACGCCCTCCTAGCTCCAAAAGAAGGTCAATCACCCTTGGAGATCCATGGATCTACAGCGCTATTTGTGACGAGGGGATTTGTAAGTGAGGGTAGATCTCTCCGCCATGTCTGAGATCTTTGTCTTGCTTCTGAGACATAATGTCAATGCACATGCAGCTGCACCCACGTTTACCAGATCAACAATCCCTCTAGAGTTATTGACATTGATGCTCGCATGATGTCCTCTTCAATTCACACCTCCAATACAAGTCTTCCCAACCTCACTCTCGAGCTTACAGATACCTTACGTACTAAGCCCAGCTCAAAATCGATAGCGGACCGACCCGGTCTAAGCTGAACCCGTCCCAATACGGCAGAACTAAACAGGGCTGATCGACCCACGGACGGCATTTCTAGCCCCTAAGCTTTTTTAGCGTGGTCCCTCTTCAACTGAGACACTTGATAATCAGCACGGTGTGAGTGGTTGCTTATGCAGAGCTGAAAGTCCTCTTTGGGAAAAGGGTGCGGAGGTGGGAGAGACAAAATGACGTGGTTTGTTCTGTTTGGAGGGTTGAGATTGTGTCTTGATATTGAGTGTCTTGTACAGTTCCCTTGCTTTGACTCTCCTCTACCTATGGGAGATTGTAAGTCGGCCTTGAGACAAGGAAGCAATATTGACAGCCATTGAGACAAAGCAATAGCATCAGCTCATTCACAGACCGATATTCATATAGTCTCCCCTCCCTCTCCCATCCCCGTCGATCCCTCACCACTCACCCGGTCCCCTCACCCAAGCTTCCCACTTTCAGCTCGCCGATCCCTACCCCCAACGTCAATCCTACACCCTTTTCGACCTCCTCATTATCGGATCGTCCCTCCAGCCCAAGAAACACGTCCCCACTCAATCTTAATCCCTAGATCTCCTTCTCCACAGCGGGATAAAGATCGACCCAGACCCAAACATCCACTTCGGGCAGGCTGCAGATCTGTATCGCACGAGTCGCTCATACTGTGACGTTTGTACTGTGCGGTAGGGAAAACACCTTATTGATCCTTTCGCTGTGTACCCCGGGCCTCCAATGCAGCTCTCGCTGGGTATTACCTCACCGCGTAACTCCATTGCTATGTATGATATGCTATGCATGCTCTACTGAATGTATAGCTACGCATGTTCTATTTCGTCCTTAGGTCGTGTACATAAAAGTCAAGCTTATCGCTCTCATAAACATGACCCTTCGGCTGTCCCGCGCCCCGGTAAATATTGTCAATCGAGTGCTGATGAAAAGTATCCTGATGATTACAATTGAGAATATGATCCAGTCCCGGCGGGTGCGTCAATCGAAAGATGCCATACCTAAAAATTCGTCAGTGTCTTTCTTTTATCTCACTTCGATCGCGTGACTCACGATGGCTGAAACTTTGGCGCGCATACGATTGCAACACTCTCAGGCATCATAACCTGATACCCAGCATGCGTGTGCAAATCCCTCGAGCTCATAAAACACGTCTGTGTCGGATGCGTGTGAATCCACCCCAGTAGCAACAAATCCTCCTTCATGCAGTAATCAAACATGACCTCCTCGTTCTCCGTCTCACACGTATCCGACGTGCACTTCTGATCGGGAATCAAGAGACATCGCACGAACAGCGCATTGTTGATCGGTGTTCCGCACAGCATGCCGCACATTTCGAGCCCACGACGGGTGTTGTCCGCTGCGATGTCGAGGAATTTCTGGCGCAGGTTCTTTGGGAGGAAGAGCGAGCGTATTGGATCGCCGTTCTCGAGGTATGCGCCTGGTTTAAAGGTGAGACGTTCTTTTTTCGGGAGTGTTGGGGGCGTGTCGAGGGCTTCTTTGCGGGGGACTTCGGGACGGGAGGTTTGGGGGGACGGCGAGGGGATGAGAGGTGCGTAGCCTGGTAGAGGAACTTTTTGAGGAAGAGCTGGTGGGAGACTTTGTAATGATGGTGTGTGTAGAGGTTCTTTTGGAGGAGCGACGGGTTCTTTCGGTGGTCGGCTTGGCTGTATTGAAGGTATTGGTGTTTGGCCCTCGTAGTCAACGGCTCGTGGTCTCGAGATCGATGGGTAACTGTACGTATGCGACGTCGGTCGATAATCATCATCAGTCCGTCTCTCCTGCGCCGAATCAAGAGCATGTCTCGTCGCCTCCATCTGCCGCCTCAAATCCTCATCATCACCAATCCTCGCCCCGTCCCACTGATCCCACCTCCCCCCTCTTCTCCTCGACATGATATCCTCATCCGTAATCCCCGCCTGTCTCGTAGCCCTCCTAGCAGTATCCCTCCTCATCAATTCCTTCTGCGCAAGATCAACAGCCAGGTCCTGATTGTCAAACGCATCCAGGATCTTGGCATTGCCCGTCAGACTCGGATCGCGCGCTGCAAACTGTTCATATCGTGACGACGGTTCGGGCTCGGCATTCGACAGCGCCACTCGCTCCCATTCTTTGACGGCATTCTCGATCTCGGGCTTCAACTGTTCTAGGTCTTGGATGACACGCGGTATGCGTCGCGATAGCACTTTGTACACCTTTTTGTTGTCGGGGTCTTTGAACTGTGGATGTGTCGGGATGTACTTGAGGACCAGTACGGAGTGTCGATACAGCATCATGTAAGCTCTTCCAAAATCGCCATCCGAAACTGCAAACGAGGCCTACACCGTTAGCTGCGCACAAACAAAGATGCAGATAGGATACAAGTGACAAACCTCTTGGTACAGCGTCTCAGCCGCACGTGTCCAGTGCTTAACCGGAATGTTTGTGTTAAACTTGAAGTTCTCCGCCTGAGCCACCAGCTCCTTGACGGTCTGCGGCCTGGTCGGCCTCATGGCAATCCTCGAGTCCATGGCGAGATATGAAAGACGAATAACTTCTCTCAGAGCTGGGGATGACTGTGCTAGAGTCGTCGAGGATTATATCCAGTTCATGGTTCGGGCGCCGCGTGGCTTGTTACTCAAAACAGGTCCAACGTTTTAGAGCTGCCTGTTGATGGAATCATAGGGAAAGACGGGTCCTGTGACGACGCGCCCGTTGTTCGGTACCTTGATTGATTTGCCCCTCCATGCCCAATGGCGGGGGGCATTCATTTACCCGATGCTGATTCCAAAACAGAGGAATATGCAAGTAAATCGAAATGATGAAACGTTCAGCCTCATATCTGTGGCGTCGCAAGCCACTTCTCGAATCATGGAGTAGATGGCGTGTTTAGTTCCTGTGAATCGTACAATTCCATCTCCCAACTGCAATGCAATCCCCACGCTGTCTCACCGAGTCGGATTTTCCTTGGAAGTTTCCTCAGTAACTTGAGTGCTTGTCCTTGCGTCCCGATATCTTCCGGCTTGTTCTCTCTAGACATCGGGAGAATTCGCCAGCAAAAATCCCCAGCAATCAAGGTTTAGGCTCGAGGAAACCGGGTCATGATCCTTGACGGGATACTTCCAGAAGAGGCAACAAGACAGACGACGGAAGAAAGATGCTCATCTTTAGAGAGTGCTTGATCAGGCAAGATCTCATCATGAAGTATAGAATGTGATATATCTGCCAAGAGAAAGCTATCTCTTGGTCTGTCCCCAAACTTGGCATCATATACTAGCTTCATCATGATCATGCCCGCCACCATGTCGTGTCGGTCAAATACCAGTACACCCCACGGTGAAGGACGGTTATCGGCCCATCTATCCACGCCCATGACACCTCAGGTAAGGGGGGCATTGACCACGGTGTGGCCATGAGGGCCTTTGTTACTGAGGCTGCCAGGATGATATGTCGTATCCTCAACGAGTTGGGCATCTCCTGCGAGAGAATTTTTGTAAGGGGCTGATGAGTTTAAAAGCCCGTGTATCCCCCAGGTCTTGGATGGTTATAAAGTCTAGCTTCATATCTCAATTCAAGCTCATCATATCTCTCATACTTCTCACATCACTCACTCACTCACTCACTTACATCAAAATGGAAGCCATCAAGAACAACTCTATTGTCTCAAGCGTCGAGATCGACATCGACACCACCCGAAAAAGTAAACCACCCTCACTACCTCTCAAAACCTTGACTAACATCCTCAGCCGCTGTCAACGCCGCAATTGACATCTTCACAATTGATCAAGGGCACGTCAGCCTCCCCAAAGACCTCTGCCCTCTCGACGCCCTCTCCAGCATTCTCCGCAGCATCTCCTCAGTCTTCGAGCTCGACGTCAGCGCCGATCTCGACCTAACATGCCGCAACATCCTGCACCGCATCCTCCAATCCATTTTCGACACAAACACCCAATCCGCCCTCGAAGAAGACTCCGAGATCTTTGCCCACCTGAGCTCCAAGCAAAAAGCCCGTATCCTCGCACAAGCCATCGCTGCCTTCGCCGTGATCTTCCAGCGCTTGGCTCAGACCGGTGAGAAGGTCACTTATGGCGTTCTTAACCGTGAGGTGCAGCTCTTCACGGAGAGTGACCAGCGCCCATTGATGCAGAGTCTCATTGAGGGTGATGCTGTCTTTGAGAATTGTTCTCGTAAGAGCGACGTTGCTGAAGCTATCCTCTCTGCTATCGACGCAGACGAAGACGCTGCGACACCTCAGCCCGTTGCTGCAGATGACAAGCAAGATTTTATGTTCTCCCCCAGCGCAGCCCAAGACCACAAGAACATGGGCATTCCCTGGGGCTTCAGCATCATGGCGATCAACTAAACCACATCACGAACTTTCAAACTTGACGACTGGCGTTTTTTAAGGGACTCTCCGATTAGCGCGGCGCTCATAAAGTGCCAGGTATTTGCATTATAATAATCCGCGTACTGTAGAATATAACTCAACTCATGGTCTATTTTTCTTTCCTCTCTCGTCATTACTGAGGTGCTTCCTTGCCCTGGCTTTGAGCTGCAGTCTGGATCTGAATGATCTCTGTCTTTTTCTTCTCCAGCTTCTCTTGCGTCTCCTTGATTGTGTCTTCTAGTCGTGTACTGAGAATATTAGCATGCGACATGTAGTGAGGGGGAAGAATAGTCACATTTCACTACTAATAAAGTCTAGACGGCCCTTGACTGTGTTCTCAGCCTCAAATTTGTCTTGCTTCAGCAGCACTGGCCCAGCGAGCTTGTAGATTGTCTCTCCCTCTTGTAGTCGCTCAAATTCCTGATCCTCATTAGCCCATGTTCACTGTATCTCACAACAGCGCTTACCTGCTGCACACCGAGATTCTCCTGCTTCTGACCCTCCAACTTCTGTCGCGACGCCACAGCGTTCTGAAGTTCTACTCCCAATCAGCTAATTCCCCTTCAAAATGTCCCTAAACATACCGCCTTGAAGCTTCTGGAAGTCTTCAGACAGCGCCTGTAACCGTGCTTGGGGATCCGACATGATGATGTAAAATGCGGCAAAATATCAGTAAGCAGATTAGAAAACTTCCTGCCTATTTCTGATTCGTCTTCTAGGGTGTCCTTTAGTTGTCGCCTAAATCGCCAAGGCAGAGGTCGAGAAGCTTGAGGTAGAGGGTAAAGGTTATGCAGCCCCTCTCTGCCCCGCTATAAGCATTGCGCTCAATCAATCCAATCCAACCGTGGATCTTGATGTTTCCCCGCCAATTCAATCCACCACCAGCCTGTACTGTACTTGTCCGTCTGTACCTACTGCCTTGCTTGCTGCTGCACTGTTGCCTCATCACCATCCACAGTTTTTAATTCTGCTTCAACCTATCGAGGCTCTGTTTGTTCATTCCTCGACCCTCTTTCGACATCCCCTTACTCCTCTGGGAGCCTCGAGTCTCGTCACCCCCCACGTTCATCGACCCCAAACAACGTCACCATGTCGACCAACTTCCGCGATCGCGCCATCGCAGAGGTGCAAAAGGCGATCACAGCCGACCACAACAAGGAGTACCAAAAAGCCTTCGACCTATACATGTCTTCCATGGAGCTCTGGGTCAAGGCCCTCAAGTGGGAGAAGAACAAGGCCCTCAAAGTCACCATGCAGGAGAAGATGGCGACGTACCTCGACCGCGCAGAGAAGCTCAAGCAATTCCTCGCTGCCGAGAACGAGAGCGCAAACGGCGGCGGAAAGGCCATCATGGGCGCTAACGGCAGCTCGACTGGCAAGGGGAAGCCGCAGGCTGGCGAGGACGACGACAGCAAGAAGTTGCGCAACGCGCTGTCTGGTGCTATTCTCCAGGAGAGGCCCAACGTGCGGTGGGAGGATATTGCTGGTCTCGAAGGTGCCAAGGAGACGCTGAAGGAGGCTGTTGTTCTGCCCATCAAGTTCCCCAGTCTGTTCCAGGGCAAGCGACAGGCGTGGAAGGGTATTCTGCTGTATGGTCCTCCAGGAACGGGTAAAAGTTACCTCGCCAAGGCTGTAGCGACAGAAGCAAACAGTACCTTTTTCAGTATCAGCAGTTCCGACTTGGTGAGCAAATGGATGGGTGAAAGTGAAAGGTACGTTCCCTGCAGTCATTCCGTACCCTATCTAACCCCTGCAGACTCGTCAAGCTCCTCTTCTCCATGGCGCGCGAAAACAAGCCCTCGGTTATCTTCATCGACGAGATCGATGCCCTGTGCGGCCCAAGAGGTGAAGGCGAATCCGAAGCTTCGCGTCGTATAAAGACCGAGATACTTGTTCAGATGGACGGTGTAGGCAACGACAGCAAGGGTATTCTGGTCCTGGGCGCCACCAATATTCCTTGGCAATTAGACGCTGCTATCCGCCGACGTTTCCAGCGCCGTGTGCATATTGGTCTTCCCGATATGAACGGTCGCGCGCGCATGTTCAAGCTAGCCATCGGCGATACTGAGACCTCGCTCCAGGCCAGTGACTACAATATTCTTGCAGCCAAGTCGGATGGAATGTCTGGTAGTGATATCGCCAACGTTGTTCAATCCGCTCTGATGCGACCAGTCCGCAAGATTCTACAAGCCACACACTTCAAGCCTGTAAGCCGCCGCCCTTATAGCATTCGATCTCGACTAACAAACCCAGGTCATGAAAGACGGCAAGCGCATGTTGACGCCCTGCTCACCAGGCGACCCTGAAAAGATCGAGATGACATACGACGACGTCTCATCCGACGAACTACTTGCACCAGATGTTGCGCTGAAGGATTTCGAGATGGCGCTTGACGATTCCCATCCGACTGTTTCCAAGGATGATATTGCAAGGCAGATTGAGTGGACCAATGAGTTTGGAAGCGAGGGCGCATGATAGGGGAGACAGACAGATATATAACACAAGGGAGGTAGCGAGTTTACAGGATTATGTCTTAGCATGGCGGCGTCTTGTGGAGTTTTTATTTATCTCGTAGCTTGGCTTGACTTGGGAACATGGTGTGTGGGTAAATGAAATGAATGTTGATATATACGATTTTGAGTACAGGTCTAGGGAGAGCAACCCGAGTGAATGATGATGGTGGGAGAGCTGTACAGATTGGGGTTAGCGTTGGATGCTTGATGATGCTTAAGTGCAGGGTAACTGAAGGACAATTGAAGTGAAGCATCATTCTCACCCATGTAAGGCCCGGAGGAAAAGAATTGTTGAATAAATAAGTTCTTATAGCTTTCTATTTAGGTCACTGGATAAGGTGAGAGAATATCTGATTCACGATGGAGCTGCATCTTTACGCAGGATGGACATCAACACGACGGTCTTTTTAACGTCGTGGCAGAAATATATATCGGGAACACCAGCTTCATAACCAGAGCACAACAACCTTTGGCAGATGATGGAGTTGACTTTTACATATTCAAATACCTGGGACTTAACTCAGTCCGCGCCAGACTCTATCGGAAGTTGGCTGGCGACCTATAGCTCTTGGTTTATCACAGCTTGCAGCTTTCATGATGGCTGGATCTGCCTCACTACCCCTGTCATTGTCATTCATCGCTATACGAAATTACTGTCAGCAGAAGCAATTCGAGATACAAAAAAGCAGCAAGAGAGACAGGATGAGATATCTAGACGAAGCAAGGTACAAGAGGGTCTTGTTAAAAACAAAAATGTCCATGAAGAGATGCTCAACCTCAACTGGAGAGTCTGCCTGTAAACCACTTTAACACCAATGCCCCACTATCTTTATCTTATCCATCTTATCAAGCGGTATCCAACGGCAAAAACATAATTTCACCCCCATCACCAACCATCCCACCATCTCCAAGACCCCAAACGCCATACACATCCCCATGTTCATCGCCTTCAAAAATGCTCGCCCATCACTCCCACGGCGTATCCGCCCTTCACCCTCCCTAACTCGCCACGCCTCTAGCAAAATCACAAGCGAACAACTCGAACCCTCAAACGAACTCTCCCAACGCCTACAAGATACAGGACTATGGCAGTGGACTCAGAAAGCTGGCCGCCCGAAAGCGCCTATAGGTGATAAGCACCGCGCCAACCTCGTCAGTCAAAGTCTCTGCGGTACGATGACCTCTCAATTCATTGGTTCGAAGCTTATTGTGTAGATGATATTGCGCAATACATCGGCCCCTCGTTCGATCGCCATAAAGGATGCGACATTGTCGATATCAACCCCGGTCCCGGCCTCTGGAGTCGCACTCTCCATGATCTCGTGCAGCCCCGAAAACACATCCTCATGGAACCTGATATTGAGGTCTACAGGCCCTTCTTAGGCGACTTTCTCGACAAACCCAACGTCGAAGCCGTTCCCAAAGCCGGTATCCTCTGGAAAGACCTAACCTCCATCCTCGAATCCCTCCCCCACCAGACCATCCGCGATCCCGCCGACGAGCCCGAACGCAACGACACACTCCTCGTCAACGTCAACCTGTGCTACTGCCCACCGAAGAAGTACCAATCGTTCGAATGCGTCAGCACAATGGTTCTCTACCAGCTGATGTCCAGCATCCGCACCGCCTCTCTCTTCCAGCAATACGGTCTCGTGCGCATGCTGGTATGGATCTCCGACGACGGCAAACGGCGCCTCCTCCCACGAAGTGCCATCCGTCGAAAACGCAGCGCCTTTGAAGCAGAACTGTCCCTCGAATGGCTCCACGAGATCTGTGGCCATGATGTCGAAGTCGAAGATCGTTATGAGCTCCGCGATGAGTGGATCAACATGGAGTCGGGCTACAACTGTCTCGAGCGCATGAAGAAAGCTGGATTGACGATGCCCAAGGGTCGCGAAACAATCATTTATAAGAATCTCAGCGCCAATCGAAAACTCGCCGGCAAGAAGCTCGCAGGCGTTCATCCACCCCGACACATGCGACCTTTCCGCGAAGAACTCGAAGATTTAGAAACAGCATTCAAAGAGGACAGCGCCTCAGAAGCATCCAGACGCTTAAAAATGCTGCGCTATCGCGAAAAGTACGACGCAGTAGATTCGCAACTCTTCCTCGAACTCCTCCAACAGCAGGAGCTCCTCAACAAGCTCTGGAAGAAATCCCCCAAGGAATTCCGCGCCGCCGAAGCAGAATTCAACGCCCGTCTCGACGTTGTCAAGAAAAATACACGGAAAGAATGGCTCATGGTCCGCGATAACTACCACCTCTTCCGTCAAGAGACCCCAACTCTATACTGGGACCGTCGCCCGTTTGAACCCCTCGCCGCGCGCGCCGATGAATTCTACCCCCGCATGCCCTGCGCTCTGCTCGACCTGCAGCCCAAGGCCATGAACAAGTACACACGGCAGCACGGCCCGACTTCGCGAAACGGTACCATCTCAGATACCATGCTCCGCTACTGGTTCCAGCACATGCTTGCGCCAATAACGAGCTCAATGAACGGCGTTTGGCCTGGTTTTGGCGACTGTGCAGCTGATATCAAATCGCTTCGTGATCCCAAGCTGGGCGGATCTCCTCTTTCAGGGCATGGAGAGTTGGTAGCGCGCTGTGTCACACAGGATCAATGGGCGGATATCATCAAGGCGTATCTGGAGTGGCCGTTTGCTCCAGAGTATACCACGCTTGTGGGGAGGTTGATGGATGATTATGATATTGACCCACCTCAAGACGACGAGTCCAAGGGTTCTTCCATGGGCAGTGTTATATGAATTGTACGAATATAGCGACACATAAAAGATTTTAAATGTACCATAGACAAAATAGAATTGTACATCATGATAATTGATACAATAAACTGAGAACTCATTCTCAGCTGTAATTTAAGTACTGTACTTGACTTAGATGCCATAAACCCCGGTCGTTGTCCGTAGAGCAAAACGACATGCATCAAAAATAAAACCACGCCAGAACGCCATCGCCTCCCAAATCAAGGCCAACTCCACACAATGATGTATCATATCTTCAACTTGCTCCACGTCTTTTCGATAGACGGATCCTTGAGCGCATCGTCAACCCACCCCATCTTATCCCTATCATCCGCAATGACCCGCCCATACTCCAACAGCAACCGCAGCACATAGATCTGCATGTCCTCTTTTCTTAGTACTTTATTCGCCCACTCCTTTCCCTCGAGCGCAATTCGCTGCGCAGCCTTGTCGTGACCGCTTGTTTCGCCGTATCCTCTGAAATACTCCATTATGCCGTAAAAGTCCTGGAATCTGTTGTCCATGGGGACGAAGTGCACCCAGGGCACGAGACGGCTGTCGTGCCACTCTCTGAAGAGGGTTGCTTTTATGGGGAGGGATGTCGAGTTGAGGAAGCCGAGGTAACGACCTGAGAAAGAGTTTCCGTCGATATCGGGAACGTATTTGTAGTCGAACTGCTCGTGCATGTCCATGCCGTCAACCTTGGCGAAGTAGTGATCCGTGTACCAGCAACGTCCGTCTTCTTCAGAGGGTGAGCACATGAGATCCACGAAGCCTACTTCAGACCACTCGCCGACCCACTCCCCAAGACGACCATCAGCTTGCGCGTGAAGATGATACTGCTCCGACGGAAGGACGAAATTCTCTGGTTTCTCCTTGCCGTGCTCAACAGCTGAAACCTTTGTCTGGTTGAGCATCGAGACAAATCGATGACGGTGGAAACCGCGCCAGTTCTCAGGCTTATTCTTGCCTCCCGTCGCGACGCCGCGCCAGACCACAGTGTTTCCCTTATTCTGCCACTCCACATCATTATCCTCACCGCCCGTGAAGCGATCTTCTCCCTTCCAGTAAATCGGCGGCGGGAGCAGAATTTCGTTGTTGATGGCGAGTTTCGAGCCGCCAAACATAGGAAACAGGACTTTTGTAGAAGAAACTGAGATGGGGTTGATCAAAAGACCGTTTAGGCCTTGGAGGTCGGGTTGGTGGCAGATTTCACTCGATAATGTAAAGTTGGAGACGTAGCCTGCGAAAGAGTGCTTCTCCGCGTTGGAGATGTCGATTTCGGGGGGATGGTTGAAGGATTCTTTTAGAGGCGCTTGACGGGCTGGACTGTCTGGGGGACATCCTCGACGGGCAATTGGCCAGTATGGGCCTGTACTTGTTAGCAAACGTCAAGATAAAAGTCTCTGTTTGACGTACTGGTCTTTTCCCATCGCTTGAAAGGAATTCTGACGTCCCTGTCATGTCGCCCAGCGGTAGGAAGCTTCTGAAACTCTGAGACAACCTCCTTCGCAGGCCACAGACTCCTCGACGCAGCGCCCTTGGTCATGTATCCATCAATATCCTCCCACGGCACCACAAGACGGGGTTCGTCCATCGCATTCAACGGCATATCCAGATCAGGAACCATATGTTCGATGGAGCGAATCATATCAAGCCAGATCAACGTCCAGAACCAATCACTCGTTGAATTGGCTTTACCGTTTCGAATGTGGATCGACATCTCAAAGCTGTACGCCTCTTTTCGGATGATAGGCTGAGGAACGCCCCAAAACGGGTCGATATCGTGGTAGACCTGATCCCAGAACTCCTCCACCACAATGGCGTTGTTCTGCTTGGCGAAATCCCACCATTTGTCGAAACCTGGCGGGGGATGACGACCACGGCGTTTACGGTACGCTTGGGCTGCTTCTTCGAGGGTATGCGATTCTCTGGAGAGGATGTCTTTGTATCGTTTTCCGCCGTCGTTGATTAGCTTGTCAATCGGATGAGCGCCCTGCACGGGTTTGTTTGAGAACTTCATATGTTAGCACGTGTCACCAAGCTCGCAGGCAAGAAAACATACAGGTTGCTCTGCTGCCTTCACAGGAAAAGAACCAGCGCCCTCAGCAGCAGCAGGTTGTGATTTCTGTATCGGTAGCAGAGACGGCGCAGGAGAGCGATTGCTGAAAGACCAAAACGCAAGGAGGACGAGAGCAGCGAGGGCGCCGAATCGAATGAAGGAAGAGGTGCGCCGCGTCCTGAACCCAGGCGCAAGCATCTTGGGCATGTCGTCGGTGATTCAACGGTGGAATGATCGTAGCCGATTACGGCGCAGAAATCTGACGCCAGCGACAGAAATCGAAATGCGCAGGGTTCTGAGGGCGAAAGGGATGACGAATGCGGTAGTGGAAAAGAAAGAGGTGGTCGATCGCGGGGCAGGCGACGGTTTATTTTTGGTGAGACTAGTCGACGAAGAAAAAAAGAAGAGAACGTCGAAGAGTAGTAAAAGCAGTCGCTCTTTTCAACACATGATTAATCGATCTGTGAGTGAGTATGGCCTTTCGGGAACGGAAGATGCCAAGTCGTTCGTTTTGGGTTATGTATATCTGTAGTGTGCCCGTTCAAACGTAACGTGGGGAGGGTGGGTTTAAACTGTTTGTAGAGACTGGACAGACAAGGATGCCAAAACAAAAAGGGGTTTATCTTGAAGATATCCACCGAGTCAATGTGAGGTTTTTCTATTCTTTCTAGTCGCGGAAGAGAGAGTGAGAGGTTTAGGAGAATGAGAAGAAAAAAAAAAGGAACATGCATGAATCGCTGGAATGGAATGAGGGAGGAGTTTAGTTAGAATTGAAAGGAGCTTGTGCAAGCAAATCAATTTGCGTGCGATGGATCTCAAATAGCAAAGCAGGGAACAGCTCCAGCTTCAGACTAGCCCAACCTAAAATGTGGAATTCACCAATTTAGCTGCCGTGGTACTTCCCACTCTCTAATAAACCTGCATGAGATGGAGGTACACAACTCAGGGGCTTGGACAGGCGACTTTGGAGTAGGGGACGTTTCTGTGGGTCAATCTGCATCGGGGGTTCTTAATTTTTCCCTTTCCTACAGGGGAGCCAGGTGCTGTAGGCGCTGGAAATCCACGTTATGTGTTGCATCTTGGGATTAAACTTGGATAAATCAGGGGTCGATCAGACGCTTTACACGCGTCATGTTGTATCCTACGGTGGCACTGTTTCTCTGTACAGAATGTACTTTTTGTGATTGATCTGACGGGAACGTGTTTGGTGTCTCAGAGAGAGAGGGTAGCCAATCTCATTGCTAGAGTATGTATCGGTTAGACAAGTTCAAGGGAGGACAGTGTTCCTCTTTTTTGCAACGTCCTCTGCAATGAAAGGACAAGGCGGGTTGATGCGAGTTGCACAGTTTCATTGGGAGGTGATCCATGAGGGGACGCGTGTCAGAGCTGTTTCTGATTACAACTACAGGGATTCTCTTATCAACTTGCAACTTGTTGGACAATAAACATGGCGATGAATATTAATGATCATTCCTCACCGTAAGAAAACAGGTAATTAATGAGCATGTCCACTTCTAGCTCCAAGTTACAATCCAAAGTCCCCCTGGATTATCGTGTTGCAAGGTTCACAGCCAGCCTCACAACGGACGACGTTTCGATAGCCAAGCTTTTTTTTTTTTATGTTTCTCCAAATAGTTTGTTTAATTTCAGCCGCACAGAATCGATCTAATCCCATCACTCCCGACGGCGCATGCAGCGGTTTGGATTGAGCCCCTGAACGGTGTGGCTGCTAGTCTCCGCCCCCGGGCACGCGATCTCTACCAAAGATCCATGGATGAATTGAATATTGGATGAGATCAAGTGGATATCGAATTTGCCTGTGTTTGTTTACATGCCGTTAGGGGTGTATTTGCTGGCGAGTGTTTGTTGATCATCGCTGAGTGTTTGGCTATCACAATCTCACTGTAACATGTTGAGTGACTGTTTGCAACACAAATCTGCCAAACAGAGACAGATTCACGGGATCTTGCGCCTGAATCACAAATAGAACCAAACCTCGAAGCTGACGTCTTGGCACGACTCACCCTCAGACGGACCACTGGTTCATTAGCACAAGAATACCGGTAGTCAAGCCAGCCCCATCTCGTAAAACCAGCAATTCGATACATTCCTCCATCTTGAATACTCTCAGGGTATCAAGATGCTAAGCTTTTTCCAGTGGAGAACGCATCCGAAACAAACGAGAGTCTAAAAACCCCGATGTCATCGAATACGAGCTGTCATGGAATTTTCCATATGGATAGTCAGCTGATCTAGACTACTGAGTCAGCCTACGTCAGAGTCCTTCATTCCATACCAATTGTTTCTGTTTCCGTAGATTCACGATCTGTGCATGATGTGACCGTATCCATTGGCTCGCCTGGGTTGGAGAATATCGCGAATGACCTCGGTGTTTTTCGTCCTACCCCAATCTGATCTGCTTGCTCATCCGGCCGGCTCACTTTGTCCAACAGAGTGATCTGTCAACTTCGCCAATAATTGCCAGAATATTAAATCCCTCTGTGACCTGCCGTATCCGTCTCGAGATCCGCGTTCCGTCATGTGAGGTTCTTTTCTGTGTCGCCAAGGCCGGATAATCCCTTCACTTCTGAATCGCCGTGTTTTCACTGACTGTGCGAGTTGGCGGTCTGTCGAGAACAAAGCGTCGAGATCATCGTCAACTTCAGTATCCGTAGAATTGCTAGTGGTGGGGTAGAACATTGCGGCTCCGGAGCTTCCCCAGCTCGAGGAAATAAACCGGCCTCACTCAATGACGGTTGACATCAAGTCCTCTCGAATCTTCCTCGTCGGCGTAAAATCGGTCTACGGCCTTTCGTCGTCTTGCGTAAAAAGTTCCATCTCAACCGGGTCACGTCGGTCCAATTCTGGGTCATTGATAACAAGCCCCAACCATGAGAACGAATTTGCGGGCGCTGGAGCGTGGGACGCAGAGACACAGACAAGACCGCAAACTCCAGAAAGCTAGTAACTTAGGGGAAAGTTGCAGAGACAGCTAGTAACTTAGGGGAAGGCAGACCCGCGACTCTTATGCGCCGACTCCTCCGTCGAAAACACAGCTAGTAACTTAGGGGTAAAGAGTGCCGACCACGACCATGGCATGCGCGAGAGGTATTACCTAACATTACATAAGATCAATAGAGGCTATCTACGGCTGTGAGCGGTGCATCCCACGTCCATGGCCGGCGGCAGACACAATAACAATGAAGATGAAGTCTGACGAGAAGATGTAGAGGTATTGGACAAGGCGAAAAACATAGGATATATATCGTCGGCACTTGACGCAAAGTGGAGGAGACGTGCTCGAATTGGGGAATCGGGGATTTTGGAGCAGACGGGAATTGAATGGACACATAGTGAGGGAAAAACTGGAGAAGACGTGCGTAAGAGAAACCCAGATGAGCGGGACCAACAGAATCACAGCATCTGTATCTGTCATTTCGAAAGGGTTGTCTTATGACCTTTGACATGTGCCCAGTGGCAGGCTGTTGATAACCTTTGGAGAGTGTAAGAGAAACCCCCGCGCCCGCCCGAAACCGACGCTATTACCTTATCCATATTCCATTGTCTTGGGGAGAGGGAGGGAGACAATGTGTGTCTGTGCCGCCGGCCGATTGCAGCCATGAGAGGGTTCAAAGAGGCCGAGAGAGCATGAGAAATGTCATTGACCTCCGAATACAAATTGAGGCTTCTTCCCGTCTCTTTTGACCCAATCTCTTCCCAACTCCTTCTCCTGTTCATCTCTTCTTCACTTCTTATCTCTACTTCACTTCCCCTTATCTTATCACATCTCACCCTCTACGTCACCCCCCACATTCCGCCCATCATGAACACCGGTCTCGTCAACAGCCGCTTCCTCTCCAAGCCCGATGAAGTCGGCATCGTCGCCGTCGGTTTCTCCGGCGGCCAGCCCAAGGCCGGCGTCGACATCGGTCCCGCCGCCCTTATCGAGTCCGGCCTCCTCACCGAGATCCGCGACGAGCTCGGCTACAAGCTCTTTGGTGACGAGTCCGTCCAGCAGTTCGAGGACCTCGTTCCCGAGTCTGACCCTGACTACCGCGGCATGAAGAAGCCCCGTCACGCATCCGCCGTCACCCGCAAGATCGCTTCGCACACATATGAGCACTCGCGCGAAGGCCGCATGACGCTCACGCTCGGTGGTGATCACAGCATTGCGATTGGTACTATTGCAGGTACTGCCAAGGCTACGCGGGAGAGGCTGAACCGTGAGATTGCGGTTATCTGGGTCGATGCGCATGCGGACATCAACACCCCTGAGAGCAGCGATAGCGGAAACATTCACGGCATGCCTGTTGCTTTCCTGACTGGTCTTGCTAAGGAGGATAACGAGGAGTACTTTGGCTGGCTCGAGGATGACATGCGCTTGAGCGTCAAGAAGCTGGTCTACATTGGTCTTCGATCTGTTGATATTGGCGAGAAGAAGATTCTCCGTGAGCACGGCATCAAGGCTTTCAGCATGCACGATGTCGACCGGTAAGTTTTCCACTTCTGACGACCATGAGCTTTACTGACATTTGTAGACATGGTATCGGCCGCGTTGTCGAGATGGCCCTCGCTCACATCGGAAACGACACCCCCATCCATCTATCTTTCGACGTCGATGCCCTCGACCCCATGTGGGCGCCCAGCACCGGCACACCCGTCCGCGGCGGTCTGACTCTGCGCGAGGGAGATTTCATCTGCGAGAGCGTGCACGAGACAGGAAACCTCGTCGCCATTGATCTCGTCGAGGTGAACCCCCAGCTCGCAGATGGCAAGCAAGCGGAGCAGAACACAATCCACGCTGGATGTTCACTGGTGCGGTGTGCTCTGGGCGAGACTCTTTTGTAAAATGTTAAATTGGGGAGAGTGGTGTTTGTGAGATGATTGATGATATCCTTGAGTTGAATGGGTCGGTGCATATGCATTAGGTATTCTACATAACATACAAGCGCTGGCTGCGCTGCGAGATCGCTCTCGAAATAAAATGTCTTGTTCTTTTCCTCGGGACTTGATGAAACCATCGTCGGCACGTTCGGGACTGAAACATAGCAAATAATTTCTCCGATCTTCTGATCAATCGTAAAGAAATCATCTCAAAGGCTGGAAAACGGATCTTGCCTTTGGACGTGTAACCATTCAGAGGGCATCGCAGCGTCATCGTCCCCTGTTGCGTCGCATCCCCAGCCACCAACCAACCCCCTCTATCCGAAGCCTCACCCAAAAAACGCTTTGTTGTAATTTCACACTTGACCTCAATTGGATGGAGCTTTTTCATCCCCTGTCTTGTTGACTTTTGTTCTTTTTTGCTTCCTTTTGCTTTTCTCTCTTCCTGAGTATCAAAACACCAAGACCTTAATCGCTATCGTGTGATTAATACCTGATAAGAGGCCTCAATTGGTACCTCTTGGCGTATCGACCCGACGTCAGATCCCCAGCCAACGCAGCATAATCTCCACACCTAAACGTCCCGACCCAACTGGACGCGCAGAAAAACACCGACGACGAGAGATTTAAACGCGTGAGGCATCAACGCAGCAGCTTCAATTTTGAGGCACCCAAACTATCCTTCACGATTTGAGGTTCCCTTCAAAGCGACGCTGGGCAATCAAGTGGTCGCCGATCGGCGGGGCTTGTTCTGCGACGTGGCAGTCCTTTTTGGTTTCGGGAAGAATCGTCCAGCGACGCGTGATTCCTGGGCTTTCGACGATTTATACTATATCTTGCCGACCTCGACGACAAATTGAGCGTATTATTCACTCTTGGTTGATACAGACGAAATGGTCGCCAAATCAACTGTTACCGGTTTGACCGGCACGACAGGATGGACGGGAACGAGCTTCACACGATCGTCAATGACCTACGACGGGCCTCCGCCATCTACACATGTTCGAACATACAACTGGCCTCCTTGGCAATTGAATTTCTGGATCTTTGTTATCCTCCTTGCTTCGACGAGCATCATTGGCGTGTTTGCGACATTTATACAGATCCAGACTCAGCTTGAGCTAGGAATTCCATGGTACGTCCCCCATTGCACTGCCTATCGAGAGATGGTTTGTTAATGTCTGCAGGTACTTTCCCTACTTTATCACCGTCGGTTCTCTCTCTATTATTTTTATTCTCGGTATCTTCTGGCTCATCGCCCAACGACGCCTCCTCCCCGCCATCGTAATGGTCGGCGGTTTCATGTTCTTCATACTCTGGCTCGTGGGCCTTGTCGTCGTAGCGATACAGTTATTCGGGCCCGATGGATCTATCCAGAGCGTGTGCGATGTACAAGTCTTTGGAAGAAATCCTAAGGGTACGAGCATGGCGACGATGGCGTGGCTACAACAACGAAACATCTGTACGTTTTTGTTTCTCATGGCTCGAGGTCAAGTTCAATTGCTAACTTGTGTCCAGGTCAATCATGGCAGCTTGTCTTTGCGATGGCTCTTACTGGTACTGTCTTCTTCGTCTGGGTTATGATCATGGCGTACCAAGTCTTTGTCAATTCATAACCCACCACTGAGGGAAATACAGACAGAGGGGGATAATTGGATTAATGACGAAGTTACGAAGCATGGCATGACGCCTGGAGTTGCATGATTGTTACAATATGTTTGTTTGCATTGGATGGAGTTGGATTGGACGGGACAGAACAGGGCATTGGTGCATTCGCAGGCATTCTGTTGGATAGTATAGACGAGCACATTAATTGGCCTCGAAGGGATCATCACATGTTGGCTTCTCACAGGGAGAATTAATACTTCTGATGATAAACCAGGGTGCCAGAATAAATTGGTCTGGCTCTACTAAAACATACTAAATTTACATCACTGGTGCGGCTTGTGTCACGGTCTCAATGTCAGAGTACGATAGGATAGTACGGTGAAAATAACGACTATTGCTTTTGCTTTTGTTGGTAACGCCACCCCTACCAGTTCCTACATGTTTTCTTCTACATCTTGTGTTTCCAAATTCCCGTTTGCTTTCTTCATCCAACTCAAGCAGCGGTCTCCTGCTGCTTACCATTGCCCGTGAGCTGAAGATGGTATGCGTGGATAATAGAATCCGCATCGTCGATAGCAAGTGGTCGGATCTAAAAGACATTGGTGTTAGCTCAATCTACTCTGGTCATGAGTGAGGGGATGTGGTTGCTCACGTCGGCCAGTTGCTTGATCTTGGCAGTGCTATAACGTATATGTCAGCTTCATATCCTTCGACGCTCTTCTTTAATTCGTCGACTTACACTTCCTTGATTTGGTCGTCGGTCTCGAAGCCACCGGGTCCGTCCAGGCCGAGTTGGGTACTAACAAGTATTAGTGGCGCTTAATGGTTGGAGGAGTAGGGAAAAAAGAACATTCTGCCCTTGACCGCGTTCCATCCGGTGATTCTCGAGGTAATGTTAACGTAGCGAGTCACTATAACGCGTTAGCTGTCTCCTGCTTGAGACTTTCAAGAAGAAAAGAATGTAAATCGTACATCCGAACAGCGCAGGGTCGATGATCTATTCCTTGTTAGCGACTAGCCGTATTGGAAGCTATCCTGGATCGTATGTACTTACCTCGTAAGTAGAGGGATTCGCCAGAATAGCCTTGGCGTGGATACCAGCCTTGTGCGTAAAGGCACAGAAGCCTGTGACGGGTCAGTCCAAGTCTTCACTCGATCGCCGGTTGACAACTTACCAGTGACGGGGTTGTTGAATGGAATGTTGATCTCGACAACACTCGCAACATACTCCTCGATATCCTTCAAGCGTGGAAGATCAAATGTCGCCTTGGTATACTCTGGCGCGCTTACGACCATGCGAGCCATCAAAGCACCACTTGAAGGTATCGGTAAGTGTTCTCTACTGTGTAGGGTTGAGATATACATACAGAGGGGTGATGCCGTTTCCTGTCAAAGTCTCGAGTCAGCACAACTTTCAATGAGCCAGGGATTAAAGCACTCACGCTCTCCAATTCCTAGCACAGACGTGTCCACGTGTGTGGCTCCTCCTGCGGTTGATTTAGCTGATGTTTACATAGCGATGCCAAGGACAGGACTACCTTCGAGGGCAGTGACAGCGTTCCTGAAGAGATTGTCAGCCAGCACACATTATTCAATCTTAGGAGTGTCTTACGCGACTGAGCAGCCAGTATCGTCATGGAAGTGGCATTCTTTAGACTTGTTAGCAAAGTTTTCATCATAAGAAGCAACTTGTAGAGTAGAGAAGAGGGATTGACAAGGAGTGTGAGTGAAGAAACGTCGGGTTTGAATACGCACCAATGTCGCAGCCCACCACACCTAGAACACGTTAGCATATTTATCTCTTGGTCATTGCTCGCAAAACCTTACCTCGGAGCGTGCGGACGAGGTCGTAGACCATTCGGGGAGTAGCTCCTCCGACCTAGACGAGGACGCCAAGATTAGCTTCATGCGGTTCACAAAGATGACGGAAAACACGGATGCCCTACAGTGTCGGCGATACCAACGCGGTTCACGCCTGCCTTGTCCCTGTAGAGAAGGTCAACATATATCGTCGTGCTGCTTGCGTTATCCAACGTACACGGCCTGGTAAAGGGCGAGGATATCGACGAGGTCGGATCGGAAACTGTCCTCGGAACTAAATCGCACCTCAACTCCCTTGCTATTGCGTTTATTAGGGACTGGTGCGTCTAAAACCTGTGCAGATTGCAATTAACTTACGACTTGACGTATTCAATGACTTCGAGGGCCCTGAGAAATTCAGTCAGTATAACAATGCCATCCGCCGGTCTCGGGAAAGGGCACATACGTCTGCTTGATCATAGCCATGGACTTTCCATGGCTGTACTCGCGAAGGAAGGATGAAGTGCCGATGACGAGATCTACACCGTCAACTCCGCATTCCTGATCATGTTAGTTAAACGATCGTATGTCTGCAGATGTCGCTGATGAGACTGGCTTACCACTGCGCGCTTGGCATCTTCCATGTTGCATCGAACGTGTGTCAAGATCTTGGCCTATTGTAGAATGTGAGCGATGATGTCAGATGGTTCTGCACCCCAGAAGAACGGCCTCACCTTGAGTCCAAGCGAGCAAATGTACTTGCAGTCGTCGTATGAGGCTTGGGAGCTCACAGGGCTCGTAAGCTCAATATACTGGCATCCAAACTCACTGCCGTCCGTTAAAATATTTTCACGAGAAGGTCCGGCGTCGTGAACAGAACAGCTTGGCGGGCGCGGGGGGTTGTCTTACGAGAGCATGGTTGCGATCTTGACCTTGTGCTCACGAGTGAAGAAGGCATTGGCGAATTGCTCTCCCTCGCGCAGAGTTGACTCGATGATCTGGTATCGCTGTGTGTTGCTCAGGTAGTCCTGGACCTGGCTGTAAGGCGAGGACGACGGTAAGTTGGCCCTCGAGGCCGGGTGCGGGGCGGGAGCCTCGGCTGAATCGTTGTCAGTGCCGCACATCGTGGCAGGCTGGGTCTTTGGAGAGAGGTTGGTTTGTATTTCCTTTCGGTATCGTAGTCGGGCAGAAAAGCAATGTCGCGAACAGAATAATCGTCGTAGAATGCTCAGGGTGAAGAGGTGAGGTCCGAGATTGGCGACCACTAGAAATGTTTACCAAAGTCATGGTCCTAATTCGGTGCGCGGGGCATCAAGTTAGGGTGGGGACCCCGGAATCGCCAATTGAACCAATCAGAGGAACCCATTTGCGTGCAATGACACACAGAAGCTTTAACGCTCCCTCCGACTTCGCTTCAGTGGGAGCAAGACGGGAGCGGCGATGCTGACTAACCAGGCCAGGGCGCGGGCTCCCTCTGTTTCGCTGTAGACTAGGTACCTAAGTAATTTCATCATTAAGGTACCTTGGGACAAAGATCCTGAGCTTTCTTCCCCCCTTGGCTCCCTCAATCTGCAAGCTAACTGAGAGAGGCTCTGGACCCTTTGACCCCCGACGCTTTGCTCGATCCTCATTAGCCCTCCTGTTATCTTTTCAGCTCCCATTGCACGGCGGTGTCACTAGCTTGGCTCTCACATCGACCAAGGTTCACTTACCCCTCACCAGGAAAGCATCGCGACAATCAGCCAAGAAGCTTTCCGTCTTTGAAACAGCCATGATGAAATACCCAGAGTCATATACCGGAATTAGAATCAGCATCCGGCAATGCGTGCCGTGAGACTGCGAACGGGCCTTGGTACAGTAACTCAGGGTCTGAAGTGACGTAGGCTGAACCCCTGTAAAGTGGGAGATGACGAAAGAGGGGGGCATGCAGATGTTGGCACTTTGGTGAGATCTAATGGATCTGCCGGTTTTATTTCTCCATTCTGTAAATGAGACTTGAACAAAGTCGGAAATGGTTCGTTATTATCAGCTGCGGGCTGAGAGGTATAAGAAGGGCGGAATGTCGCTGCTGCATTGAGTTCTTTGTCACATCAAACCACTTCACTTACATCTACAACCCAAATCAATACACTCAAACTCACAATGGATTTTATCAAGAACGCTGTGTCTGGTGGCTCCAAGTCTGATGATGCCTCCAAGACCGACTCCAAGAACCAGGAGGACTATGTCGATAAGGGTATTGCTCTTCAAATGCCTCATGAAGCTTGACAGATTACTGACATTCATAGGTGTTGAATTCCTCAACAAGCAGGGTGGCTTCAACATCTCCCGCGACAACCAGGAGAAGGCTACCGACTTTGCCCGCAGCCAGTACGAGAAGCAGACTGGGTAAGTGGCGTTTGCCCTTCATCGTGGCTTGAACTGTGGCTAACAATCCTCAGCAACAAGGTCGACCCCAAGATCTCTAACTAGAGAGAGGAATAATGTTTAATGACGGAAGCTCAAATAGTGTGAGCATGAATTAATATGACATAATTACTTCAATTCAATTCGATGGGTCCAAGTGACATCAAGGTAGACGTGAATAACTGCTCGTAGATCAAACTCCTGCGAATCATCAATCCACAAAATAAACGAGTTGGATCGGAAGGATTGTTTCACTTCGATACGAATTGCTTACTCGCTTAGGAATTTAGTTCTCTTCTCCAACTCAAACCCTTGTCTCAACCTGTGATCTAACGATCAAAAGCAAGTTTACTGTCTCAGGCTGAAGCAAAAGTGTAAATCACCTCGTATCTCTGCATCAATGACGAGGCTTTGCTGTGAATTCGAGTATCGCTGTCATTGAATTCTAGACTCGAAAGCATAAAGCGCTGACAGGTTGTCCCAAGCAACGCGCCAAGCTTCAATTCGACCACATGGATCAGCCCCGCTATTTCCCCTCCAGCCGCCGCTAAACAACCAGCGCAGGGGGAGCGATACAGTCTACGATTGGCTGAGACCATATACCATCAACGGGGCCCTGAAGGGATAGACTTTAGCGCAGTCAGGTTTTCTCTTTAGTGAGAGCTTATGGCGGGCGATGCCCAGAAGGACAAAACATTCAGCATCCCCATTCAATACCCGACAATCTCCATCCACGTTCGCATCTGCATCAATCACAATCCACCAGCACAGCACACCACAGCTGCCTCGCATAGCGGTCGCCACAATGCATCATGGCCAACGATGAGCGAGAAAACAGCCAGAGCCCAAAGGCTCAGGCTCCCAGCCCAAGCCCGAGTCCAAGCGGCACCAGGGACGGGTCGCGTCCACAGACGGCCCATCGCGTCTCACACACCGGCAGCGATGATCTCGAGGCCACTGAGACATCAGAGATGACTGACGATACAGCCGCCGACACGTCGCAGGCCCAGCCAACAAACCCAACCACAGCGACATCTCCACACGACATTGCGATAACCGTTGATGATACGCACGCAAAATCTCAGACCCGGATAATTCCCCAGAGCACCAGCAATCCCCCCACAAGCCACGAAGACTCGATGCTGCATTTGCCTGGCCACTCTGCCCCTGAAACTAGCTACTTCGACCCTATTTCCGTCGATGTCACACGAGGACATGACGACTCCTTGACTGAGGAGGACGTTAGACGCCACCTGAGAGACGTGGAGTCTAGCTTCTTGCCCGCCTTGTCACCCATTCCAACAGCATCCACGAACCAGGAGGGCGGCGTCGACGACACGTACCAATTCGACTCCCCGACAAAAAAGCCTGCGCCTGCTCCCCAACCTTTACAGCGACATCAGGAAGAAGAGGAGGATCACGATGTAACTGTCGCGAGCACGAATACTTCCGGCTTTGAGAACTTTTCATCACCGACTGCTGCTGCAACACGAAGAACTATTTCGCGCGCCGTTAGCATGGCGAGTCAGCCTGACAATCGCAACACAAGCTACGACGAGAGCGAAAAGGACGACACGGAACAAGAGAGCTCACAGGTATCCAGCGCTGGTGATAACGAGGCCCCTTTATCGAGAACACATTCCTTGTCCGAAAAAGTCGATGCGGGCAGCACCCCTGGTCAATCGCTTCGAAGCCGACGACCAAAATATCTGCGCAGTCGTTTTGGAAGCCAGCGATCGTCGACATCCTCATTTGCTACGAACCCCGAGTCTCACGAAGGCAGTGACATGACCGTTGGTCTTGGTACCGATTACGCTTTACAATCTGGCGGTGCAGTCCCCGCCATTGGATTGCTACGAAATCCCAGCAATCCGATGCTACGATCCATCAGCATAGGGAGCATGGGCAGTGTTGGATCGGCATTCGGCGCTGAGGATTACACAGATACTTCTTTACCGCAACTCGAACCGCTGCACGAAGTCGATAGTCCAGAACGACAGCGACAGGATTTGCTAGAGACACCGAAGCCCTCTAAGGAAGGGTTCACCACAGCGCCTACTGATACGGTCATCGCGCGGCATGTTAGAAACGTCCAGGTACCCGAGTCTCTGCCCAAGGAGTACAAGTACAAGGGTGGACTTGAAACACCCCGGAAACATTCCTCAATCACCATGGGTTCCGTCAACACCGCCCGATCGGGCAAGAACTTGACGCTCAAAGAACAGAGCAGCACAATTGAGAGGCTGTCAAAGGAGAACTTCGATCTCAAGCTCAAAGTTATGTTCTTGAGCGATCGTCTTGACAAGCTGTCGGAAGAGGGTATCAAGGAAATGATCTCGGAGAATGTCGACCTTAAGACTGGTCTTGCGGTACTCCAACGTGACAACAAGGTTTTGCGGAGGCGGGTCAAAGAATTGGAGAAGCAAGTCCGAGATGAGGGAGAGCGTCCAAGCACAGCGCACAGTGGTGCATCATCGACAGACCAAACGGCCCGAATGGGAGATGAAGAGCGAGAGGAAGAGCTCATCTTTTTGCGGGAGCGGGTTGAGGAGTATGCCACTGAGATTGAGCGCCTACGGTCCGAAAGTTTAACCAAGGAGAATGAGCGACGAAAGTTTGCGGATATCGTCAGATCTCTTGGCGAGCGAAATAGCGGAAATATGGAGCGAGAAGAAGAGGCCGATGTGTGGAAGGACCTTCTGGAGCAAGAGACTGCGCGCAGAGAACAAGCCGATGACGAGAATAAGAGACTACGGGAGGAGGTGTTCAAGCTAAAGCAAGACATGTCTAGCCTGACTAGCGGGGGAGGCTTGCACCACACGACAAACATTTACAACATCACAAAGAAACATCGCGACGGCAATGTATCGCCAGGTCGACCTGTCTCTGGCCTCTCAGGCGATATGGAGGGTTCAAATGGCAATTTCAGTGCAGCGACCACACTCGTTGATGAACTACGTCGCGAGAGTGAGCAGCTGCGTCATGAGAATGCCGAATTAAGACGCGAGGTTGGTGCGCAGACATCCATGCTGACTTCGAGGAACCGCGAAAAGGAGCGCCTCTACCAGGAGATTGAGGATCTCAAGATGGCTCAGCGACGAGGTCGGCCTGCCCCATCAACAATTGACAGTCTTCTCGAGCGATCGGCTTCACAGGTTGGTGGTATGGAGAGGCCACAATCGCGGGGTAGCATGAAGACACGGACGCAGATTGAGGAGGAAGCCGACCGTGAAGAACTCGAGAACAAGATGAACGAGATGCGCGACAAACTCAGCGAGGTCAAGCTGCAGAATCAAGAGTTGCAGCGCGAGCTTGAGATTTGCATGGAGGACTTTGAGGCTGCTATCGGCGACAAGCGACAGGCTGAAGAAGCAGCGATGACTCTGCAGGAGGACCTCAACAATGCGATGAATGATCTTGTTGCTCTGCAATCCGAACGTGACGAAGCTCTTCGTGAGCAGAACGAGATGGAGAGTGAATTTGAAGCGCTACGGAAGGAGGCTCAAGAGGAGATTGACGCGTTGGAATCTGAGGCCGATCAGCAAGCCGAGGAGATGCAACGAGTACAAGCAGATCTACAGGACCGCTCAGAAAACTTTGACGCTTTGCAGGAAGAGATGCGCAAGATGAGCGAAGCCTTGATACGACTTGAAGACGACCAGGAGAACAAATTGCGACGCATCCAACAGCTCGAGCAGGAACTGGACTCGTCGAACAAGGAACTTGAAGAGCTAGAGCAGAAGCTCATGGAGGCGAATGACAAGAACCAGCGACTTTCTGTACAGCAAGAGTCGTCACAAGGAGAGATTGCATTCCTAAGAGAAGAGCAAGAGACCGACAAGATACGCATCGGCGATCTCGAAGCTGCGATGGCCAATGCCGAACAAAGCATCCGCGAAGAAAAGGAACGAGTCAAGGAACTGGAGAACCGTCTCCAACAAGAGAGACACCAGCGAGAAATTGTGGCGGACCAGGAGAAGGAGGAGGTTCAGCAGTTTGTCAACGAGCTCAACCGGGAAGCGTCAGCGGCCAAGGATGAGGCTCGTCGTCTGCGTAAGAACTTGACGTCGAGGGAGGTTGAGGCGACGGAGTGGAAGGAGAGGTTGATGGAGCTTGAGAATAATCTTCGTGAAGCTCTCGGTGACCTCAACGGTACCCGCTCTTCGCTCCTCAAGGTGAGTTGGCTCGTCTCGTATTTGTGGGGGATTTACGCTAACGGTTTTAGTCTATCGCCAAGTTACAGCGGGAGCTTGAGAATACGATCCGCGATCTGGATGCCAGCAAGGCGGCGCTGGTGGAGAAGGATCGTATCATCAAAATGCGCGATTCACTACTTGAGTCTCATGCGCTTGAGAGTCGCAAACTTGCAGAGTTACTCGACAAGGAGCGCATTGCCCACCGCAACACAAAATCGCAGTACGACACGTTCCAGAAGTCTCATCAGCACCTTACCCGTACTGCAAGCAGTCAGGATGTTCGCATCGCTGAGCTCGAGACGAACAAGAGTCAGGATCGCAGGAGGATCGCACAGCTTGAGCAGTCGATGCGCGATCAGCTACAAGAGCGCAATGAACTACTCCTCCAGCTTTGGCACAAGCTCAGTAAATTGTGCGGAAGGGAATGGGTCCACGGCAACTCCCTCATCGACCGCCAAGTCCTCCCCTCAATCGAAGTCATCGCCAACCGCCTCCCCAGCTTCACCAAGAACCTCATGGCCGCCGTCAAAGCCATCGAGAACATGATTGGCTCCTTCGAGGTGCGCATCAAATCCGTCGAGCGCGACCTCCACAGGGAGTATCAGACCCTTGAGTCCAACCTCGAAGTGCGCACCAAGAAACTGGACCGTCTCGAAACCATGGTTAGAAACTCGGTCGCTTCAGGATCTCTAAGCCACGACGCACGGTACTCCCGCCTCGAAGAAGCATACCGCCAGCTCAAAGTCGAAAACGCCACGCTCCGGACCGCAAACGACGTACGCGCGAGGGCTTCATACTCTAGCACCGAATTAGTTCCTCACTCACCTTCACCATCCGTCCCCCGCGGCCCTAACGACCAACGCACAAGCCGTTCTAAATCCCGCTCAACCAT
The DNA here is from genome assembly GCF_000149555.1 of Fusarium verticillioides 7600. Classification (NCBI taxonomy): domain Eukaryota; kingdom Fungi; phylum Ascomycota; class Sordariomycetes; order Hypocreales; family Nectriaceae; genus Fusarium; species Fusarium verticillioides. The sequence goes on from NC_031681.1 coordinate 2,889,527, forward strand.
TACGCGCGCACACACCACCACCGCACTACCAGGTTCTTCAGCAGGTGGTCTAGGACTCCGCGACATGGCTGCGCTAAGCGAGGAGAACAACGGCGCAGCGAACGATAACAGGTGGTTGTTTAGACTGCGGGACATGGAGTATAAGCTCAAGATGGAGCGGGAGGGACGGAACCAGGATAGACATGCTGCGAGGCAGAGGCTGGGGGGGTTGGAGATGGAGAATAGGGACTTGAAGGAGAGGATGAAGAGGGCGCTGGGGGACCTGGATTAAAAAAGCGTGGGATGGGTATGTTGATTATTAGCATAGATGGGAGCTAGGTGTTGATTACATGTGTATAACTGGACTGCATAGCTTAAGTACAGGTATTCTTTTTTGTTGGTGTTGGGGAATATATTTGGGTATTATGATCATTGGTGGATGGTGATGGTGATTTTAGTTACCGGTTGAGTGAGGTGTGCTGTAGTGGGGCATCAGTAATGTGAGTTATTGGGGGACACTTGTGAGGAGAGAAACGAAGGACCTTCTATGTAAGTAATGAAGACTTAGGTAAACTAAGGTAAGTATATCTTGTCAAGACTTGGGACCACCTTATTTGTAACCTGATTTAATGTCAAAAGTCTTCTCAATCCCTGAGGGCAAATCACTGTAAACTAGGAGTGACGTGCTGTGTAGGTAGATCTTGAAGTTGGGGACCGCGATGTAAGCGACAGGAATAGTTGTGTAAAATTAAGCCAGTTCGGGAGAATTTTAGGTCCCCTAGATTCACTTCGCTTGGGTCTCTGAACTGCGGTGTTTTCCCTTGTGACTGGTGACTTTGATATTTTGTGCTGAAGGAATGTCGTGGCCATGAGGACCATCTGGAGTAACCCCACATTGAACAAGGTTCTTACTCCCCGAAGCTGGGGAATGAATTTCTTGCTTTTCGAGTTGAGATGCGGAATGTCCGAAAGGAGCAAGACCGCGTTCTCCTCAATTCGATATAAGATCCAACACCATTATCTCTTCACCATTCTATATCGTCCTGTATCTTATCGCAACCTTCTCATCACTCTCATAATATCTTTCACATTCTTTCCATCGATTCTAGCATCTTTTGTCAAAATGCTCCGCGCATCCCTCGCCAAGTCCTCCCCCCCTGTCCTCGGCCGCTGCATGACATCGCTAGCCTCCGCCAAAAAAGAAGGCGACATCTCGGATGCATTTACTTCGCTATCCGGGGCCCAGCGCGAGCCTTTACCAGATCGATATCGTCAGCTGAAACTCGCACTCCTACAAGGTCGAGAAGATAAGATTGTGCAATCGTGGAAGAAGCTGCTTCGTGAGTTGAAGCGGGAGAATGAGATTGTTGCGAACAAGGGACCGGGTGTTATACCACAGATTGAGTTTAAGGATCTTGAGAAGAGGAATGATGCATTGAGGGAGGAGGTTAAGAAGAGAGGCGTTGTTGTGGTGAGGGGTGTTGTTCCGGAGGGTGAGGCGAGGGCGTATAAGGCTGAGGTGGAGGAGTATGTTGCTAGGAATCCATCTACACGAGGTAATCTACCCCTACACTTCGCTTTTCAATTGGCTTAGGCTGACAATCACAGCATTTCCACCTCACGATCCTCAAGTCTACGAATTATACTGGTCACCACCCCAACTAAAAGCCCGCTCACACCCAAACTTCCTGTCCGTCCAACAAAACCTCATGTCCCTCTGGCACACCACATCCCCAACATCAATCTCCCTCTCCCAACCCTTCAGCTACGCCGACCGCCTGCGTATCCGCCAACCCGGCGATGCCAGCTTCGCTCTCGGTCCCCACATCGACGGCGGAAGCGTCGAGCGCTGGGAACCAGAGGGTTACGGCGCAGGACACGTCTACGACTCCATCCTCCAAGGAAACTGGGAGACCTACGATCCATGGGATGCAAGCGGCCGTGTCGACGCTGTGAACAATCGGTACGATGGATTGGGTGCATGTTCGATGTTTAGAATGTGGCAGGGGTGGATGAGCATGAGTCGTACGAAGCCTAGGGAGGGGACGTTGTTGGTTAATCCGCTGGTGAAGCTATCTATGGCGTATGTGCTGCTGAGGCCATTTTTCAAGGCGAGGAGTGGAAGTTTGGGGGAGGGGTACTTGGAGGAGGGGAATTGGGAGTTGATGAGGGATGTTGATAGTGAGTTGCAGGGTGCGACGCCGGGGACGGGACAGGAGTTGACGGGGGAGTTGCATCCGCATTTGGAGCTTGAGAGGACGATGGTCCACGTCCCTGAGATACGACCTGGAGATTTCGTAGCATGGCACTGCGACAGTGAGTCTCTCCCCTCTAACTCTTCCTACCCCAAATTACCATCGGTATTAATGAACATAGCAATCCACTCAGTCGACAAAGTACACGCCGGCAAAGCAGACTCTTCAGTGCTGTACATCCCCATCTGTCCGATCACGGCGCAGAACGCAGAGTACATGGTCCGTCAGCGCGAGGCTTTCCTCCGTGGCACGCCGGGACCGGACTTCCCTGGCGGTGCGGGGGAGGCCGGACATGTGGGGCGGGGCACGGCGGAGATGCTTGACGGAGCGGCTCGTCGGGCGATGGGCCTGAGTGCGCTGAGGACGGAGGGGGAGGGGGATGTTGTGAGGGAGGCGAATCGGATCCTTGGGTTTTAGGTGATGGCCTCAATTGTGATTTCTTGTCCGTTATTTCGTCCGTCACGGTCATTTCTTCGGTTACCTGTCATTTATTTTTCACCCCGGTTATTTCTGCAGTCATATTTGCCGGCCATTTTTCTGGTTCTCCGTGTCTCATTCGGATCAGGTATTTTGTAATCAAACTCTGGTTTGTAAGCCAGTTTCATGAATCGTGCGATATTCCCACCCGTTTGGAACACTTGTTCAACGGACATCCAACGAAAGAACCCGTGTCTCTTATCCCGCACGGATGTCGGACAGCGATGATCCGGAGACGTTTAGCGTTACTCCCAGTCTCCGCAATGGTCTCAATGGACCCATTACTAATCGAGGAAGCATCTAGAGTCTTCAACCGGGTCGATCTGAGGGGGTGAAACTGGAAAGGTCCATTAGTAAAGCAAGCGGTGTAGACAGTGGAGAAGGATTGAGGTTCTCTTGAAACGGGGAGAGGAAGAGATATATATACCCCGTAGACATCGCCTCTCGGACTGTCCGGACAGACAAGCTTCATCACGCAATACACTACTATACCCAATTCACTCTCCATCACCACCAACGAGGTTTCACTGCCCATCATGAGCTACACACTCTACGACGCCGCCATCCTCCACACCAAGGAAGCCCTCAACTCCTTGTCCTCCATCCTCAAGAAAGCCGAGTCCCACGCCAACGCCGCGTCCTTCACCACCGCCAAACTGGCCCCTGACATGCTGGACCTGAGCTTCCAGGTCCACTTCACCACCGACACAGCGCAAAAGATCGTCGCGCGCACAACCGGCACCGAGCCGCTGACCCTGTCCCGCGACGAGTGCACTACATTTGAGCAGTACCACAAGAGAATCGCGCAGGTTCTCGAGGTTGTGGAGAAGGCTGATAGGGAACTTGTTGAGAAGCGTGGTGCGGAGGTTGTTACTATTGGGCTGGGGCCGGGGAAGAGTGCGGATATGAAGGTTAGGGATTATGTGCAGGGATATGGAATTCCTAATGTCTTCTTTCACTTGACGACTGCGTATGCGATTTTGAGGAAGGAGGGTGTTGAGTTGGGGAAGCAGGATTATATCGGTGCCTTCATGAACCAGTACTTTTAAGCTCTGATAGAGGTTGAGCTGGTGGATTGGGATTAATAAAATGTGATTTGACGTTGACTGAGGGTATATGACGGATAGTGAGCGTCTATTGAAAGTGACCAAGATCTAAACATTTAAATCACCTAACTTGAGGATGAGTGCGTGTTGAACTTGAGATATTTTGACATTATTATAAGTTTTTTGATGCTCTTAAGCTTCGAGTGTTGATGAGCCCTTGATTGGTTCATGCTAAGTTCAGGGTAGCTGTAGTTGTAGCTGAAACTGTAGTCAACAAGCTGTCACACAAGAGCAGATCCATTTGTCATCCTTGCTCGCCCCTCCATTTCCCGCCACTAACGCCGCCACTCCAACATCTCCATCTCCATCTTGAATTCAGCATCTTCAATTACCCATCCCATCTGCCTCACCAAAATGGCTGCACACTGGTGGCTCCTCCGCGCAATTCAATCCTTCGAAGTTCGTCCCCTCCCTTCCCTCTCTCTCATTCTTAATCACTAACAAACTACAGGATCACATCGTCGCATCCGTACGCCTCCCAACCTCAACCGTTACTCTCCTTACTAACAATGATGGCCTAGATCCTCCGCCAACCAGGTTTCCACCGCGCAGTAACACGCATCCACAAGACCATCCACGAGAAGCAGCACGGACGAAATCCTCACGAGCCCTTGGCGCCGGGCGAAGCGACGGCGGATCCGAATACTGCTGGGAAGAATTCAGAGTTTGCGAAGCATTTTTTGGATGAGATTAAGAATCAGTTTAGAGGGAAGCCGACGGATATAACGAGGAAGTGAAGGAGATGGATTGACGATTTTATGATACCCTGAATAACTGTGATGATTGACGATGGTGGGAGGTGTAAGAGGTGGATTGAAAGATGGAGAATGGGACAGGCGACTATGAACGACTCGTGCGATCGAGCCTCGAATGCTACAACCATGTGCACGTCGCGGGATCTGAAATGGTCAGCGAGGAGATGGACGGTATCTATTGAGGACGACTAAGTCGCCGGTTGATCCGAGCAGACACCTCTACTTGATCCTCCAGCCATTCGCCTCAGCACCACGATCTACGACCAACACGACGCACAAGACTCCGATCATCTCACCCATGAAGCTTTATCTGTCAGCGCCGTTAGCGAGATCGTTTGGAAACAAGACGGTCGCTTTACTGTACATTACCGCGCTTACGGGCTGCCAATCATACCGATTACCGCTCCATGTCTATTCCTTCATTGCTGAACCGTCTATTGTTGCAAAAGCCATGTCCATCTTACAGATTACACGGCAGACAACACGCCACCATGTTTATATCTTTTCCGACCAACGCCGATAATTGCCCCCATTTCTTCAAGTTCACCCTGCATCGCCTTAATCGACCAAGTCTTGGTGTAGTGTGCTGGGTATGTGTACTCGTAGTGTCGTCGAGAAGAGCGACGATCTCAGTGCTGGTATCTTTCGATGATGTTTTCCACATGGTGACTGATGTTTAAGAGCGAAACACACCATACCAGCAGCAAAGCCAGTTTTATAGCCCAGGCATTTGTCGCTGACAGTGAGCTTCTGTCATCTCACGCGTGGTCATCGTCTTACTAAAATTCTGGAAATAGCCGCGCCAAGTATCACCACCAAAGTAAGTTTTTAGCCGTTCACCAACGGGCGCAACAACACCAACTCACCAACCAGCCATCAAGAATCACCGGCAGTCATCAAAGACGTAGCTGACTCTGAGCTGTCCACCTCACGACAGCGTAGCATACTGCCCCCAATCAACCCAATTCATCGGCAGCCCGATATCCAGATTCGCCTCCAGCGCATCCTCCACAGCCCCCAGGTTAAAACTCGGATCAATAGCCCCAAACACATCCGCCCCCGAGATCGCATCAATCAGCGAAAAGTCCACGGCCTGCTCCACGCTCGGCACAGCATTGACCATGCTCGGATTCGTCACAGCCACAGCACTCACCACCGCGGGCGCCGGCGACGGTGATTCCCGCGTGAGCGTGTTAGCAGCGCGCTCCATCTCCTTGAGCACCCGCTCGCCCAACCCGGCTACCACGTTGGCGCTCCAGAAGTAGTCGCCGAATCTGCGGAGCATCTCGCAGTTGCGACGGAATGCGTGCATGGCGCGCGAGCGGAACATGGGCAGGCGGGAGTGGCGCATCTTGCGGTACTCTACGCTTAGGGCGAGGCAGACTGCGTAGGGGACGAAGGGCATGGGGGAGAGGTGGTCGCGCAGGACGGCGCAGGCGATGCGTTCTGCTGCGAGGGAGCGACGGGCGTTGGCGGAGGGGGGAGGCAGGGTAGATGCTGCTGTCAGTGTGCCTGGGCGTGGGAGACGACATGATAGGATGATGACGGCGTGGTAGAAGGTTTCAATCGTTGCTGGGATTATTAGATGTGTACTTGACTGAATGGGAGACTTACCGATTAGTGAACCTGGTACTTTGAGGGCATCGGCGTTGACGATCATGGCCTCGAGAACTGGAAGATCAATATACGCAATCTTATCCAGCCCGCTCGCCTCAGCACTGGGGCCCGGGCGATACAGCTCAATGACCTGATCCAACCACTGCACCACACTCAGAAACAGCCTAAAGCACGGCGGTCTCTTCCTAATACACCCATCCAGATTCGCGCCTATATCCCTCTCATGCATAACACACGGCCTCCCATAAACCGCCGCGTTAATCCGATCAACCGCCCAAACCGCACAAAACAGCGTCTCCAGCTCCTCAGAGTTGGGCCCGTCGTATCTCAACAGGTGAAGACCTAAAGTCTGGATGTGGTGAATAGCGCGGCCGCCCAGTTGTGCGGGGAGGTCTGCTTCTTCGGAGGAGTTGGGCTGGGTGTATAGCGATAAGAGGATGAGGGCGCGGATGTGAAGGACGCGATCTGTTATGATGCTTGTTTCGAGGATGGCGCGGACGGCGGAGGAGAGGGATTGCATAAAGTCTTGGCAGGGGAGGAGATCATCGCCTTTGTTCTGGAGATGAAGATACAGCGCCATGCTTGGGTCTGTAGATGCGGCGAGACAGATGAGTTGTTTCAGCACCACACTCACTGGTTCATCACCCTCCAGCGCAGACTCCGGTATGATCGGCATGATGGGATGAATCTTTTCCAGATACAGTGCTTTTAATTTGAGGTAGTCTTGCTGTGGAGGCAGACACGATAGACAGTGCTCTTTGACAAACGGTAGTAAGAACTGATCCATTATCGGCGGTGGTCGCGAAGTGATAAATTGACTTGCTTGACCGGGATTATTCGACGAAAGCCATATTCCTACATCGCCCTTCTGTGAAGTCTCGCGGATAGATGCTGAGCCTGTGGCTTCCATGAACATGCCCTCTGGATTGAGATCGCCCACGAAGCGGGATGATTGATTGGGCGTGCTGCCAGATTCACGCCTTGGAGTTGGCGCGGCGGGACTTGCGTTTGCGGTTGAGTTTGCATATTGGAGCGATGAGTCTGGGAGAGCAGTTCTTTGTGTTGGTAAAGGCAGTGATCTGGTGAGTGTTAATTCGGATCACCGAGGGGAAGTGGTGGGTCACTCACGTTGACCGGGATGTCTCATCTTCTTCTACGGGAGGCGAGGTCTCCTCGACTGCATCTTCAGCATGGACGCAGCGCCTCTACTCAATCAGCTCCCCACTCACCATTCATTGGGAGGTTCATCAGTGCTTACTTTTTTCTTGCGACATGAAGCGCATGCGTGCTGGACTTGTTTGCGCTTTACGGGGAGACCACCGCGCGAAGGGTCTGAGGCGACGAATTTGACATGTTTTGAAGGAGTGGGCATTTTGTCTGAGGCATGAGTGAACGGCGATGAGGTGAGTAAGAGGATCGGATCTAAGTTAGCGGATCAAGGTGAAGGACGCGTTTGGTGGTCGGTGAGGAATGGGAAGGGGATTAGTCAGCTCGGTAAGATTTGGTTGGAGGACAACACCATGAGTTTGAGTATCACGAGATTTTGGATGGAGTGGTTTGTGTAGCGAAAGCATACTTCAAGTGTATTGCTTCAAGTGCGAGGGCTATATGGGAGGATGTGCAATGTGACTAATCGGTAGATGCAGGGCTGTGACCCGAGAGTCTGGGTAAGCGCCCGGCAGGAGATTGCGACGGAACTGTGATTGTAATTTGGGAATGGCTTCAATTGTCCTGCCATTTATGGATGAAAGGATGGATCTTGGCTGTCAGATCGACCGGAAGGCGGGCCACCCCGAATCAAGACACCCTCACAATCACTAACCTCGATCACAATAATATCTCGATAATTGCAATTCAACATGCAACAACCATTCAATAAAAACAATACATCATCGTCTCACAACATCAACAGATCACCCGTTGCCCCTTCAATCACCCCCAAATCTCCAGTGGACCCCCCCAGCAAAACAAGCACCGTGAATGCGCAGGCCCAAAAACACGACCGCTGCCACCAAAAAACATGGCCTGAATTCACGGCCCCATAGCAATTCTCCAGCGGCCGTTTTGCGAGACCCTGCATGTAGTGAAATCCATTGGCTCTCGTTCTTTGGATGGTTATGCGCTAGGCTGGATGGGGAAAAAGGTAAACATTATGCCTGGAGGTCGTGTAAATGATGGCCTGGGGGATGTTTTTGTTATGCTGAGTTGTGTTTTTTTAAAGGCGAGGGGTTCGCTGTTTTGCTGATCTGTTGTTTTGTTCATCGCTTGTTTAGTTATTGGACTTGTTTTGACTTGTATTTATGGTGGTTGCTTTACTATATGAGTCCTCGTAAACTTGACGTCTCATTCAATTGACATACTCACTCATCATGGACAACATTCATCTCCCCATCGCAATAAGACGCTCCCGTCGCAGCAGCATCAAACCAGAGCCAGATATGCCATCATCCCCAATGCCCTCCAAGACCCCCAAGCGCTCCCGACGAGTCCGCTTCTCCGACCCAGGCGCCTCTTCCTCCGGCTTAACCCCCATGGTCAATCGCTTCACCGTCGCAACACCCAAACGCCGTCGCCACTCATCCCTCCCTGTCCAAACAACCCCGAGCACTATCCGCTCAAGTCCTGCACTCCCTGAAAGCGGTGAAGTAACTTTTCTACCACTGCGACAAGTCCTCGACGGTCGCGTGCAGCGCAGAATTCGTCGCAATGGTCTGAGCGAGGAGATGAATACGATTCAACAGGAAAAGCGCCGTCGGAACCAAGAGGCAAAAGAAGAAATTGAAAAGTTGAGAAATGAACTAAAAGCGCGAGATCGAGAGATCTATGAATTGCAGAATGCGACTATTGTTATCGACACAGATCGCATTTGGGATCTTGAGAAGCAGATCCAAGACCTTCAGGATGAGCTGTCCAAGAGATCTGGTCGCGCTATGGATCAGAGCAGAGGGTATAACTGGACTCTTGCAGCAAGGGAGAAGTTTTCGCAGGACTTCATGGACATGACGCCTGATGAGGATCAATTTGGGGATGAGACTATGGCGCAGTTCATTTGTAGTACACCTTCGAGGGCGCGGACTTCGTTTATGACGCCGCCTGCTACGAGTCCTACTGTGCCTGGGACGCCGATCTTTGAACCGATGGAGACCACGGCTACGGTTGGTGTTCAAGCTTGTTTGCCGGATCCGAAGCAGTTGGAGTTGGAGGAAGAGGTGTCGTCGCTTCAATTGGAGGTTGCGAAGTTGACGGATACTCTTGAATCTTACAAGACTCTCAGCGGACGCTTGAGCGACAAATTGTCGGACTACTCACCCAGGGATCAGTCGGGTCTTGAGGCACAGATTGATGCTATGCTACAAGCAATGTCCGACAGAACACACGCTCTCCAAACGCTCACATCTTCCATCACAAAACTCGGCTTCACGGGCTCCGACGCCAGCGAAATGATAACAACCCTCATCACAAACTTCCGCGCCGCCCGCCTAGAGCTCGAGTACCTTACCCCAGGCGAAATCACCCTCCCCTTATCATCCCACGGCGCAGAAGTCCTAGATCTCATGCTTACACGCCTGCGTGACATGGCGAAGCGCGCAAAGGAAGATGAAGATGCTATAGATGAGTATCACGAGATCGAGCTCTCCCTCCGTAAGCAACTCGATGCAAGAGTCACAGTCATGGATGGCTTGAAAGCAGAGATGGGAAAGGCTGAGAAGCTTATCAGTGATAAGATTGCGAGGATTAGAGAGCTTGAGGTTGCGAATCAGAGGCTTAAGGGTGCTGTGGATGGGTATATCCGCGATATTTCGGAGCTGGAAGATCTGGTTCAGCGGATGGAGCGCGAAGGTCATGATGCAAAGGATGAGTACGCTGTGCAGTTGGAGGTCAAGCACAAGATTCTCACCCGCAAAGAAGACACCATCGCTTCTCTCGAAGCCAAACTCTCATCCGCCCTCTCCCGCTCCTCGGATCTACAATCCCAAATCCAGACTCTGCAAACCAGCCATACTCAAACAATTTCAACCCTTAACAAAAAGCACGGCTCAGCCCTCGCAGCGCGCGACTCGAGCGTTCTCAAATACCGAAGTGAGATCGACAAGCTAAATGAATCTCTGCGCTCGGCACATGATAAAATCTGCGGACTGCGCGTTGAGAACGGTGGGTTACGGAGGGAAGTTGACGAGGAGAGAGTTAAAGCGAAAGAGGTTATCGATGCGATGAAGGAGGAGTTGGAGAGGGTAGTAAAGATGAGTCAGGAGTTTTTGACGCCGCGAAAGGAAGAGTCACAGGAAGGGGTTGTGAAGGGGCAGGGGGTTAGGAGGGTGAGTAAGAGGTTGAGGGGGAGGGATAGTGGGATGGGGTTGTTGGATGAGGAGGAGGAGGAGTTCTTTTAGGGGCAGGACATTCATTGCATTTTTCTTTGTTTAGCATATTATTATTTAATTCATATTCATATTGAGAGTGAGAGTGAGGTTGGCCGTGATGACTTGCCTTTCTGAGTAAGTACCGATTCGATAGCCGATGAATACCGATCCCCACACCAACCAATCTAGGTAATCAATCACTCATAAATTTCATTTTTTTAGTTTACTCACTCGGAATTACCGTCCGAGTTCGGCCGTTCGAAACCGCTTGTCAAGATGCAATCTCATCAATAATCTCGCATCCCCAGACTCTCTCACTTCCCCATTCTCATCCTCATATACCCTCACTCACTCACTACCATATAATATCATAATGACAATACTCATCCTCCGTCCCGCCTTCAAACATCCCCTGCGCCACATCCAACGGCGCTTCCAATCCTCACCCCCTAAAAAAGACCCGGTCCCTGTACCCGCCACCGTCGCCCCCCTTCCTTTATGGCAGCGCCTGGGTCCTTTGACAACGGCTGTGCAGGCATATGCGCGTGCGCAGAATAAGAGTCCTTATAAAACGCAGGTTGCTACTGCGGTGGTTATCTACATCGCGGGGGATTTGAGTGCGCAGTATGTTGGTGGGAATGAGTACGATCCTGTTCGGACGTTGAGGAATGCGGTTATTGGGTGTGTTGCTGCTATACCGAATTATAAGTGGTGAGTCTATTCCACGGGGTGAGAGTATGAACTTGAGTAGGGGTGAAAAGAGTGAGATTGGGTTTTATTAGGCCTATGCTAACAGTGACAGGTTCATGTTCCTCTCCCACAACTTCAACTACTCCTCCCGCCTCCTCTCCCTCGCCACAAAAGTAACAGTCGGCCAAGTCGTCTTCACGCCAATCTTCAACACATATTTCTTCGGCGCCCAAGCCTTGCTATCAGGCTGTGACATCCCGGGCACAATCGAGCGCGTCAAAGACACCGTGCCAACCAGTATTATTAATTCCTGCAAGTTATGGCCCATGGTCACGGCGTTTAGTTTCTCGTTTTTGTCGATTGGGTGGAGGCCTTTGTTCCACGGTGTTGTGGCAGTTGGGTGGCAGACGTATTTGAGCTTTTTGAATAGGATGGCGGAGGTTAAGGAGAGGGAGAGGCATGAGAGGGAGGGGAGGATGGATGTTGGGGAGAGGGTTGGGTATGTTGTTGCTGAGGCTGCTTGAGCAATTGGAGATGTTTCTTTTGTTTGGGTGGGATAGACTTGGGTTAATAGAATAGATAAAATGGCGTTTAGGTCAAATGGATAAATTTTATATATCATCCTCTGCAGTAGCGTCAGACGCGTTTTGCGGCAAGGCAGACAGTCTCATAAGTACCTAAGTATACAATAATGTAGGAGGTACGGAACGGACTTGGATTACCTGATCGATCATCTCTTGTTGATCAGTCAGATCCCTGGCCTTAACGGAAAGCCAAAGAACGCGAAATTGACACGGTTATATATAGATGTCTTACGTCGATTTTTAAGAGTGTAAATCAAAGCTTTGTTACATAAACTAAAACTCTTTTTTGTTCACAGCAGATAATATAAGTACCTTAATAATCTCATCTCCAACCCAATGCCTACTCAGGACGACAGTGTAGTTGGTATTCCATCCAGCCCCGAAAGGATTTTGTTGTATTTACAAACTCCACCGACATTACATCCCCTGTTTCCAAATGAGAGCTCTCATCCCCAGACAGAAACGAGGACCAGTCCTTGGCCAATGCAACGCTTGAAATGAGGCTCCCATACGCTCCATGATGCTGCAGCCTTGGAGTGCAAGATCTCCATCGTGTATTCTTTCAGTCGCATTAAGAAGAATTGATTGGAAATTCTCAAAAAGTATTTTTCGCCACCCATGAGAATTCCCAAACAAACATTGCATATACTGCTTGTATATCATCAAGAAGAATATACGTCTTGGATCTTGGCAATGCAGACTCTGAGGTCTGCATGACGCTTCTTAACTCCCAAAGACTTCTCGTACTTGTCGTCGTAAGATTATCTGAAAAGCTCGTAATCTTTTGTCGTCATCGAGTGCATGACCTATCTGTTTCATTGCTTGCACCAGTCCGTTGAGTTGTCCACAGACCTGACGTAACCAGGAGCCGTTCTGTTGTAGAAGCCTTTTGAGACGGAGGAACTGAACATCCGTTCCAGTATCTGTGACAGTCGCAATGTCCAAGAATGCATGAGAAGCTTCTCTGGCGCGTGGATGGGCAGTGTTACCCACGAGGAAAATTCCCTCACCCATCATATTTCCAAGCTCCTTCCAGCGGGCCAAGTGGATGTTATCAGCCCCATGCAGGACAAACGGATATTCTCCGAAATAAACTATTGTTTTTCCACAAGGAAGTATACAACTCGCAAGTCTCCCCATGAACCTGAGCAACTCTACCTGAACACTGAGGAATGAGGGACGAAGTACTCGGCACCCTCCTATGGGTAGCGTCTGTTGGGATCTGATTTGAATCCTTGCTAAGGCCAGTATTGTCCCAAAAGTGTTTTCAACAACCCTTTGGAAGTGCTTCTGGTTTGTTGGGAGAAAAAGTTGTTCAGCTTCGATCTGTTCATATTCTCTGACTCTGCGCCCAAACGTGGTCGAGCCTGCAAAATTGAGGGGACGGATTTCATGGATACCTTGAACAGTATTGTCCTTCATATGTTGCCAGAGGTTGCGGTCGTGATCAATATGTGAGGAGGGTGCAAATTCCTCTACAGGTTCCTGCGTTTCCTGGCCAGAGTGGAGCTGCTGTTAAAATCTTGCTTTGAAGCCCAATTCAATCTTCATATTCGTGTGTCGACTGTTGTCAAATCCGTCGAAGCTCTCTCGAAGTTTCTTTGGGAGACCTCCGCGGAAGGTTTTGAGCTCGTTGGGTAGATTCGCCCAAGAGTTCGCCTCAGAGGGAAGCTGACCGACAGTGATGGAGACATAAATCCATAATGCGAGGCGGACGCGCCGTTCCCGGTCTAAGTGGTCTGTGATGGAGCCCTTGAGCTCCTTATCAATGATGCTCTGTAAAACAATGTCAGTATCCCAATTTGCAATTTCTTGTGTTACCCCTCACCAGTCCTAAAATATGAGTCAATGAAGTGAAAAAACTGTGACCCAACAAGTACAAAGCACTGTGAGCAAAATTCCTCTGCTCATGAATGTCCTTGGTAGGATTACTTGCGGCATTTTGAAGATACCGAAACAGCTGTAGCTCCACGTATCGGGAAAGGAGCCATGAGGTCTTTATAAACACCTCAAAGATGCTGCTGCTTCCATTGATCTGCTGGTATTCATGACCAGGTCAGCATCGTATGGGTTATCCAGGCATTGGTCATCACAAAATGCTGCGACTTCGCGCTGAAGGATGTCAGTTTGGCAACTCTCTCAACCGTGTATAAAGCTCACCGTCCACTTCAAGCGATCGTTGCCAACCAAGATAAATGTAGAACCCGCAGTATCTGCAGGAAAGTTTCTCAGTAGTTGATAGATGGCCTAGGTTTCTGGTATCGTCCATCGGGGAAGCAAATAGTGCGTAACCCTTGAAAGGCAACTGTCCATAGGAAATCGATGTTTATGGGCGTGACCTCATCCTTCTTTAGCCTACGTCTCGTGAAAGCTAGGGCCTTTGTTCCCAATTCTTCATCTAGGCCTTCTGTAAACAAGGTTTCATTCATTGATGGCTCTGAGATAATCAAACCAGTAATGCGGTGACACCATGATCGCGTAATTTGATATCATGACTATCATATAGCAACTTGAAGTTTTCCTAATTACTATATAAGAATGAACCTGCCTCTATGGTGTTCAGGAACTGGGCTTTGGTGCATGAGACTTTCCAGAGCCGAGGCTTGCGAAGACCCAAACACGCTTTGCACGGGATTCCCCCAACACACTAGGACGACTTTTGGGAATAACCATCACCCACGAAACTGGTCACGAAATAGTGATGTATGACCATGATGTTGCTTCGCCGGCAGCGGATACAAACTTCATTCTCGCGAGCGAGAGCCTGCCCTTCTGCCTGTTCCCTCGTGAGTGGGCCTTGACGTCTTGTTCGGCTTGGTCGTGGCAAAGGAACCTGAACTTGCTTCGGAGGTGCGCTCATCTGAATGAATCTCTGGTCCCCAAATCCGGATGACTGAGGCGCTTCGGACATAAGACGAGTCATCTCGACCGGATAGGCGAAAGACTCAACTAAGCATTGATCGGTTAGCTCACAAAGACGGCGATCTTGATCAGTAGATGTATTACCCGAAGGGTTTTCAAACGTGTTGAAAGTCTCTGCAGAGACCTGAAAATTCTCTGATATCATTGAATCAAGACCAACTTGGAATTGCGGAACATAGCCTTCATGTTGAGGATCGCCATGGACAGGGGAAAAGTTGGCACCCGGGAGGTCGCTGCCATGAAACGCATTGCCCGTTAAAATCTGCGTCATGGTAAGATCATCCATAACGCCTGGGGTCTCAAAGGCGGGCGCATCGAGCATCATGGAATCTGTGTCTAAACAAGCGTCGTGGCTCGTGTAAGTATGAGACCCATAAACAGTAGGACGTAATGCCACAAACCTAGCTGTTCCGGTTCTTGCGTAGCTTCAACTGCCTCATCAAGGTCCATGAGACATGAGAAATCGGACTCTGGCGATCCCAGTAGAGAGATATCAAGACTGTCCAGGTAGTCTGAGTTGTTGTTATTTTCGACCTGCTGCGAGAAACCGGAGGCGAGATCTGCTTCCACGTTCACATCAGTGAGAGAAGTGGGTTCGGCGACATGGCGATTTGAACCGTCCGGATCCATAGCGAAATATGAGTTGATTGTTCTGCTCGTTATTATCTGGGATTGTAATGGAGGGCATTGTGCTGTCTCTTATACCGTGAATACAGAGAGTACTGAGACAAGGCCTTGTCGTTGCGGCCAATAAGAACTAACATCGGTGACCATGAACCCCTGTTCCCCTTATTTTCGACCAACTCCCCAGTTCCCGTTATTTTCGACCAACTCCCCAGTTCCCGTTATTTTCGACCAACTCCCCTGTTCCCGTGATTTTCGACCAACTCCCCTGTTCCCCTTATTTTCCATCTTCCCATTCTTGATCTGTTTAATATCCATCTCCCAACAAGTATGCTCCTACGAGTCACCTAAGGACAACTCTGGTATCAGTCGCCAAGACAATTGGTAGTCTTTCTACGGAAGATGCCAAAAATCTGCTACCTGATATTATTAAAGATCTAAATAAGTCACTGTCACTGGCTAAAGTCTTTCTAAACTGTTCTCTAAGCATTACAAATAAGACTCTCACGAGGAAACAAATCAATAATTACTTCAAACGTCCCCTCAGATCGTAAAAAGATCGTGATGCCAAAATATCGGAAAAGGCGCATCTATATCAAATGACTGAGAACATCGGTAACTAGAAATATGGAACTAGGACAGACATTCTTGGTCACCAAAATTTCACTTCATCTCCCTTCACCGATGTGTATGTCTTGCCTAAGTTTTCATCAGTGTTTTCTATCATTATAAGACCTCGGGCTAGGCGAGTGTTATAATGAAGAAGCAAATCATGTACGGAGATTCCTTCCGACAGCCCTTCACAATTTAGTTATGAGAAGTGTCAATACCTGCGGCCATCTTGAATACAATAAAGAGAGAACAGTACTGGTTCTTCTCTGAGTTGATGGAATACATACTAGGCTTAGGATGTGAATGAACTGGCGAAGGAGCTAAGGAATCATATGCATGAAAGTTATGTTGCACCTGCTCCCACTCCTACTGTTATTCCGGAGCTTAAACTTCGCTTCAAGTGTAACGTTCGAAGTGAGAGTTCTAGCGGCAACAAGAATGTCTTCGACCTCAACGGCGTAGGTGGCCAGAACCCTCCTGTGCAAGCTGTAAGTCCCCTTCACCAAACAAACCATGATATTGGCTAATCTCTGTTAGTTCTGATGGATCATACAAGTGGAACTCCAACCGGATCTGGGAGATCTTCTCAGTCCCTGGCTCAAACACCCGCATCATCATCAAAAACGCGGGCAACAGTTTTGTCCTCTTTTCAGCTGGTAAGCACACAATTCCACGAACAGAAGCAATCAATTACGAAGAAGATAGGACACGGAAAGACTGTCAAGTGTGAGAGAAACCGTGATGTTTCTGACCTTGCAGCTTAGTGGGATCTTCAGGACGCGACGGTCGAAAATGTCACTGACAGAACTCAAGTCCGGTAAGTAACTCCATATGTGATCTGTAAACTATAAAGTGATAAGAATTTAGATTCCGAAATGCTAAGGACGGGACGTACCTTGATCTTTCTAGTGAAAACACTGCTAACGGCACGGCTTTTTTGACCTGGAAGGACGGACACGGTGGTGCAAACCAGGCTTTCAAGCTTTGGAAGCACTAGGTCTATTTTCCAAGGGATGGGGACTTTTATTTCTACTTTATTGAGTATACTTGGTGAAATTGTACTTGTATTGCTTCATCCTTAATTAATTTTACCTCATGGCCATTTCTTATAGTAGCTATCACGATTCACTTCCCATTCCTTTTTGTGTCTTGCGATTGTACATTGTAAACAATACATAATATCCAGCAGGCATCCGGCCATTTTGCCTTCGTAAACTAATTCTTTTCTAATTATAACTGCACGTCGATCGATCTGGAGACCCAGAGACGTCAATTAGGTGTGAGTAAGTACAGGAGTAAGTCTGTTATATAGATATACAGATAAAGAATTAAAATCACCAATCCTAAGTGAACTTGTTCAGATCGCAAGCCTGGACAGTCGACCCCTCCAGACCAGGAATAGACTTCCCACTCGGCGTCGTCACCGTCAAATCACTTACACCACAACCACCACCATTCGCCCAAAGATACGTAAACGGAATAGCATCACCCTTGTTCAACTGAACCTCATACGATCCTGACTTCCACAGCGAAGGATTACCTCCAGTTCGCGTCCCCTCAATAGCCCACGCACCGGAATCCCACGTATACGCTGCGTCATTGACCCAGAGGTAACCCCAGTTATCAATGTCATTAGGAATAGAGAACGTATAGGTTCCCGTCTCTTTGGCGTAGAAATATGCATTGAAGAGGAGTGCTGCCTGGGAGGCGTCGAAAGTATCACTGCTGCCGAGCGTGAGACTGTCGCAGGTGACGAATTGGAAGCTCTGCGCGTTGCCTGACGATAACACGGGCTTGCCTTTGAAGTAGTTTATTCCGAAACCATCATCGTAGAGGTTGGCGTCGAAAGGGCAGGCGAACCGTCGGTAGGCGATGTCGTTGCTATCAGCAAAGGTAGTCTCGACGACCCAGGCTGTGACGGTCGGGTACTCAGTAACGGTTGCGTGTGCCGTAGGTTCTTCAACATCAAGACAGGAGCAGATATCAGAGGTTTGAGCCTCAGTCCAGTCGGAAGGTATCGCTTCAGGGACCTCGATTGCGTCCTGGCCACGCTTTGCTGGTTGCGCACTGCCTCCGTCGATAGTAGGAACTGGCGCAACGTAGGAGTAAGCCGTGTCAAGGCATGAAATGGTCTCGATCGATCGTGTCGATGTGACTGTAACCTCCGACGGCTATCAAAATATCAGTACAAGCTCTCAAAGCATGGCAAGCGGGACTTACCCCGGTATTGGTCGTTGTAGGATCGAATGTTGCATAGTCAGTGCTGCGAGATGCAATCAGTGAATGTTCAAGATTCAGTGAGGTAAAGGAGCCTACATGGTATGCGTGGTCATGGACAGGTAGCTGACACAAAAGGGAGAGGCGACTGGGTCAAAAGCCAGCATTGAGATGACATAGGCATTGTCGTAACAGAACTCGGATGTGGATGTTGGCGCAGCGGTTGTATCAGTGGTTGTGCCCTCGGTCGTAGTATGCTGAGTTGTCGATGGTTCAGTGGTGACAACGCTGGTAGGCTCGGCAGTAGGCTCAGTCGTTGTATCCACGTCGGTAGTACCAGTCGTGATACCCTCAGATCCAGAACTGGACAGCAGGGAAGCCAACGTGGTGGAACCCCCAGACGTGACGGTCTCAGAGCTGATGGTCACAGAAGTGGATGCTTCTGTACCAGAAGACCCTGAAGTAGCAGTACGGGTCGCATCTGAGACTTCAGCCGAAGCAGTTGTAGAAGGAATGCTGGTGTCGGCGGATGAAGAGACAGACGGCTTGGAACTCACAGGCTTGCATGGCCCAGCAGAGGCTGTAGCAACCGCTACCGCGGCCAGAACCACCCTGCGAAACAACATCACAAAACGAATGGCAGATAAACGAGTGACTGCACGAAAAAGGGTCAAAACGCGAGGAAAGCCCTCAGGTAAACACGCGGAAAAACTTCCTTATATCTATCCTATCTAGATTCTTACACCTTGACATTATTTCCAGATGGCAGGCCTTTTCCGATATTGACTTTTCAGCTATGTCAGGTTCTGTGTTGGTGGCTTCTGTGCTGTTCTAAATAGCACGTCCATGGGCGTTGAACTATTGGCAATAGTGTTGGAAATATCGTGTGATGTTGGCAGGGAAAATTCGGTACCTGAACTAGTATGACCAGGGGGTTGGGACCCTGTCGATCAAACATTGATCATAGCCGGAGTATGATAGGGCTATTCGAGGGTCAGGGGGCCTGTTCAAACTCTATCAGGTTCCACGTGACCTTGACCAACAACATAAACATGACAAGGGCTTCCGTGGCTCCTTGCAATGACCGGCTCATTATCTTTCTGTCTCAACTTTCGTTTCTTCGTTTTCCAATATACAGAGTTGCTACAAAACAAGTATGACTGCTCTATCCAATTTGGATCTCATAGGGCTATGTTTCTAGCCACTTATCTGTCGCTGGTGTTTTGATACTACTCAACTATGGTCATTAGATCATTCAGCTGTCATATTGATCCCTGGGAATCCTGGGATGTGTCCCCAATGTAGAGTAGTCAGTGGAGTTTTAGTGGTTCTATCATGGACTAGAGCAGGGATTGGCGATGACATTTCCTGATGCATCGTGGACAGAAGCAAGAGTAAGGGATGGAGGCGCAAATACCGACCCATCCGATGTGGGTGAGTTACGGAGTACATCAGGCGAGAACAGATGATACAGGGGAGCATGAAGGCCCAATGTGGCAGTTCGGTTACCTGAGCCAATCAAAGCTCAACATCGAACATCGGAACCAACAACCAGCAACCAACGCGTAAGCCCAAATAAGTACACCGGTCCAGAACTCACCCGCTCATGCTCAGCCAGCCACATACAAAGTTTATGTCATACGGAGTTAAGAAATCTCGCTTATGTAGTGGTCAAAGTGTAACGCTTTGCTGTTGGGGAGACTACATGTTAACAGACCATTGACGCCCCCTATTTACCTGATCGTTGCTATCTAAATATTAATATTTAAATCTTAAATAGATTAAAAAAAAAAAAAAAAAAGAAAAAAAGAAAAGAATAAGTATTATTAATAAAAGATTTAGATAGATTAAGAATAGAGTTTTAAATTATTAATACATAAGAAAAGAAGGTATATAAGTCACATGCTGCTTAACACTGGCCAGATAAACAGGGGATTTAATAGTCGGTTGAGCTACATTCTTGCTGTGAGATTGGGAGAATAGTGCGTACGCGGAGCTAGGATATCAGTTAGATGAAAGCTGTTAATCTATAGAAATTAATAAGTCTTTTGTTATACTAAAGGGAATTGCTTTGAGGGATTATTATAAATGAAGTCTTCATAACTGGCATACTTCTCTACAGACTGATGGATCTCAATGATCGGAGCTTCACTGCGAGGAAGCATCTACGCGGACCCGACCAAATGGGACCAGGGAACGACAGCTGAGTCAAGCTGAGAAAAGAAAAGACGAGCAGTACACAAGTAATATCAGAAGACTTACAGAGTATCATCGTTTCCTTTGCTCAGTACGTGAGTAACCCGGCTTATTTCATGATTTTTCTCTAGCTGTAGGTCAGTTGTTTAGATCAAAACAGCCGATCGCCTTGGATTTCTTCTTTCTCAGAATCCCACGCGGTTCTCTCGCATTCATTCGATAAGCATACCTCGCGACTGAACGAGACACCGAGAATTATCCGCCTATATGCTGCAGTATATACGTCGATGTTTTAGGATGTGTCTCTCGAATAGCCACTGGCCCCTCCTAATTGCTATGATTCTCCCACGCCAGATCATCATGCCCTTTATAATTAACACCAGGATATTTATCTGATTAGTATATGATAATCATTACATTTAAATCGTAGGCTACAAATTTTATTCATCACAAGATGCTCCAAGCATAACTGCTGTATTACCTGAGAAAACCAGCCAGCCTTGAAACATTCGCCCCAGTGGCGTCCAACCCTCCGGTAAGCGACGGAGATCATCACCAGACCGCCTCTCAAGGAGTAAGAAAAGTTCCGACATTGAATTAGGGCACAAAATAGACTAGTCCAAAGGCTCACGAAAATATGCTAACATTGCCTAAGTCTTTTTGTCACTTAGACCAGAGATGCTGAGTTTTCTTTCCTCCCCTCGCCACAGATCCAGGCCCCAAATCAATCGCGATCACGCGCGACATAACCCAGTCGGAGCAGACCTCTTTCCAATTTTATCCAAAGCCAAGAAATGGCTGAGCCAGCTGAAAATACTAGAGGCTTTATTGGACAAGCAGCGCTTGGCTGTACTACCAGAATAAGCTTAAAATAAAGAAATGGCGTTAGCTAGACTGGTCGATTCAGCCTCACACATGCCATTGAGTTTGCCCTTGGGAACAGCTGGGTTAATCCCCTGGTCCCTACCACCAGCACATGAATTCCCCGTCGACTTTGCATCAAAGTTCCTGTGAGATTGAAGGGAAAGGGAGTCATCATGGCGCAGTATAGCCAAGTCCACCAGGGCGTTTACGAGATGGGACTACATGAGCCTTCGACGTATCATTCAACCTGGAACCCCAACGATCCGTCTAGCTACGGCTACTCCCCCACCGGAAAACCTGCGCCGTATCCTACAAACATCGAGTTCGAAGACAGCCAACGCCTCATACACCAAAATGCCCCGACAGGCTTCCAACGACCAGCAAAACGTCAACCATTGAAAAAAAGACTTGGGAAAACCGGATTGACAATCATAATCCTCGGGACGATCGTCATTATCGTCTCATGCATTCTACTCGTCTATCTCTGGCAAGGGGCCGAAAAAGCACGCAACAGACAACCCCGAGGCAAAGAATGGGACAGAATCATCTTTGAAAACTATGCTGCACAAGTTGCAACGCTTTGCTCCGCTGCGATACGAGTATCGATGGATTTGCAGACTTGTCTCGCTGCTGCTGCGATGGCAGCCATTGTCCTTGAGACCGCCGGTTGTCGAATCTCTGATCTGGCGAGGTTATCAATTTCCAGAGCCTCCAGTTGTGATGCAAGTCCGTGGGATATCTTCCTGATAACAAAATGCAACAGGAAGACCTTGTTCCACTGTATCATATTGCTCTTTAGTTTCCTCCTCAGCCTTGCTATGACTTTTACGTCGACGATCTTGCTTTTCGACTTTAAGGCGCTTCCGATCGCTGCACCGATGGTCTCGGAGTCAATTTACGTTGGGTTTGATATATCAAAGGATACAGCTATGTTTTCTGGTGTATCGTACTGGCAGTCCAAACCATCAGCACACTGGCGATTTGCAGAGACGCGGCCTTCGAGTCAGAGACTTGCGCCTACGGATGTAGCAGACACAGGAGATGTTTATCGAGCGATGATACCGATGGCAAATGTTGATAATCGCACTTCTTTGGAGTATTACTCTGGACCTACGATTGTCACAAACATGAGGACAGCATGTGTAGCACCGACGTTTGACAATGCTACACTCGAGTATATATACACTGGAAGCAACGCCACAGAAGGCCTTTATCTTCAAGCGGAGTTCAACGCTTCGACCGGTTGGGAATCAGGACCTAGCATTAACGGTTCATATCCAGCGACACTCTCGTGTCGTATCAACAACGAATGGTACCAAACAAATTCAACATCCTGGCCAATATCGTTCTGCAGTTTCAACATGAAAGAACTAGCACCCAAGAACGAAAGTTTCACGAACCCGCTTTCTCGTCATCCGTATAACTTTCATCCGGTACTATTCCTCAACGCAAGCGATAGTCTGGCCCGGCTGAGACCGATGTATGACATGACTACGAACACGTGGTCCAACGTGACGGTTCTGGAAGATATGCAAATGGTCAACTCAAAGAGCAAAGGTCCATGGACGACAGCGACGACCAAAAACGACACAAAACTCTTCCAAGCGAGTGTGTGCTTCCTCACTCAGAACATACCACTCTTATACAACGTCACGATGACAGGTAGAGCAATACCATACGAACCAACGTCTCTAGCAAAGTGGAGAACACTGCAGGGCAAGAATGGAACACAATTTCTCAAACAGCTCGGCGTAGGGGTATCACCTTCTAATACTGAAGCAAGAGGTATTCTAGATCTGAAGGTACTCTCAGGGCCAGCTTCTATGGCAGATGAAGCTGTTGCTGGCTGGGATGAATGGGTCTACCATATGATTCATTCCAGTCTTTTCGAATACAGTATTTCCGGCGGATGGACCTTCAACAACGATGCTTTAGAAGGATGGTTTGACACAGTAGCGAATTGGCCCGCACACCCAGAACATTCACATCTCTTTCAGAGTGTTCTCCAAGAAACGGATGATCCAGCACGAGCAGTCCAAGAGTTATTCTTTCGGTTCTACCAGATGATCTTCCACGATATCCTACCCTACTTCACTCAACAGCAATCTGTCTCTACGATAAACGTGAAACAGGTTATTATTCCAAACCAATGGACGGGCTTGATAATTATTTTATCGGGTGTTATCCTGCACTTGGTTCTTACGTTGATAACTCTTATCATGTTTATGGCTTCGACGAAGAGCTCTATTCTGGGAAATGCATGGCATGCTGTGTCACAGATTATCTCGCCGGAGACGAGTGTTGTGGTGGAGACTGTGGCGGGTAGTGGGATGCGGGATGTTGATGTTGCGAAGTGGGCGGAGTCAACGGGTTCTGATGGGCATGTGTATGGGTTGCCGAATTGTGCTGATAACAAGGTTCGTAGACGGTAGGGAATACTACATGGCGTTGCATATATCATCAAGAATAGAGAAGCATATTCGTTGATGAGGTTGTGAAAAACAAGCGATATGTGAGTTAAATGTGCTATTTGCAGTTCGTAGTCAAACCTTACGCCGCCTTCTTTGAGCGACAGCAACTGGAGGAAGACAGGAAACTGAGTCTCTTATTATTCAGGACGAATGACTTGAGTAAGTTAGTACAAATTTACTATAGACTTAGGATAAGTTTAGAATAGCCTTTACTAAGTTTATTTTAATACCTGATGGCAAGGTCTGAGATTTCTTGCTTCGGGAGGTCGAACTACTTGAAACTCCTTCCATGGAATCCAGGGAGAATCTGCTGTCCCTCCAGCTCATCATAAGTGATTCCCCTCTTCTGCGATTGCTGCCAAGTCTGCTTCAACGTCGTAAACTCTCCCATCGTCGGAACGCGATGGCCCCCCCTCTCGAACTCATTCTGCGTGTAGCCCTCGCGCTTCAAAAGAGGCGAGTCAATCGTGTTAAGCACAAGGTCATTCTCTGCGCGTGAGAAGTATAAAAGGCCTAGACGGTCTACGTTACGCTGATCCTTGGGAGGGACGGATACCTAATCTGTTAGTCTGTGAAACAAAGTGAAAGGGTTAACGTACCCGATGGATGGTAGACTGAACATAACCCCCTGTAAGAAAACTCAAGGCATCACACGCATTCACCGTCAAACTCCCATCAAGAGGCTTAGCCCACTTCCAGTCACCAGTCTTGTGATCCTTGATCTGAAGACCAGCTACAGGCTGACGGAAGAGAAGCGTGTACGAGCCAAGATCAGTATGGCCTCGGGACCAAAGACCGTCTTCGAGCTTTTCAATCTCTTCGGGGGAGAACTTCCCGTATTTCATGTAGCGAAGATGGGATTCGTTGTGGGTTCCCCATTTGTGCAGGTTGACGAGGTGGTCTTCTGGGATTTGGAGGGCGAGGGCTGTGAGGTGGTAGAGAGGGTCGAGGACTTTTTCGTGAAGGTCCTGGTTTCAAAGTCAGTAAAGCTGTGACAAATGATTGATGGCTGAAGCTTGATAGCTCAGAAGGATATAGCAAGGTGACAAATCGCGTGGAATGTGAGAAAGGGTGTTCGAGGAACTTACCTTCGCGAAAGAGGTGATCTCATCGATGTGATCTTTCAATAATTTAGGAACAGGCTGCGATATCTTCCCATTATCCGCTACAACGAGTCAATATTGCAGCCCACTGACCTGTAGATCAACTTACTAGCCATGTTCCAAACCTCAGTCTTCTCCTTCACACCACCCGAAAGAATCCTTCTTCCACCAGGTCTGTACCCGTTATACTCCCCCGCATCAAGATCAGGAACATACTTGAGCTTCTCTTCGATGGGGAGGTCATAAAAAGCATTACCCAGAGCGAATTGTCTGTCGATGGCAGATTGAGGAATGTCGAATTTGGTCACGTAGAAGAAACCTTTGGTGCGGATTGCTTCGATGAGAGTTTGAGCGAGTTCGGCGTTGCCTTCGGGGGTACCGTACTTGGAGAGATCAATGTTTGCCACTAGAGGAGTTAGAGTGATAAGGGGAAGAGGAGCGGGGGAAAGTACAGTCTGCCCAGTCTAGATCTTCCTTTGTTTCGGGGACGTAGGAGTACTGGGGAATGTCTGAAAAGGCAGATGGCATCTTGAAGTATGGTGAACAAGTTTATGAGTCTAGGTGTAAGTTATTGTCTTGAAATGAAATGAGGCTGCCGGGAGAAGATAGTCAAGTTGATATATATGCGCGACATTTGAGATGTGATGGCTGACATATCAACGGAGATAGCGATGTCGTGATTGACTTCTCCGCATGAGATGCCACGCTGTGGAGGGGAAGATGTTTTCCGATGTTGATCAACTGCTTGCTCAATCTTGATAACGATGGCGCAATCTGATCCTGGGGGTTTAGTCAGGATAGCAACTTCAACAACGTTATCTCGAGGCTTTTGATTGATTGAATTGCTCAACAACTCGGGTTCAATCTTTCGCTAACTGGAATTTCTCTCATTTCCTGAGTGAAGTCATAATTCTTGCCTCTTCGAATACTATTGAGCGGTTCAACTTACACGGACTCCGCGCCCTAACCGACTTCTATCCTTTGAGCTTGTATCTAGACTCATGGTACGGGCAATTTACTAACAGTGTTTGTAGCCTTGAGACATGACAAATTCTTTCATTGACTAAAATATGAAACCATACTCTTTCGAAATAGCGATTGGAAAATGCCCTGCGCTGCATCCAGCTTGGTCAGGATGGGTTAGTGCAGGAACATGACAGGTGGGCCCATCCAAGTCACACCAGACCATTGAAGCTCTCAACTTCAAGCCAACATTATCGACTTCGTTTGAAATTCACAAAATGGTCACAGCAGCTTCTGAGCTACGACAAAATTCATGGAGACGAGATGAGTTTCTCATCTCGACCGACCCTTCATTAATCCCAGTCAAAGAAGTCATCAAAGTCTTTACTTCCAAGGAATTCTACTGGGCAAAGCCTCTCCCAGAAGACGCGACACGCGAAATGCTCGACAATGGCCTCTGCTTTGGACTCTACGACACAGATACAGACTCTCCACCTCCATCTCCCGGCAATCCTATTAAGAAGAAATCGTCCGGCCCCAAGTTCATCGGCTTTGCGCGCTGCATTACAGACTTCACAACAGTCCTCTACATAACCGACGTCTGGGTCACCCCCGCCTACCGCAGCGAAGGACTAGGCACATGGCTTATGGAATGCATAAATGAAGTTGCCGAGTCAATGCCTCATTTAAGAAAGAGTATGCTAGCTACGGGCGATTGGGAAAAGAGCGTTCCGTTTTATGAGAGGGTTATGGGGATGAAGGTTACGGAGGGGACGAGAGGGGAGACGAGGGCGATTATGGAGAAGAGAGGAAGGGGAAATCCGAGATATGAGGAGAAGTAGGAGAAGAAGGAATAATAGATGAAGAACTTCGGGAGTTTTTGCATCCTAATCTCTACTGCATTTGATTCCCGAGAAGTCTGAATCCACGGTTATAGGGATGTCATGCCCGAGGTTGAGTGGCCAACAGAAAATGCGGGGTTACCCACTAAGTTCTAACCTCACATCATACATCAACCACCAAATTCATCATCACAGTCCACAATCTCTCACCACATAATCACGAAACTATCGTAAAACCAACAAAAATGCCTTTCCCAAAACTCCCTCCAAGAGCCGCCTACATCAAACTCTCAAACCCCACCAAGCGCAACGCCCTCAGCATCCCCGTGCTCAGAGACCTCAAGTCCCAGCTCGACAGCGCCCTCACGCTGCGACCCAGCGGGCGAGCAGGCCTGCTCCCCAGATTCCTCCCTGGCATTCTCAAAGAGCTCGAACAAGCGTCTCAAGAACAAGATCGAACGTCGGAGGAATGGAGGAGGTGGGACTGGCTCGTCAGCGCATCTGAATGGAAGAAACAGCGTGCCGGTTTACCTGATGTTCTCGTCCTCAGAAGCGAAGGGCCTGTTTTCTCATCAGGTCACGATCTCAAGGAGCTGTCGCAGATGAGTCGGGAAGATGTCAAGACTCTGTTTGACCTCTGTACCCAAGTCATGATGACTATTCGGAGGAGTCCCGTGCCGATCGTTTGTCCGATCCAAGGCCTCGCCACAGCAGCTGGGTTCCAACTCGCCATGAGCACCGACTTCCCCATTGCTCTGCCAGACACGCAATTTGCCCTCCCAGGCGCAAAGATCGGATTACCGTGCACTAGTCCCTCAACAGCAATTTCACGGCGTTTCCCCCCTGGCACAACATACCGAATGCTCGCGACGGCAGAACCAATAAAGGCATCGGACTACCCAGAGGCCGTCGACGTTGTCAAAGTCTTACCGGGGCAAGATCCTGAGGAAGCTCTGGAGAAGCGTGTAGTAGACGTGGTTGAGCGGATGCTTTTGATGTCGCCGCCGCAGCAGGCTGTAGGGAAATGGGCGTACTGGACGCAGTTTGGATTTGGGAGGACGTGGGGTGATGGGTATGAGCAGGCTGCTCAGTGGGCGGCTAGGGTCATGGCGTTGCATGCGAGGAGTGAGGATGCGAAGGAGGGTGTTGCTGCATTTTTGGAGAAGAGGGAACCTGTTTGGATAAGCAGTGGTGATCATGAGGCCCCCGCAACTGAAGTCACTGATACGGTTACCGACGATGCTTCTTCTTCAATTGAGGCTGATGTCAGTGGTACTGAGGCTGGTGAATCCACACTTGAGAACCAAACGCCCGAGACCGATGTCGACGGTGCTACCACAACAGAACGTAGCTAGACTTGTGAATTAAAGCTTAAATTTGTCACTATTGACCCGAACTGTCATCCATTGTGGGTTCCACCTCTTTGACCTCTTGGAGGCCTACTCGAGACGCAAGCTTTCTCTACCCTCGGACACCCTCAATGCCATGCTTGGCATCTTCAGTTTACTTGCTAAACACAAAACGAGACCTATCTGTCATATCTGCGGTGTTCCCATTCTGCGTCTCCCCGAAAATCACGAATAAAGATCACGGGGAATGTCACGTAGCCGAGAAGTGTTCAGAAGTAACAGCAATACTGGCATCACCGCCGCTGTAAGCCTCGGTGGCTTTCTCGACGGTCTATGCTGGCTACTTGAAGAACCCGCCCATCGGCGGACAGGCTTTCCAAGCTGGTCATGGACAGGATGGCAGGGCGTAGTCGCTCGCATGAACAAAGATAGCACTGCTCTTAAGCAAACTAACGGATTTACGATTGACGTGTCCATAATTCCTGGTCATCAGAACGGAGGAATTGCAGTGCCGTGGAGCCGCTATTATGACCTATTGCGGACGGCGGACGACAGCAACCCAAGCATCCGATCAGGCCAGAATCATGTGCTTGAGATCAAAGCCAGTGCCACGGCTCTCGGGTTTCACATGGGAGACTGCGACGGTCGACCCAATACATGGATCGGCACGGTGTACGCTGGCCATCGGATATGGCACGGCGAGTTCTCTCTCACCAGTAAGGACGTGCCTCTATCATTGCTGCTAAAGGAGCCGTAGACAGGCATATTATTGGGCAACTTGCAGAATCATAGGCACAACGAACTTCACGACACGACAGTGGTTGTCATCCAGGAACAGAAGCATGAGCAGGCGCAGGGAAGCGTACAGGGTCATGTGTACTCGAACGTGTTGGCCTGCTCTGTCTGGTATATTGCACCCTTGAAGCCAGTATGTTAGAGCAACGGACGTGGAGGAGAAGGTGATGGAGCAGAAGTCCGGTTTTGACGAAGGAGCTGATATTACTTGTCCGCGGATACGAACACGAGTCGCGTGATGGTCTATCTACTCAACACGCCATTTAACAACTGCACTAGCAGGAATTCTTTATAAGAAATTCGCGAAACCTACTCTTTCCACTCACTAAGACGACGAGATTCGCTGCTTTCGAGTATCCTATCTCAGACCTTCCGCTCAAGCGTAAGCGCAATGACTCCTAGCCTTCGCCGGTGGCTTGTCACTGAAAGGGCCTTGCTCATCCTTTATCTGGCCTTTGTTGCAGTACCGGTAGCCGTGGAGGACACAGTGGTAGTTTAGCTAGTGATTGCCGTGGTGGCGGCCGTTGATAGTCTCCATAGGCTTTACTGTTTTACCCAATGCGCCCATTGGGGAGCTTTCCTCATCTCCTCAGCTGTCTCGATTCATATGTTGAGCTAAGTGAAAAAGCTATTGTTTTATTCGTTCGCCTCAGCTATGATCTGTCTTGGTAAGGCAATTGGCCCGCTCAGCTGTAGTGTCGCCAGTGACAGTCCAGACTTATCGCGCTTCTCCCAAGCTCTCCAGTTCTGTTTCCGATTCACCACCGTGGCCCTCTTCCCCGTAGCTATCATAAGGCACAGGCTCATCAACATCCCTTTTCCAAAGTATCCACTTCTTCACAAAGTAAGGAAGTTGTTGATCCCATACCCACGTGGCCAGTTGGGTCTTTGGGCGCTCATAGACCCTTTCGAGGTCCTCCAGACTCCGACTGCTGGTTTCTTCAATCAAGAAAAGAACAAGGATGAATGCGATGAAGTTGAGGACGGAGAAAACCCCCAGTGTTCCTCGTGCGTGGAAAGCATGATAGATCTCAGGTAAGAGGATAGATAGGAGACCCGCAAAGAAAAGGTTTATGGTGATAGCTACTGAAGCTCCCTGGTCCGGGTTGGGATTGAACGATAGGGGACCTGGGTAGACTTACTGTTTCACGATGAGATGATGGAAAACTTGGTCAAGTTAGTGTAGACTTTTATCAAGCACCGGGGTCCTTACCTCTCGGAGGCCAAAGTAAAAGGGATCGGCCCTAAGCGTCGTCAGTTATGCTTATGGCTCATGGGCAAAGTAACTCACCTAAGCCAGGTGCATATGCCGCCACGAAGCCTTTATCAAGTTAGAACAGCTCCCTCGTTTGGGGCGAAGAACTCACAGTATACGAAGACGGTTCCCACGACATTTCGAGCCTCTATACCCTTTGAGAAATTGTCGTTATACGCAATAGCTGCTGCCATGAGAAACAGGCTCATTAACGGGAGTGTGAAGAGCAGCCATCGCCTGCGGCCCAACGTGTCGATCGATCTTTGGACTATTAGTACAGGTATTCTGAACGGGGGCAAGGTACTAACCTCATTGCAAGGAGTCCGAACAGAAAGTTTACACCACCTGCGCCGTAGTTAGTGTGAGACACGAGGCTCATGTGGCTGAGGACTCTTGAAGCACGTACCAAAGCCGACGCTGTATGCTAGAGTTGCCTTGGAGTTGTCGTATGCCCCACTGAACATCTTGTTAGAGTAGAATGCGAAGACGTTGACTAAGAAGTGTTAGTAGACTTTGTGAACAAGGGTTCCTCAACGTACCTCCACATAGCTGCTGTGCCAGTGAGACTATGCAGGTGCTGTATACAGCATTTCTCAAGAACCTTGCCTGGAAAAGGGTCGAGTACTGCAGCTTTGATAGCCTCAAGGAGGCTACAACTCGTCCCATGTATGTTAGCCCGCTTTGCTTGGTCCTCATTATACTCGCTTGGTCTGGATCCGCCCTCTGGGGATGGTTGGGCCACCAGATGAGGATGAGATCACGCAAGGCCAGAAGCTAGTCGTACCGAGTTAGCCACTACCATGACAATAAGGTTATCAGGTCTTACCCGATGAGATCTGATCTTGAGTAGAATCTGAAAGGCACGGTCGATGCTGTAACCAGGAGTGTCGGAACGCATGTAGTATCGTGGACTCTCATAGCACATAGCCACGGCGATGAGTAGGAAGAGCGCTGGAGCGGCTGGAGCACCGAGAATAAGGCGAAGAGCCAGTCGCGATCTGTTTTCTCCATCTTGTCCTAGGTATCCAGTGGCATCAGCTATTGCCATGTTGATGACAGACCCCATGAGGATACCGCATGCAACCCTAGAGGTATTAGAGAGAATCATCAAGAAGCGGAAAATAACATACCAGAGCTGCCAAGCTAGTACAATAGAGCCTCTCCAGAACCGGACGGCTGTTTCGGACGCGAGAACGGGCGCACTAACTGCTTTGATACCCATCGCTGTTGCTCGTTAGTCCATCGACTGGAAAGGAGTTACCGGACGATAGAACGCCACACGTACCAAAACCAGCAATGATTCTAACCAAGAGCAGTTCGAGCCATGTCTGACAGAACGCAGAACCAATGGAACTTGCAATGATCAACAAGGCGGACACCGTGAGAGCCCCCCGACGACCGATGCAGATATTGATAGGAAGGGACATGGGCGAACCTAGCAAAGCTGCAGTGAAGTAGGGCATCGCATTCATGGCCCCAGAAGTCCAAGTCTCATCGCCTGTAGGTAGGTGCAGAGGGTTCGACACATCCATGGCGTAAATATCAGCTGCATTGATCGAAGCCTGCACATGTCCCTGAAGGAAAGCGGCGAGAGAGACGGTGATGATGATGGTTGGCATTCCGGGCTGCGAGAAGACATGTTCTCTCTCATCACGAATGCATTTCTTTTCATCTGGGGTGAGGTTATTGGGCATCGGATTCTCGGAGGACTCGGTAATGGGGTAGTAGTGTCGGCTGTTCGTATGTCAGCTCGAGTACCTAGCTATTGACAGCAAGATACTCACAGAGCACGCTTCGATCACCACCGCGTTTCTTGATCTGTCGTCTTATCCATCTCTCCCAGTCCTCTTTGAACTTGGAAACCTTGCCAGAAAGAGAAAATGAAGCCTTTCCATCAGCCATAGTCAATTGGTCCAAGATGGCAACTAATGTTGGGCCTGGATAAGATTAATTGCAAGTCGGAAAGGATGGCTCAACGGACGTCATATAACTGCCCGAGGCATACTCCCAAGCAGCGCAATCACATGTATTTAATTCCATTGAACTGATTTGCCGACGAAATCACAAAACGAGGCTCTGTTCGCTCAAAGAACTGCATTGGTGGCTGCAGGACATGAGCTTCACCGCCATGGTTGAAACAATAGACCAACTTTGAATAAGAGAACGCTGTCTACGAAACAAGGATTTATCCCTGGAGGTGAACAAACTCGTTGCGACTTTTGATTGAGCATTGACCCGATGCAAGATGGTAACCAATCATGGTATGCAGTCATGGCTGTAAGGGGGTTGAAAATGAGACCATACTACTCTTCTCCAGGTTTGAATTTGTGATTTCATAGCAAACCAGCCAAAAGTGCAGCGAACGATGACTAGACGACCCAATTCATTCTCACCATTGGTTTAATACCCTGGCATCAAACCACCAATCGCCTCTCGAGGGTTTCTTCCATTACGCAAACTGCAGTCTCGATGATATCTTTGACTCAGACCGAGTGTTTCATAAAACGGCATGGAGGGCTTGGGGATGTCACACAACATCCGCAGCGGCGCAGCCTGATCTTGCCTCCCCATATCAACATTCCCCAGACCCGAGACTCCCCGCCCGATGACCAAGTAGTTTCGAAAGGTTCTGGCTTTTGCGGAGGCGGGGTGTTTTGAGGACGTACCGATTGGTATTCTCTATCATCATCCCGTCTCCCCATATTTCTTGGTCCTAACCCCGCTGGTTCACCTTTTTTCCGCGTTTGGCTTATGCATACCCCAGATTTCTTCTCTTCGTCGCTCTCGTCAGGGATAGACTTGCTCTGACCTCAGTATGACCCCAATGGAACCCATAGGCGGCGCCATCGCCGTTGCACAGGCGATCGTAGGCACTTGCAAAGCCATCCACATGTGTGTAACGGCGATCAAGGACTCGCACGACACGCAGGATCGATGGAACGTTTCGATTAGCTCTCTCCAGCATATCTCGGAGCAGTTCGAAGTTGTGTCACAGGAGAGAAGGGCCCGTCATCCTGCCAGGGGATCTCTCGAAGGAACGCACTATGGAGTCATCAGCGCACATCTTGATCGATTCAACCGTGACCTGAGGAAGCTTGAGAGAAATATCTCGAGTACCAACCTTGCCAACCGAGCTTCGGCTTCGAAGATCTCGTTGAGAAGTAAAGTAAAGCTTGCCTTCACAATGGACTGGAGAGAGAACGAGCAGCTCCTCAAGTGGATAGATCGTCACGTCACTTTTCTTCAAATCAACATAGATCTCAGAGGGTATGTCATAGTACCACTATTTCCCAGGCTTCCTCATCGATACTGAAACTGTCACAGCGTGAACGAGGATAACATGAATGACGTTGAACGAGCCTTGGGGACGGGCCACGACAGTTGGAAGCCCATTCCTACACCTGAAAGCCTTGATGAACCCAGAGTTGTATTGGACGATTGCTTGTCCTCTGCAGAGGTCTTAGCCAAGCATGTTGCCATTCAAAAGTTAGACACTACAGATAGGGCCACCCCTGCACCAACCGAGATGGATTGGGACCTAATGCACGATACAACTGAATTGACCTCTTCAAGCACTGTGAGCCCCGTTGAACAGGAACTACGCCTTCATGCCACGATACAATAAGTGGACAATCTGGAGGCTTCCAAGATGCCTGTAATTGCATCCAATGTTCAGCTGGAGGTTATTCGACTATTTGACGAGCTGAACCAGGAGAAAGGACTTATGCCAACCTTCAAGGAGACATTCCGGCTCCAAGAAAGATATGTGAACCTTCTTTTCAGTTCCATCGAAAAGCATCCTGTCTATGGAGACAGAGCCAAGACGTACGTACGTGAGAATATCATACCAAACCTGAACCAGCACGACCCGGATTTACGCGAGGTTTGGTGGAGTGTCGGACGGATGTTCTACACCATGGAGGACTGTGACCAAGCAGAATACTGGCTCCGGCGTGCGCTTCTGAATGGCTATATTGGAGTCGATAAGGATAGCAACCACGCTGAGATTGAACAGATTCCCAAGATGATCTGCAAGATCTACGCGAGGCAAGGCCGTCCGCAGTTTGCCACTGCTCTTGGACAATACCTAGAACACCACGTTGGATATGATCCGACAAAGGTACCTGGTGATCTCGAAAAGGCCGCCGAATGGTGCTTGGAGCAGGGTTTTGAAGTCCATACCGTGGGAGATGAGCTGGTATTCACTAAGGAGAAGAACGACAGAGGCAGAAGCGCATTGCATGAAGCTACCTTGGATACCAAGGTGAAAGAGTCCATCATCCCACTGTTACTGAAAGACGATCTCCTTGCACTAAGAAACGCTAGCGGAGATACGGCGCTTCTGCTAGCAGTCGGAAAGTCAAACACTGCAATGGCCAGACACCTCCTCAAGACACCATCACTAGTTCATCTTAGAGATCGGGAAGGCCGCACGCCGCTCCACAGGTGCTGCGATCACAAGACATTGAGTCTACTTCTCGAAGCTCTAAGCGGATCAATGCATCGGTCAAGTCTCACGCATGCAGACCCAGATAGTCATGACGCTTCATCTCTGATCGACATCAACTCACAAGACGCGTATGGCAAGACAGCGCTGTTTATAGCATGTGCGCAGGGAAACCTGAGAACTATGAGGAAGCTCTTCGACTCAGGAGCGCACGTGAACATATCAGTCAACACCGGAGTATGCCCGATCTTGGCTTGCTCATCCTGCACTGGGATATCATTGACGAGTAGAGAGCGGATGATCCTACACTTACGTGCCAGGGGTGCCGATCCGGACCAGCAGGACATTGATGGAGACACGGCCAGGAAGGAACTTCGAAAGTTTTACTCGTCGAGCAAGGCGGTGAATAAGTTCCTGTCTCTTGATCCCGCAGTGGAGATAGAGAGGTTGGAGAAGAAGGCTAGAACGGAGAGAAGAGGAGTAACGCAACTGCGAGCACGACGAGGAGTGTGTTTTCATTGGGACGAGTGTTTAGCTGGGAGACACGGAGCTCCTCATCGTCAAGTTGACCTTTCAACTTAGATTTTATATCATACAGGAAGATCTTCACTTTTCTGTTTAGATATCTGCGTATGACATTGTATACTCTCCACTTGGTAGCTGTCTGCTACAACGCTTGTAGTGAGCTCTCCCATACGTGAATTGCAAAGGAATCAATGAAGCCGTTTTTCCTTAGCTGTAGTGTCAGTCTCAGATGTTTATCTAACTGTTCCGCAGCAGACTAGAGTCTACCCCACCGTCTTGTCAAGAAGGGGGAAATGCTCCCTCTTATTCACTATTGAGTTTTCCTTCTCATCCTCACTGTGTCTCCTCAGGTCTCCCTCTATGCATCAACATTTTCCCTCTACAGCGCAAAATGTCCCTTTTTTTCTGATCACCGACACTTGGCCTCACGATGTCCGTTTCTTCTGCGGTGATTGCAGCTTTTGAAGAGTATGAGTTTGACCTAGAAGCTAGCTTTGCTCGTCTTGGTCCTTGCGAGTCTCCTTGCCTTGGATGCGCACTTGCCATTCACCGAGATGACCGTCTTGTTTGCGTGGTTGACGAGACAGAGACTTGCTGCACTTGGTGTACTCACAGCCATTAGAAATGCACTGCCGTTCCTGACTTTGAAGATTCTCCAAATGGCCGCTTGTTGTTTCGTGGATCCTACCGGAACTGAAGGCTGTAGTCCAGTACTCCTGGAACCAGGTTGACCATGAAGTCACCCCCTCCAACGCTGGCGTGTTGTACAATGCTTCAAGGAACTCGGATCCGCGCTCCGCTACCTCGACATCTTAGCAAACCCATGACGAATCACCTCTCACAATCCGATTGGTTTTGCTCCTGTACTCCAAGTCCAGGAGCTTGCCTCTATCCGGAACGCCTTACCCTCTTCTACCGAGTCCAGGCCAGGCCAGGCCGCCTCGCCAAAGAGTACCCGCGAGAGTGCAGTTAAGTTAGCATTTTCACTGCGGCGGACTACCCCTCGCGTTTCGTGATCTTCTCGACAACGCAACAAAGCGGGTTGACCGGAGAGACTCACCGCCGATTTCTTCCTGTGATGCATCGACGCCGGTAATCTGACCCCACGTATCGTCGTTCGTTTTGCTGGGCAGGGTCTTTCTTGCCAGAGGCCTGTCCAATCCACTCCTCAGTACCGTCAGCAAATGATAGAAAAGGAGGAGAGTAGTGAGTAATCCAGTTAATATTGAGCTTCGCAAACCTTCTAGTCAGTGTTATACTTTAGTCCTAAACTAATGCCCAAGTATCCTAAGCTTAGGCCTAACCTTTATCTTAAGGATCCTGAACTTAGGATGAGATAGCAAAAGAAGCCCTAAAGCTTATGATGATGCGATCATCTTTGAGCAGGTAGATAGAGGGACACGGCAGGTTCTCACAAACGCAGGCAAGAAACTACTGTATGGTAGACTTACCATTCTTCTATCAATCTACACAAGCAATGGACAGCCTTATGCCACAATCTCCACCCGTCTCTTATTCCATTGATGTGTCAACGCCTTGGCCTTGGGCTGTCTCTTAACCTCATCATACAACCTCGCAGTAAGATACTTGTAAATCCAAGGCGAAGCACCATTGTACACAATACTATGATCACTATCCGTGAACGCAAACATCTTCATCTTCTCAGGCGAAACACCAGCTCCAACGAGAAGATCGATCATAGCAGCGGCGTGCTGATAATGAACGTTGTCGTCGCCAGTTCCGTGAAGGATACTGAAACTGCCGGCGATGTTCTTGAAGCCATCGACTTTGTGCACGGCTGTCTCGAGATATCCATCCTTGTTCTCATCGAGTGTCTTCATGTAACGTTCGGTGTACATGGAATCGTAGAAGCGCCAGTCTGACACTGGAGCGGTGATAAGACCGAAGCTAAACACGCCAGAGTCTGCTTCCACGGTCTTTGCTGTGAGATATCCACCATACGACCATCCCCACATTCCAATCTTATCAGCGTTGATGAAGCTATATCTCTTGATGAGTTCCTCCGCAGCCCAGATCTGATCGAGGGGTTCAAGCTTTCCGAGCTGAGAAGTAACGAGCGATCGGTACTTGCGGCCTTGCATGGCTGTTCCGCGGTTATCCACGGTGTAGACGATGTACTGGAGTTCAGGATCAGACGAGATGTAGGACTTCCATCCTAGAGATTGGAAAGACTTTGCGACGCGCTGGGAGTTGGGGCCGCCGTAGGGAGTGAAGAGAACGGGGTACTTCTTGGCGGGGTCGAAGTTGACGGGGAGTTGCTGCATGACGTTTAGGGAGTAGCCATCAGGGTGCTTGAGTTCGAAGTATGTGATGTTGGGCATGCTGTACTGATTGATGTTCTTGTAGAAAGCTTTGTTGTCCACCAGAGTGCGGACGGGCTTGCTGGTAGAGTTAGTGGTGTACAGTTCCTGATACGGAACGTCGGGGCCCTGGTAGTGAAGAATGTAATATCCACCACTGGAAGAGAACGACGCAGACCAGTAACCGGGAGTCTTGTCATCAACGAGAGGAGTAATCTTCTTAGTCTCCCACGAGACCTTGTAGACATGTCGCTCAGTAGAGTGTCGTTTTGAAGCTTGGAAGTAAACAAGCTTCTTAGCCGTGTCGATGTTGAGAATCGTCGAGACCTCCCACTTTCCAGAGGTAAGCTGAATAGCTTTGCCACCGTTGACGGGGTACAAGTAGATATGGTTCCAACCATCTTCGTCGGAAACATCAACGTAGTAAGCATCCTTCTTCTTGGAACTCAAAGGTCCAACGAAGGATATGGAGAGAGTGTGCTCAAGCCATCCATCGCTTCCGTCTCGCTCGCGAACGACCTTTGACTTGAGTGTCTCGGGGTTGACGACAACGTGAGCATCATGGTCTTGAACGCGGTTGAAAGCGCGGTAGATGAGAGAGCTGTGATCTTTGGTGACCCAAGCGACTTCGCCGATGATGAGCTCCTCAGGCTCAAACGCATCAACAGGAACAGGCTTGTACTCGCCGCTCGAAAGATCGAGAATGTTGAGCTCGACAGTAGGATTCTTGGATCCAACCTTGGGATACCGAAGGTCCAGTTCGCGAGGATATGTCGGCGCAAGCTTCTGGTTATCCATGTAGTAAGGAATAGTAAAAGTCCCAACACCAGTTTCGTTGAAGCTCAGAAACGCAAGAAACTTGGCATCAGGCGACCACCAAAGTGCCGAGCGACCACCGTAAATTTCCTCCTCATACACCCAATCCGGTACACCGTGAAACATATCCGGCCCCCCATCACTCGTAATCTGCTCAACATCACCGTCTGCACCACGAATGAAGAGATTGTTACCCCGCACAAACGCAACGGCTTCTCCACTCGGCGCAAACTGCGCGTACTGGATATCGCCAACCTGGTCTTTCACGAGCGGTTCACTCTCGCCAGACTCAACGTCGAGGATGAAATAATCTGCGAAGTACGAGTAGCGGTACTGCTTGGTGTAGTTTGACGCGATGAGAACGCGCTTGGCGTCGCTGCTGATCCAGTACTCGTGCAGATCCTTGGGAAGTTTATCAGCTGTGACGAATTTTGTTGTCTCTTCGCTGACGATGTCTTCGAGAACGAGATCGCCAGAGTCGCTGAGAACAATATAATTTCCATCTTGACCTGCGGAGGACCACTCTACACTCATGGTAGTAGGCCTCAATTTAGCGCTTGGACTCGTCTCATTGAAAGTAAGTAGGCGATCACCCTCGCCAACAGGTTGATGCGGCTGTCGAGGAGGATCAATCGCTAACCCCAACGGGGCGAGCGCCAAAAGAGCGGCGAGTAATTTCGCGACCATGATGAAATGAGGTTGCAGAAGGGAACCTTGAGGAGCAAAGAAAAAAAACAAGAACACGTCGTGGCGTTACACGGCGTTCTTATGGATAAACTCCCGGGACGAGATTAAGCTTATACTGGGGATCGACAGGGCTAGTGAGATAGGCGCCTTCCCGCAGCGGTTTAGATGTGGAATTTACAGGGGTGTTAGACCTGCCGCTTTGGACCATTTTTACAAAGTTCCCCGTGTTATGTTGCGTTGGCCAAGACTTGGTTTCTTGGGAGGGCGACAAAAGTTCGTGAGGGAGATAAGGAGGGAAGGTTATTGTTGATAAGGTGATGGGATCGTCCTTGAATTAAATTTGGCTTGGGGTCGGGGCGAGCCAATTACAGGGGGAAGTTCAGGGTAAATATTCTGATTCACGGTGGTGGTCTACCCCTCACTTGAGTTGTTGCTGCATGACGAAAAACAATAAAGAAGATCGTGAATTTTATCTCAAGTAATATAAAGTTTGTGGCAAGTTTGGACTATCTCCAGGCCACTTATTATAGCTACGGGGAAGCCAAGTGGACTTTTTGACTACCTAGATTGTTTGTGATCTATGATTCTACGGTCCTCAGTATCGTGACATCTTGTATCAAGTTAATTCAAGAACGAGAAGTGGTCTTGGCTGCATAATTAAGATTGACATCGGATTGGTTTGCCTAATGGAGGGACAATCTGGTCTATAGCGGGTGATTCTGCATCTGCAGCCGCGTGATACCTACAATTTGCCCGTAGGATCAATAAATAATACATATGATAGTGCTATTCTACTCCTCATCTGAGTAACTATGTATGACCGCATTTACCCACGGATGTATCAGCTCCAAGCCTCTTTTGTTAATTTCCCTAATGCAGTATCCCAATAGGTCCTCGCCTATCCATTCCAAGCCCGCATTAATGTTTTGCAACAGGACAGACCATCTTTGCTCTCTAATCTGGACATCGCGTTCTGACAGGCTATCTCTTATACAATTTGCAATATCGAGATGATACTCTATTGCGGGTGAAAAAAACTTTCTGTCACTACCTGGAGGATCTGCATTGACTCTGATCAGAAGTACCTCAAATCGTTCCTTGGCGTCCTGGGGAGGTTCAACGTCTAGAGCATAACCTGTACGATCTGATAGAAGTTGGTCAAGTAAGCGGTAAGCTGTAACAAGATTGCCAATCGCCAGAGTATGTTGTCGAGTATCAAAGCCTTCCATTGAGCTGGAAAGTGGGAGAAAGCCGGACTCACTAAAATCCCCGAATTCCAGAATCAATGAACACTGCCAATCGTTTGTTGAAGATAGAGTTTGGCTAAAGCGGCGCAGTAGGTCTGTAAGTTTATGCCCATCGTTGATCCAATCGTCAGATATACGGTGGAGGCACTGCATGACGAACCATGAATGGAGCATGCGCGCTGCATTTCTCATGTCATATTGACCTTGTGACGAAAAATCACGCCAGCCTTGGTCTATCCCACTTTTCAGGCGAGTTAGGATGTAGTCGACAAGATTTACGCACGAGTTAATTTGTATATCCCCGTGAATATCTTCCAATGCGCTGAGTACAACAGGAATAGCGTCTGCCAGGCAATCAGTAGAAAGCTGGTCTAAAAAATCGCTAATAACTGCGTCTGAGTCGGCTACTATCACGAGATTCTCAAGGAACTCCAATTCTCTCGGGTTGGGAGGATTTTTGGGAAAGATCGGATAGTTCCAATACAAGTGGTCGTAAAACAAGCCACATTGCTGCCAGTCTTTCAATCTCTCAATCATGCTATGGCGAAAAGATATGTTGCTCCTGAACTGGTTGAGAACAACGTCTAAGGCTGGGAAGAGTTGGTGGTTGTTTCCATGGACAACGAACACCGTTCCTTCGCGAGATTTTTCGAAAGAGTATCTTGCTGACTTGAAGCATAGAAAGCGGGATTTGACTAAGTGGCCCGCAAGTAGCCTTTCGGCTTGCTCAATTGATGACCAGTGACAAAGTGCAAGACATTCGCGTCCAAATTGCGTGTCAGTGATGAAGTCGAATGCACACCTGTGGATGAAATCGACCCTTTTCAAGACATAGCCCCAAAGCGCTTCATCTCCGGCGCACGCGTAAATTTCATCATTATCATAGGGTGTCGTTACTTCGAGGAGACCTCGGCAAACCAAACGCAATCGAGCTTCTACCCTCGCACATCTAGCTTCAAGCTCTTTTGCCTGAATTTCTCGGCCTTCTCTTAATATGGATATGAATGGTTGGTCCTCCAGGGCTGTAGCCATGACAATTGAGGAGCGCATCGAATAGAGAGCTAGTATTTCGGAATGTCCTAGAGAGTAGCAGATGTCCGTGTCGATATCGGTTGCTGCAAGAACTAGACTAAAGAAGCGAGAAGCCTCGATGCTGTGAGTTAATAACTTTGCATCATCTCTTGGGCGATTCCACATATCAATCAAGAGGTCGTGTAAATCTGATGGCGTTTGTGCTAGTCGTTCCTCAAATTCGTTGGTACCACCTGAGCGTATTGCCTGATTGAGGC
Source organism: Fusarium verticillioides 7600 (assembly GCF_000149555.1). NCBI lineage: Eukaryota > Fungi > Ascomycota > Sordariomycetes > Hypocreales > Nectriaceae > Fusarium > Fusarium verticillioides. Next base: position 2,930,893 of record NC_031681.1, read on the forward strand.
TATTAACAGCCAAGACCACCCAGAGAAACACACCGTCGGCTTTCTGTACAACCTCTGATAGAAGTCGAGATCGATCTTTGGAGTTTAGGCCAGATACTTCTAACCGATTCTCTGTGTAATGGTAGATATCCTTCTTATTTAACTGATGCATTCTGAGGCAGGGTTGGCCTGCGAAAAACCGGCAAAACGGATCCTCTTCCCTACTGGATGCGCAGAGTCTGATGTTGTCGAGCCAAAGCAAGTCGTATATAACCTGGGTGTTCTGATGGTCACCCCAAGGTAGGTCCTCAAATTCCTTAGCCTCGTCCAGTCCATCGAGGAAAATGCAAAAAGTGTTTCCTGAAGATTTGATCGCCCAGCATAGCGCTTTCTTTAGCTCATTCACATCCCAATCTCCACCATCTCGCTTATCTTGAACGTTCGGCTGTTCGATCCATAGCCGCTGGGCAAGATCACGGTTCTTGTGAAGCAATTGATGGAGGAGTGAACGTGCCATACCTTCTATGTTCTTCTGTAGAGGTTGCCCTGGCTTCCAAAAATAGTGGGTGAGGATTTGGATGTTCCTATGCTGGGCTTGCAAATGCTGTAATGTGAGGGAATTCGTTGCAAGAAATTTCATAAGCGAGCTTTTTCCAGAAGCTGGCTTACCGCTGATCCAGAATTGGCGCGAACCTGACTCTAACCAGGCCGGAAATGAATTGAGACCTGAAAGTCCTATCCCATAGGCCGGCCCTAATACATTGCCTGGATAGCGGTCATCGGGGCCCTTGAAAACCCAATCGAAGGTACCGGGGTAGTTTTCTGAGATGTGATTCCTGCGGCTGTTCATCTCAGGGAATCGGAGGCTTTGCAGTAATTGGTTGTGCTCTTGTTCAAACGATTTGCTTTGGTCGCGTCGGGCTATATCCTGAAACTCTCGAGACACGGAGTCACGGAAACTAGAAATAGTACCCTGCGAAGTATTGAAGCCTGTGTTAATAGCAGCCCGTGTTGTTTCATGCTCCTGCGTAACAAGGGTTCTTATCTCCCGTGACTCGATTGAAAGGTCGGACATCCATGTGCGACCATCCGCCAGTTGTTTAATGACCGACTGTAGGTTGGTGTTGAGTTGGTGAAAGGACTGTTGTGAACTGATTTCTGCAGCTTGAGACTGGTTGCAAATGCGGTGCAGAACGACACCATGGAGAAGGCTTTCGTATCTCTTGAGGTTGGCCTCAAGGCTTTCAAGCTCTTTTCCTTGCCAGAGAGTTGCCAGACTCTTTTTGCCCACCTGTATCTTCCCGCGAAATCCACGTCGAGAGGCATCATCAATATGAAGCTGCGAAAATTTAGACTGCAGTTGGGTCATTGATTCTTCCAGCTTTTTACCAATGTCGATTATCTGCTGTTGGTCACGGGTCGACGGCAGAACGTGGGAAGCTGAGCTGTTCATTTCATCGAAGCAAGCTTTCGCGCTTTCGAGATAAGCTTTCAGCCTGGGGTCAGGAGAGTGTTCATGTCGAACATGATTGTAAACTTGGAGAATGTCTCTGCCGAAGGTGACGATCTGCATCGCATTGCAGAGGAATCCTATGCCTGCGATCGCCGCCTCAGCTCCCGACATTTTTTGCGTGCTCTTGGGAATATCTGATGAATTTTATCGGATTTAGAGGAGATTTTGAAAAGTGAGAGAATGAAAAAGAAAAATGAGAACGCTGAGTTGTCTGAGTGCGGGGTGACGTGTCAAGGCGAACCAGTTTGCGGCTGAGCGAGGCAGACACTTTGTAAGATATTGTATTGGAATTGTTTTTTTACGCGACATTGACAAGATCGACATATCGTATTTTCTCCAATCTGTATAAGGCTCCCAACGCAATTAAACCCAACATTTTGTTTTGACATCAGATAAATATATGTACTTGATCTTGTAACTATATAATAGCAAAGGTAATTTTGGGGAGGTTTGCCACGCCTAGATGCTCTTAAAGACAGAAAGACTTGACAAAGCATTTCCAGGCCATGAGAACAAAGTGTTCGAAGGGCATGAAGAACCAAGAGCCTGGTTGTTCATCCAAGCAGGTTCCCAGTAATACAGTCCAGCTCCACCCTTGACCTTGCTAACAATACTAGCAACCTTCTTAATAAACTGAGTCTGACCATCCGCCGAAAAGGGAATGTTCTTCATGTCGCTGGGGAATGGCTGAGCGGGCGAAGGGCAAGACGTAGGCCAGTCAAGCTCACTGACAAAGATCTGCTTGCCCCATTTGTTGGCCATGTTGGTAAGAGACGTCTCGAGCGCAGAGAACGTAGCGCCTGATCCATAGAAAGGATAGTACGATACACCCATGGCGTCGAAGGCACCGAGTGTTAGACCTTTTTGGTTGAGGACTTGGGTGTAGAAGTATTCTTGGGTACCCCAGTCCCAGCCCTTGTCAAGATGGATCATAATCTTGGGCTTGGGGCTGATGGAAGAGTCCTTGATGCCGTAGGCTGCAGAGTTGAGAAGACGTCCGATGTTGTAGTAGGATTTGGTCGAGCCAGTGGGGAAGAGAAGACCAGCAGTGATCTCATTCCCAATGGAGATAATCGCAGGAGGAACGCCAGCAGATTGAAAAGCGTTGGAGACTTGCTGGGTGTAGTTATACAGTCTCCAGGACAGGTTATCGATGTCGGCAGGCCATCCAGAGGGAATAGCCTGGTGGCCGGGATCGGCCCAGGTGTCGCTGAAGTGAAGAGTCAGGTAGACGCTCAGGCCCGCAGCTTTGGCACGCTTGGCGAGCTTGAGATTATAGTCGAGGTTGTAGTCGCCATTGGAAGGGTTCACCCAGACTCGCTGACGGACTGAGTTTACGCCATTAGCCGCGAGAATTTTCTCGAGAGGTTGAGCGGAACCGCCGGCAGTGTATTGAATGCCCTTCTGTTCCTCGAGCAGAACAGAAGACCAGTCGACGCCCTTGTAGGTCAGGGCCAAAGCGACCGAGCAGTAGGACAGAAAAGCCAGGAACCGAAGGAGTACCATTTTGACGATCGTGAGAGAACTCCGGATAGTCAACCTCAGCTCATGGGATAGCTCCCTCTTAAGTAACAGCTGACCATCCCTTTGTTGTACCATAAATACGCGGAGCTGTGTAGGATCGATACAGGGATCTCCGTTATTCCTCCAATCACAGCTCGGACGAAGGATGTTTCACCAATTATTCCGACATGGGTCTAGCGCTCCTTAATGAACGATGAAACCTCGTGAGAGAAAGTTCGGAAGAGAACTACCGTAATCGGGTGTCTAGAAGCGGAGCTAGAAGTGCCGGCTCCGAGAATTGACATGCTCTAAAGGGACTTATGCATGACTTTCATCCGCCCGAATGGGAATACATGAAGAAAGCGATCATATTGATCCAGTGGGGAAGATGAGATGATGTCGATTTTTAACTGTCGCTGTTGATCATAAAGCGATGCTCTTCTGTTAATACTAGTAAATACACCATTTCTCTCATTTATTCCACAGTAATTCCAATAGATTTCAGCCATGCCGAGTCTCTCTCAACTTGAGAGTCTGGAAGTCCCGGGTTAGATACTATATACGCCCGAATTCATATAAAAACACCCAATAAACAAAATCTAAACTCAGTCAACATCACGACGCACAAAAGCACGACGCCGTTCCTCCATATCACGAATCATGTACCGTGAGAATTCAACTCTACTGTTCGAAGCAGCGATCATGCCTTCCCGCTGCCCAGGGAGTAGCTTGGCATCGTAAAAGGCATACAACGTAGGCAAGATCTGCGCCCATCGGTCGCGTATCCGATGAGAGCACCATGAAGGAACCGCTCCTCGAAGATCCCAAAACCGCCACCCATTTTCCTGCCGCCGATACGCATCTCTCCAGAAACAATCTTCGATATCACTGAGCCTATGAGGACTACCGCTGGCCAAGAGCTGCATCAGCTGGAGATCGTGAACCCCAGCGAGTTTTATCTTGAACTCGCTGTACAGTGCATCAGAGTTTTTCTTGACATCGAAGAAGACCTTGATGATATCCTTGGACTCCAGAATGCCCTTGAGAGTCGTCATGCGTGAATTCGAATTGACCCGCCAGAAGGTCGTGGCGCTGAGCCAGTACACATCTATGAGATAGACACGGTGAGACACGGCGTTATAGATCTGCATAATGGAGATCCTGGTCTCATGTCCGATATAATTCCCTTCGAGGGTGATGAAGAGTCGAGGCTTTAACTTTGGAGTGTCGGTGAGATCGTCGAGGAGATTGTACAAGGTGTCACGATCATCGATCCAGATAATGCGTGGTTCCGATTCATAGGTGGGTATAACATCGGGTTCCGTTTGAGGATCCATGATCGATATTGTCCGCTGTGAGATGAAATGGAGAAATGAGATGGGAGTCTGATGATGGAAGAAGGTTCGGTGGGGAGGAAGTCCTTGATGTGTTTGCCAAGGGCCTGGGTGTCGCGGAAAGGGGTATTCTAAGATGAAGGCGAAAGAATGTAACGAGGAAGAGAGCGCTTATGTCCAGAATGAATGGCAACTGATAGTTACTCGCGGGAGAGGAAGGGCTGGATTTTATAGCTGTTGAGATTAGAACTATTTTTTGCAGTTGAGACTTTTGGCTGAGAGTTTATTCCGGTAGAGAGAACCTAGATATCAGAATTGGTCGGGTTTGTTACACGATGCACATTTCATGAACGATATTATTGGTCATGGTGAGAAGTGACTTTGGACGCCAGGAGAATGACCTTCTTATTGCCCTTGATGCCTAAAGCTAGACTCATCGACTTTACCAGAGAGATTGTTCTATTCGAAAACATGTAAAATTTAAAGTCTTTTGACTTTCTGCGTGCAAATCAACTGGCTCCTCCTGAAAAGTCAAAACAAAGATGAGCCAATCGTCGACAACTTGGGGTTTGCACAACAACGAGAACAGTCTCACGAATCTAAAAGCACCTTCGACAATGCACTGGCTGTGAGATACTATGGCGCGTGGTGCGAGTCACAAGACTTGTAAGATGAAGCATGAAATCATCCTAAGCTTAGGTAAGGTTTACTTCAAACTTTGCTAAAGTCACAAAGATCATCATGAAGTACCCTAAGTAATCATAAAGTGTCCTAAGAATTTATAAACCTAATCAAAATCTTGTCAAATTTATGTAAAGCTGCCATAATTTCCAACTCGAGAGCTCATTTCCAAGAACAACCACCCTCCGAATCACACACTTTTGGTGCTCTGGTTGGCGATCAAAAAGCATTCGCATGATCATGCGCCCAAGGCAACTCCCTAGGATAGCGTTAAAGGTATTCTAGTGTCGTGTGAAGGTAGAAATAAATTTAATTTCCTTAGTATCGTTATTCGCATCCGTACTCTCGGCGATTGATCGGTGGATGGCCTCCTAGACCACCAGTTTCGTTTCGACATTCATCACGTGGTCAATTCAGACCCATCGAAGAAGGGTCGGCGACAGGGACTGCGCCGTGACTGTAGTTTCCCAGCATTTCCAGATGATCTCGGACATTCTGGCCTCCAGAGATGGCCTATTGGCAAACTAATAGTCGAGCCTTCTGTCGAGTTCAGTTACTGCCAAGATGAAGCTCTTGGGAGCTGTCTTGATCAATAGGCAGTGATTATGCATTGTCGGCTTGCTAGTTACTTCACAGTAACTAAGGTCGTTTGTGTCCACATTCTCCTGTCGGAAAAAGGTCGCCGATTTTCATTGCGCGGTCGATACAGACGCGTCAGAGAAGGTTCGGCGAAAGGGATTTGCAGTTGAGACTTGTGGCTGTGAGCTTATTCCTGCAAAGAGAACCTAGTGAAAGGTATTGCGCATTCGCCGCCGTTTCCCAGTTCTTCCATAGGATTTCAGACGTCCTGGCCTCCATGGATGTCCTCCAGACATACCAATAGTCGAACCTACGTTCAAGTTCGCTCACCATGAATGTTCCGCTCCGGGGAGCTGTCTTGACAAGTGCGCAGTGGTTGTATCTCCATTCCGGTATGCTGGAGACCTCACAGTAAGTGAGGTCATTTGTATCAAGATTCTCCCGTCGGAGACATCTCTCTAGTTCTAGAGTCAGGGGCTTGACCGACGAGCGGTACTCCCTAAGGACTATCTTATACTTACTGTCCAGAGGTGGGTGAACACCTCGAACTTTAGTGGTATCGCGTAAGTCGGCGACCCTTCTCCAATGCATGCTTGTACAGTTGGCAAGAGCATGGCTACCACATGTCCCATCTCTTCCGCGCTCTGTATCTGGTTGTTGATAAGCAATCGTTGCCAGATACTATAGGCCCATACTATGTACCGCCAGGGTTGGAAGGCTATGGCAGGATTCACAAATTGAATCATCTTGTGGAGAAGCAGTTAAAACCGTGCACGATTCTCCTCGTCAAAAGAGGGGATGATGCACATCTGTCTTCGCCCATCAGTTTTCTCCCTTTGTTCGAGGCTGGGCCAGCATCCAATTTGAACCGCGACGACTACATTAGCTGTTCTGGAGACGAAGAAACAGCCGTTAGAGTGAGTTTCGACGTCGCGGTTCGTTTTGTGTGGGATTTGCTACAAAGGGAGAAGGAGGCCTTTGAGGAACTGGCGAAGAGAGACCAAGTGTTGGAACAGGAACAGGATACTCGGTTTCAGGTCTGGCTACAGGATGTGATGTCTCATTCTGAGGAATTGGGGATGGATCATAATCTCTTCATATGGTTTGCTTCCCGTCGTGCTCTTGCGAGGGCGAATAACGAGGCTTTTGACGAAAGCCAGGTATATCCAGTTTGGGAGCGATTACGGTCGTGGGATTTATAGAAATTTCAACTTAATAATGTCGATCTAACAGAAATTTGAGATCACAGCAAGAGTTCTCTGAGCAAGAGTAACCGAACTTTTCCTGAGTTGCTCAGAATCATGGCGTGTTTGAATCTGTGACTAGGTTCTCTCTGCTGGAATAAGCTCACAGCCACAAGTCTCAACTGCAAATAACACTTCTAGCCCACAACTTAGACATCAATACCGTGATGACTGACCAATGGCTACAGCATAAAGCTAATATGATAAGAATCTGTGACAATCACGTCACTTCTCCAATCCACAGCATATTTCATCCCGGTGCAGTGCATCACCAGGTTGAAGTTTAGTATTGGTGGCCTGTGGCTTTCTTCGGTTTGTTGCTTCGTGGAAGGCAGCTGTTTGCCAGTGCCAGCCCACTAGCCAGAACGGAGGCAGTGATACACAGTCAACTTGTTTGCTAGCACACACTCAAAGTCAACAATCAAGAAAATTTTTCACTCTTTTGTTTTTCCCCCTCAAGCATCTCTTCGTGATCTCTGCTTCCGCCCTCTCTTTTAATTCTTCGCTGCGTCTTCGCCGCGGTCTTTTCCCCTTCCCAACTCTTCAAGCGTTCTTTGTTTGCGCTAACACTCCCACGATGGCTTCCCTCACCCATATCGCCACCGTCTTCTCTGATTACAAGTACGACAAGGATGTTGGTTTCGAAAGCAGTGACGGTGAACCCTGCCTTGGCTGCATTACGGAGATCGATCGCGATATCTCCTGCGCATGTGTCACCACGAATGATCCTTCTCGTTGCGTTGTCTGCGAGGACTATGACATCAAATGTGGCTCGGCAAGTCTCATCGATGAGTATTCGGTGATGCATCTAACTTCTTTCTGTAGATCCCTTCAGAGCTTCTCGGCGCCGCCCAGATGTACTGGAACTTTGTGGCTCGCTTGCAAGGTCAGGAACGTTTCCTCAACAGACGCCAAATATGGCGCATTCGTCGCGCGCTTGAGGCTTGCGGGTCAGCATGGCGTGAGCTTGAAGAACATCTCATGAATCCGAACAACCTCGCGATGGTTACTCTCCAAGAGTCAGTCGCAAATCGCGAGACCTTGAATCTGTCAATACTTCAATCCGTAAGTCCACTTTTCGCTGAAGATCCCCCAATATCAGGAAACTCGTTAACGTATTGACATGCCAGGCCGGTGCCAACCTCTCCGTGGATGAGGTCCATGAGCGTCTCGATGCTATCCAGCCACCCTATGCTCGCCATGGGAATTGTGTTGTCACCCTTCGAAATGCCCTTGCTCACCTGTCTGTCTCTGAGGACGTGGTGGTGGGTTCAGTTGAGGAAGGGCAGTGCGACTCCTTCTCTGATGGATCCCCCGAGAAGCTCAAAACCGCCCTGGAGTGTGCTTGTGGGAGCGCTGCTAACTGTAAATTCACCCACGATGGTATGCCCTATTCTGCTCGACAGTAATGGAGATGAATCGGGAGCTGAGTCTCACGAGTTGTCAATGACTTTCAGTTCTCCTCGTCGCGAGCTCGAGGGCTCTGATACGGAGGAACAGGGTGATGGTGGAATTGACTCAGAGGCTGGGTGAAGTAATAGTGACGGAGGATATAAGACTGTCTTGCGGGGATCCTTCCCAGTTGTATCCACGATCTTCTCATTTCCATTCTTGTCAGTATTTGTTCTCTCATGAGTATAGCCAGACTCCAAGCCCTGGCTCAATCAATCGTCAAGCTTCGAATGGCTCTCTTGTTTCCGCTTTGTGATGTTACACGAATTGTGACTTCAGTGGTGACCGTTTTCCTCCTTCGACTTTGTTTCTGCTCAATTGAGAAGCAGTTGAGGCCTGAGTCTGTGCACGATACTGGTGCCATGCTCGATCTTTTCATTCATGGACTTTCAGATGACAAGTGACGTTGCGGATTAATTAAATACTTGTCTGGCCATCAAGACAATTTGCCGTGTATCCGGATCAAAGCCACAAGCCAGGGGAGCAAACAAGTCTATCTGACACAACAAAAAACTTGGAACATCTGGTCTCGATGGAAGGTGCTGAAAATATCTAGTCTGACGCGTACCAACGTTCACTTTGGCTTTACCTAAGTCTTTCTGTCACCCAGGATAAGCCCATCTTAGGTCCAGACTCACTCCCTGGCATGGCACGTTCGAGTCTTGACACAAACTATCGACAACCTGAAGAGGAAATATAGTCGCACTGACAGGAAACATAATCCGTGTAATTTAACTGGTGTTTCCAAACCATCAGCTCTGTCGTTCTTCCAATTGGTGGAATAGTCCTCAACTCATCAATGCAACGCTCCAATTTTCTCCGCGTCTCAATCCGGAAAGGCTCGAGGTTTCAAGTCCCACTGAAACACACCACGATCGGTTATTATCCCAGGCTAAACTCGCCCTTCATCCTCGTCAGAATCAGGAAAATGATCAGTTTTCCCACTGCGCATGAATTCATTGCGGGGATGACTTTTAGCCAAAAAGGCCCATCGGCATATCCGCCATGTGCCGAATCCGTACATTTCCAGGCTGAGGACCAAGCGGTGTGGAGTTCGTTCAGGAACGAGATTCGCTCGCTAGTGGAAACATCGACTGGCGGAGGATACACGTCCGTTCGATCCATTGGAGCATGGTCAGGAGACGAGATCGATCCACGGACCTCCACTTGCTTCTGGGGGGACGGGTATATATCTTGGCTGATACACCATCCCATCATGTTTTGTTTCCCCATACTTCTTGGCACATCATTCTCTCGACACATTTCATCATGCAGTTGACTTCCATCATCAGCTTCTGGGCGCTAGCTCTCTTCAGCCTCGTCCTTGCCGCAGAACCTGTACCGCGAGGTCAGCTCACGCAGGTCAACAGCTATGGCAACAACCCAACCGGCACCAAGATGTCCTTGTACGTCCCCAAGAACTTAAAGGCCAACCCTGCTGTCGTCGTTGCTCTTCACTACTGCGGTGGTACCTCCCAGGCTTACTACCAGGGTACCAAGTGGGCTTCCAATGCTGAGAAGTACGGATTCATTGTTATCTATCCTCAGACTCCTTATTCCGGTGGCTGCTGGGATGTCTCCTCCAAGATGACATTGACCCACGAGGGTGGTGGCTGCAGTACCTCTATCGCCAACATGGCCAAGTATGTCCTCAACCAGTACAACGGTGATGCCAAGAAGGTGTTTGTCACTGGTGAATCTTCCGGTGCCATGATGACCGTAAGTCAACACTCGCATCCTATCAACGAATTGGACTAATGGAAACAGAACGTCATGCTGGCTACTTACCCCGACGTCTTCGCCGCTGGAAGCGCCTACGCTGGTGTTCCGGCCGGTTGCTTCGTCAGCCAGGCGAACCAAGCCGCCGCCTGGAACTCAACCTGCTCCCAAGGAAAGTCCATCTACACTCAGACCCAGTGGGCCAACGTCGTCAAGAACATGTACCCCGGCTACAACGGTGCTCGCCCCAAGTTCCAGATCTACCATGGAACCGCCGACCCTACTCTCAACGTCCAGAACTACTATGAGGAGATCAAGCAGTGGACTGGTATTTTTGGATACTCCTCCACCCCCAAGTCAACTACGCCCAACACTCCCGCCAGCCCTTACACTCGCCAGGTCTTTGGTGACAAGTTCCAGGTAAGATACGGAGCATCATGAGGTGAAGGATAAAGGCTGACTTTCTTAGGCTTTCTTGGGTCAGGGTATTGGACACGGTAATCCTCATTTCGATGACAACGATCTCAAGTGGTTCGGCTTTATCGTAAGTCATGTCCAAAATCCCACCGAAGCCAGAAACTGACGTTCCTTTTTAGTAAATCGCTCCAAATATCCCACAATTTTGCAAAGCGGGGTCTTTTCGGAAAGACCTAGGATACCATTACCAGTCCAAGATGCGTGGCCCAAAACACATTCAATTTCTATGAACTATATTTATCTATCGTAAATATCATCAATACCAAGATCTGTATATATTGCATCGAATATTATTCCTTGTCTGGGTGAAATGACCGTACCGGAAGCTTAGCCTACCAACCTTCAATCAGTGGGCCGTCTCTCTGTCCGGTATCTAGTGATAGCCTCCTCTGCCCATGCTGTTGGAGGACCTATTCCATGGCTCGTGCTACCGCAATCAGAATACGCGTTGCCTGTGAACTTGAGACTCTCGGTAGTTCAATTGCCCGGCCCTTTTGAGTGTTCTTGAGTTTTGACAGAAGCTGGCTTAGTCTCGATTGTAGGACTGACGGGTATATAGTTGGTATCAGAAAGCCCATAGTGTCCAGATCGCGCAAGGGTCTCTGGTCCGAGATAGAGGCGGATATCGGGTTTAATGACTTCTTGATAAGCTTCATCGTGTAGTATGAAGTAATCGATATGTCAATTGGTCATTCTAGTGTCTAAATTGTCAAGTGGTGTAAACAGTCATCTCGCTGGTCCCAAGCACCCAATGCAAGGTCTGCGGCTCCCCAGGTTGTATGTTGTCTGTTCATCTAACGTGACGCTTGCATCGTTTCGGCGCAAATTGACAAGGAATGCCTTGTTTATTATCCATAGGCTTTTGGCTCAGTTACACAATCGCATCTAGGCTCCTGGTGGTTACCGATCTCGCTTAACTTCTGTAAATATGCATTATGCATTCGGATGCAGGGGCAAATCTTTTGTCACGTGCGAATGGAAATGAGTATAGCCTCCAGTGAATCTGCATCACGCCTGGTGCCTCCTGTAGAACTCTCTCCCTAGAGTCTCGCAGTCCTTCTCCAAACATACATAAAGTCGCAAATCGCCATCAACGTGCTTCCTTGAACATGGCGACCATGGTTCGTTCATATCATCTTTCATTGCTATCCGTTGGTTTGGATGCCAAGACCATCGACCCTCCACATTGCGGAACCAGCTCGTGTATCGGAACAGCTCCAAATTCCGCTCTCTTTTGCAGTCGGTCAGCAGAGCAGTCTCTATCAGTTTCCAGTCGACAATCCAACCTTTCAAAGGCCCTGTTATCTGTTTTATTCTGCTTTTCGCCCAAAAATCCACCTTACCTGAAAACCCCCTCCTCAAATGTAACAGCAAACGGATGACAACCAACAACCTGGCACACGCTCAGCTACCATTGGTCAACAACTCCTCGCCTATGCATACAACATACAATAATGTCATGATATGTTCCTTGTCACTTCCTTTGCTGGCCTCGCTCCGCAAAGCCCCCGCCCGACTAGACATGTGCTTTGCAAGCAACCAACAAGTTAAAAGGATTTGTCCCTGCTCCTCACTTTTGAACCGTTTTTCTTTTTCCCTTGGTTTGCCATCCATTCTGTCTGGGAACTTTCCCCATTGATACAATGTCCAACACTAGCAGCCCGAAAAGCCGGTCCCCGCGATCGCCCCAGGATCCGTCGGCAGCAGTCAACGAAACAATTGCAGTTGACGAGGCTCAAGATGAGGAAGAGGACTTGACTTTAGGTTCTGACGCTGAGAGCTCTACGGCTTCTATTTCATCAAGCATTCTTAATTATCGTACGATCAATGGCAGGACGTTTCATAGTGAGAGGGGAAACGCAACCTACTGGGGATCGAATGATGAGCGCCAAAGTGATGCCATGGATATCGCGTGAGCTACCCCTCCTGCGAATGCTACGCCTCGCCTAACAGGATACTACGCAGTCACCACATATGGACACTCGCCCACGACGGAGAACTATACTTTGCCCCTTTGGAAGACAACATCCAGGTTCGTTGAACAACGTAACGCAATCCTGTGTCTGTCGTGTTAATGAGCTACTTTTGCCAATTATAGAAAGTCCTTGACATCGGGACTGGAACTGGTATGAAATGACCTTGCCTGTGTGCCCGCGAGATTGACCGTACTAATTTATACTGTAGGTATCTGGGCTATGTAGGTTACCTACCATACGGTATTTTACCAACTCTTAACCAATTTTCAGCGACTTTGCGGACAAATTCCCTGGGTGCGAGGTCATCGGCACCGATATCTCACCCATCCAACCCGGCTGGGTCCCGCCTAACTTGAAATTGTGAGCTACTTGATTACCTTCGTTTGTCTAAACATTTATGTCTAACTCCGACATCAGCGAGATTGAAGATTGCACCCAACAGTGGACCTTCCCATCCGAGTCATTCGATTATGTCCACCTTCGTTACCTAGTCGGCTGCATTCCAGACTGGACAGAGCTTTTCAGCCAAGCATACAAGACCCTCAAGCCCGGTGGCTGGGTTGAAAGCTTTGAAATTTCCCCAACTGCAGAAAGTGACGATGGTACCGTTACATATGACTCTGCAATGGCTCAATGGGGAAGGATTTTTATCCAGGCTTCAGAGAAAATCGGCAATAGCTTTACCGTTGTGGACGATAAAGTCCAGAGGCCTGCTTTGCAAGAAGCGGGATTCGTCGATATCCACGAGTGGGAGTTCAAGGTAGCGTACAAGACCATTCTGCTGCGGTATTAAGACTGACGAGAAAAGTGTCCCTTGAACCCGTGGCCCGCGGATCCTAAACTGAAGGAGATTGGCCGGTTTGGAGAGGTCTTCCTCACGCAGGATACTGAAGGTTTCGTAACATTGGCAGCTAATCTACTAGGCTGGTCAATGGAGGAGGTCCATGTTTATATCGCCAAGTTCCGACGTGAGGTTAGAAGCCGAAAACATCACGTCTACATACGTCTCAGGGCTGTCTGGGGAAGGAAACCGGACACAAAAGAGGAGTCAACACCTGCATAAGCATAGAGTCGTATGAACTTACATCTGAGGCTTATTTGCAAGTGGTGAATTCCTCGTCCCTACTTTAGCCTGCGAGTATTAGGGAACATGAAACAATATAACTTTCATCTTCCGGCTAACCATTTGATGAGCCCGCCTACTTGTATTACACGTCTAAATATAGCAAACGCGATGCCCTCAAGATTTGCAATACGGATCCGCCAATGTGAAGAGTAGAGAGTTTTCTGCGCTCTAGGAACTGACACCCTGTCATATGCCGTGACAGCATTGCCAATCGAATCCGAGGCCAATAGAAATCCAGCCAGATCCCATCCATCCGCCAAAGCCGTATTGGCACCATTGCCAGCAAAGGGGCTGACAGCATGGTTACTGTCTCCGATAAAAACCACCCCAGGAATCACGTCCTCATGGCTGAACGGCTTCTTGTCGCGCGCTGGGATGACAAAAGCCGTTGAAGGGTGTGTTGAGTTTATCAGACTTGCGAATGGCTCTGCTATCTCGCTGCAATGCTGTCGCACTTCATCCAGGAGCGCGCGTCCATCGCCGCCAGCAGCCTGAGCTGGCATCTCTTGAGCCTTGCTAAAAGCCCAGATGACAGTATTGCCTTCGAATGGGCTCACAAAACAGCTGTTTCCGTATCCAGATGCCATAATACCCCATGAATCGGCCAAGGGATCTGGAATGCCTTGTGGAAAGACTGCGAGACCACCGATTTGAGTAGCCCCTGCGTAATGCAGCTGGTCGTCTGGTCGAAGTGAGGCTCTTAGTTTGCTATGTGCACCGTCCGCGGCGATCAAAAGATCACAGTCGATGCAGTGTTCAGGTTTATTCAGTGAGGAAACAGTGACCGAAAGGCGACGATCATCTAGTAGCTTGACACCCAGACACTGTGACTTCCACTGAATACTGATCCCCAAATTCTCTGCTTCTTCAATCATGGTCTCTCTCAAGCGAACTCTCAGAATCCGCAATCGCGCCACGGGGAGGTCACCGTATGGTTTTGCAGGGACAGCAATTAACTCGTTCCAGTTCCTGTCCCACATCTTGAAAGGGATGCTGCCAGTCCCCGGCGTTGCTTTCTCAATAACATGTTGCAAGAGGCCAAGATTCTCGAGAATCTGCACACCGCCATCCTGCTCCATGCCATTGATGGCGAGTGAGTAGCTTTGCCTCTGGAGGTCAGGACGTCTAGAATCGCGATCGTAGACCGTTATCTTAGGGGGTGAAACCTTTAGATTCCAGCGTTTCCTGAACGAAATAGCAAAAGATAAACCGGCCATGCCAGCTCCAGCCACAATTATAGACTTCTCTTCCAGAAAATGAGGTTCTTCTGCAATCATATTGTAATTCCGTATTAGGGAAAATGGAAGAATGACTAAATATGAATAGGATCACCAAATGTAAATAGATCCACAAGCTATGATAGAGGAGAGCAGACTTTGTGCCATCTTATGGACGAGCTCGGCATTTTTATTCCCGATCAATTTTCAGATTCGGGCTGTAGATAATGCCGTTCGGTGCCGGGGCTTATGTATCATCTGACGCTGCTCACATTCGGGTCCACCCTCCACTTGTGACTGCAATCCATCATTTTTTCTACGGGAGTGTGTGAGAGATTGATATTCATTATAATCTGGCAGGATGGTCAGTTAAAATCATGGTTTCGTGGTCTAACGGTTATGACTGCGGATTCTGATTCCGCCAGCGAGGGTTCGACTCCCTCCGAGACCTTTCTTTTGCCTGTAGCGTTCGCATGTCATTTTTTGTTTCATCATTCCTTCTTGAATCTCACGAACCGTAGATCATGATTGGAGATTTTTTACAAACCCATTTTCTTTTGTTGATGTTTTTGCGTCGCGCACACCCAAGTGACCTCTTGCACCAAAATTAGTAGTGGTAATTGTGGTATTGTGGTCAGGTTTGTGCAGTGTTTTCCCCGTTGCGACATAGGAAGAATATGGCGATAAAGGCTATTGTTCGATTCAGAGGCTCTTCCATAAATCTAAAAGACACGCTTAAGCCTTTCTGACGTATTCCAACTCCTTGCTGTCTCTGTAATGGCTCTGTCGTGTGTGTTTTGGATGCTACCCTGTATCTCCACCATGACTCGTGTTTCAACCACCAAATCACAAAGATGACTTATTCCCGACGGCTCCCACGTGTCCAACGAGTTTAAAGCCTTGGCACCCTGTCTTTCCCACGAATGATCGACAGGAACCAGAAGCAAAGACAGGATGAAAATGGCGCAAATATCCGAAGATTCGCCAACACTCTTATCACTGACCGTACAATGACCCATCAAATATCCACTTGCCGGAGCCAAACGGAAGAAATGAACCGAGAACAGGATGGCTCTGTTATCTTAGATCACTCTCAGGGGCACATCTGATGGTCGAACTCAATTAAATTTCTATCCTTGTGATCATCGACGCCCGTACAGCCACGGGGTAGCATCCAGATCCGAACCACATCGCCGGGAAGTGGCTAAATAATGCAGCGCCCAGGGGGTTGGTCTGATCACATGCATCTTCAGCTTCTTATCGCATCTCTTAAGAACGGCGACATGCTCGTTCTGGAAGCGCTTGCGACGGCGGAATGAAAGCCACTGTCTGAGCGGCGCGTTAGCCCCTATATGACAAGAATTTTTTTTTTAATAGGGTTATGTCACTGCCAGCCAATCCACTGCCAGATTGCGTGTTGACGGAAATTCAACCCCAATTTATTTTTCAGCCTTCTGGGGCGTTCCTCTTCCGACCTCGCTGAAGGAGATGTCTTTACGCAATATGATCATCAGCTAGATAATCTGTCAATCACGAAATTTGACAGTGTTGGTCCACAGAAACGTTCTAAAAAGGAACTTGGAGTGCTAGCCCGTGGGTCCGTGGCTTACCAGTAACGCCGGGCCTAGGACTTGTCTCGTAATAGCGGCGGGTTCGAGTCGCAACCCCAAACATCTAGCAAACTCTATTCCGCAGTGGTTCATTGGGTGCAGGCTCCGATAATGGCGATGGGCTGATTAGGGGTCCCATGTTTTCCACGTGTCTACCCTGACGGTCTGGATCACTGTTGCGTGACTGGATCTCTGGGTTCTTTAACTGCAGATGTTCTGCACCCCTGACTGGCGCTGCAGATCTTGTTGTTCATTTTTGTTACTTTTTTTTTCTTGCATCGATGCCCCGGATTTTGACTGTTTTGCTTTTTGGTTCTGGGTGAAGACCCGACGATTTGGTATCCGATTTGGTATTGCATCAGCATCAGCAGTCATGCCGTCCCTCGACGCTGAGATGTGGGCGTGGTACGCCTTGACGTTGATTGTGGTGGTTGCGCGAATGTGAGTACTTGATCGGACGAGTTGGGTGTTGTTGCTTACTTGGTATAGGGCGTCACGTCGTATGTTGCTTGGCTCATTTAAGCGCATGTTGGCAGATGATTATCTCATGGCGGTGACAATGGTTTGTATTCCTATGAATTCTATTGCATCAATACTGACGTTTTCAGATCACGTATACTGCCCTATTGGCAATCGTTAGCGTCCTCATACGAACCCCAACCAACCTCATCAACCCCGACGACCACATCGTACTCACCCCCGAAGACATCAAACGTCGAGAATACGGATCGAAACTGGTACTCGTCACGGAACATATGCAGATGCTTACCCTCTGGGGCGTCAAGGGCTGCCTACTATTCATGTATGGTCGATTGACGTGAGTACTCTCCTATTGTCGATACAGTCACTAAGTTATTGACTAACAACTTTCAGAATGAGTTTGAAGCAAAATTTCCTGGTTAAGCTGGTAGCAGGATATGTCGTCGTTGGATTCGTCGTTATGCAGATCTTGTGGTTTGCTGCTTGGTGCCGGCCTTTCAACCACTACTGGCAGGTTCCTCCTGATGACTGTGAGCAATCCGTTGATAAGATAAGGGACTTGGACTAATAAGTTGCAGTGAACTGTTCAGCTGAGACCAACCATATGATCACCAACGCCGTCGTCAACATCTCTTCAGACATCATGATCATCCTTCTCCCTATGCCTGTCTTTCTACAATCTCAACTGCCGCTCAAGAGAAAGATTATCCTCTGCGGTGTCTTTGCGCTTGGTATCTTTACTGTAAGTTATCATCCATCAATTTTATCACATCATTGTGAGTAACCGACTTGGCCTTTAGATTCTCGCAGCCACAATGAGCAAAATCTACAGTCTCGGGGACCCCTACGGCACAGAATGGTCCTACTGGTACATCCGCGAAGTCTCAACCGCCGTCATCGCCGCCAACCTCCCTCTCACTTGGACCCTCCTCCAACGCGTCTTCCGCCTCGGTTCATTCCACGCCAAGTACGGAAAATCTTCCAATCAACGCACTGGCGAAGGAACATCGCGATTCAGATCAGCATACGGAAACCTCAGCAGTATGGATCGAAGACCCAAGAAGACGACTTTTGTTGAGCCGGGGATGAGTTTCTCGGAGAGTCAAGAGGAGATTAACGGGAAGGATATCCCGTTGAAGATTTATCAGAAGAATGAGGTTATTGTTAACATTACTACTGAAGAGGCGTCTGATAAACGATCGCCGTCACCGCCTGGTCATACTGGGTTAGAGAGGATAAATTTGCGGGATGCGAATGCACCTGGCGGTAGTGAGAATGGGGACAAATCTGCGAGTGAGATGGAGCTTGGTGTTGTCACCAAGGTCTATCATGGAGTGTAATGGGTTAGCGGATTGACGAACTGACTAGACATATATAGACTTTCCCAAGTACAACTAATACAACTACTCATCGAAACATGGGCTTCTCTCCCGCGTGAATAACATCAATATCTTCATTGACCTGCTGAATCTGATTGGATGGTCTTATCATCCAATTGAATTCCTTTCAGACGTTTGAAAATGCATCAGTGTTCCACGTGATCTCAGCTCTCAGCCTCATGTCAAAATCCAAGTGCGCTTACTCCGCATTTCATCATTCTTTGCTCGCGTGATCATGGATGCCCAAGGAAGCTCGTCCACCAGGGGAAAGTCTTCTCCAGAGGCGATACCTGCGACCGGCCTCAGTATTGTATACGAGCCCGAGACGGATGCTCCAATAGTCGAGTAAGTGACAAATAAAGCTATTCAAGATCACCCTACTGAATGTCCGTCCACCTAGCATTGTTTTCGTCCATGGTCTGAAAGGTCACCCGTACAAAACATGGCGATGCAAACAGAATCCGGAAAAAGTGGGGGAACCGCCAGCGGACTCTGGAAAGGAGGCACCGAAGTCGAATACTTCGAAACGACTCGAGTTGAAACAAAGTCTCAAGGCGCTCTTGAAAGGCTCGTCAAACAATAACCGACAGGGCACCAGCCTCACTGAATCCACGCGCAATATTCCCTCAACAGTAGAGACTGGCGAAATGCCTATTTTCTGGCCCGCTGATCTCCTCCCTCAAATCTGCAAGAAGGCTCGAATCATGACATTCGGCTATGATACAAAGATAACCAAGTTTACGTCGGGCCCCACTAACACAAACAGTATTTTCTCTCATGGGAAGGACTTTTTGTTCTCCCTAGGGCGCGAATACGTGCCCCGACGTCCCATGATATTTGTTGCTTACAGCCTCGGCGGAATCCTGGTGAAAGAGGTGCCCATATGTTCCAATTCCATTAGTGTCCTTATTGACTTATTTAGATGATTGCGCTGTCGTCAAATTCGGATACTCTCGCACACAAAGGTATCATCGAATCAACTGCGGCTATTGTATTCCTTGGAACACCTCATCGAGGAAGCCCTGAGCTGTCAGCCATTGGCGAATGGGCAAGATCAATGCTCAGCAGTTTGAAGTTCCAGACAACATCGACCATCCTAGACACTCTAGGTCTCAAGACAACAGACCTTGAACGCGCCCATGAAGCGTTCTGTAGACTCTGGTATCAGTATGACTTCCAGGTGAAGACGTTCCAGGAAAGCTTTGGTCTTACTGGGATTGATCTGGGTGTCTTGGGAAACAAGGTCGTGCCTCATGATTCTTCCTTGATTGGGAACCCGAGGGAACATGCAGAGACTCTCCAGGCCAATCATAAGCAGATGAGTCGCTTCGGCACTGATCAGGATCCGAACTATATCAAAGTTGCTGGCGAGATCAAGACATTCTATATGGCGATCGATAATGCTCACTCTAGGCAACGAGATTTAGCAGAGGCGGCTCGAGTTTCTAATATGGAAGCTAGTAAGAACAAGAAGTCACCTTCTGAAGATACTAGCCCTGATATTCTAGACCAGAGAGAATTGGACGACTTTCTTGCAGCACTACGGTTCAATGGGATGAATAATCGCCGGGATTCTATCTTGACCCCTGCCGTGGATACCGTGCAGTGGCTATTCCAGAACCAAAGATTCCGTCTTTGGACCAATACAACTGATAAACGGCAGCGTCTACTCTTTATCAAGGGAAAGCCGGGAGCTGGCAAGTCAACCTTGATGAAAGAGGCTGTACGATATATGCAAGGTACTGCAAGAAAAGACCATATAGTTGCCAGCTTCTTCATCGATGCTGGTGGCGACACTATGCAGCGATGCACGACTGGAATTTATCGATCGTTGCTCTACCAGCTTCTCTTGCAGAGTATGATATGCAGCCCGCTCGTGCAGACCTCCACTGAGAGGCAGATATTGATCTGTAGCATCAAGGATGCCATAATTCACACCGTACATACCTCGGCAGAATGGAGCGGCGGTCTGTTGGAAATCCTGCTCTCCGAAACGCTTGATTTCCTAGCATCGCGAGGCAAGCCGGTCTTTATCTTTGTGGATGCACTTGACGAACTGAGCATAGACATGCAGCGACGCCAAGTTGACTTCTGGAGTTTAGGACATAATATATTCGACACCCGTGGCCCGAGAATCTGCTTGTCTTGCAGACAGTTTCCCAGCATCTCCGTTGTTGGCTCTCTAGAGCTGGTTCTGGACATTCACAATCAGACAGACATCTTGAACTACATTAAACAGCGACTGGATACGCGAATCTCTGTCCATGAAGGACACTGGCGAAAAATATTGACGGACAAGATCCATTCTCTATCGTCGGGAGTCTTCCTCTGGGTCGTCTTGGTGGTCGACGAAACTCTTGCTAGTTATGATCAGGGCACCAGTCTGCTTGGGCTCGTCCTACGCATCGAGGAAATGCCAACAGAGCTCGAGAAGATGTATGAAAAAATCTTAAGAACAGCCATATACGGGTCCCCTTCAGTGATTAGAAAGATGTTTCAATGGGTACTTGCAGCAAGCAGACCTTTACGCCTTGACGAGTGGCATCACATACTCGCTTTCATCCAGCCTGCGAGACCTGCTTCGCTAGCAACGTGGCGAAACTCAGAGTATTATACGGAGAACGATGATCAGCTCGAGAGAAAGATCAAGAACCTATCGAAAGGGTTATTGGAAGTCAGCAACAAGCAGCACGATGTTCTGGCGGCGGAGAAAAACTATGAAGTGTCCTCGATCAATGCTGGTGCTGGATCTTTAGACTATGATGTGGGCTCAGCTCGTGTCGTGCGTGTTATACACCAGTCTGTTTACGACTACTTCATAAATAAAGGAGGATTCCGTACCTTGGGCTTGTTGGAAAGCGTCGATCCTCTTGCGGATTGCCATTGCACTATTTTGGAAACATGCATCGACTACTTGTTCATCCCTGAGTTGGATGAATACATCGCTGCTCGCCAGCGAGCAGCAGACATGGCGAGTCTAGTGACTGGCTCATTATGTTCTGAGAAGTCTTTCACAACCGGAGGATTTCCTCAGCCAGATGATCAGGGAATACCAAGACTGCGTAGGGAAACCTTTATCAAAGATTGGGAGGCATTCCTCCCCCGGGAGTCTTTCGAGGTCGTTGAGAACTGGCTAGCTGGATGGACGCTATCTACATATGCAGGTTCCATCACCGGCTCTGAAAAACATTCTGCCTCTGGCGAGCCTGTTGTTGCTGCTGCATCCCAGGTTCTCAGCGACTACGTACCTTTACTTGTATATGCCGTCACGGAATTTATGTTACATATCGAGGGTGCACAGCTGGAATCAAACCCAACCCAGCAGAAACAGGATCTTATCACGAGGTTGAGAGATGAGGCAATTTCGGAGCGTCTCCGACCACTGCATCAAGAGAAACGCTCGCAAGAGATGATTGCCCAATGGCTTGAAGCAATTGCACAGAATCGGTTACCGTCTCTTCCAAAGTTAGTATATGCTATACCCTGATTGATGAAAGCTGACTAGTGGACTACCTCTCCACAATAGCATGTACTCAGAATCTCCAGCCCCGGCGAATGGTCCGAGAGCTCCAAGAAGTATAGCGAGCTTCAGCTCGGCGAGTAGCTTTAGCCACCAAAGTTATAAGTCCAATGTAGACGACAAGGACTAGTGCAACAGGCCGGTTTTGATCATTCAAGGGACTGATGATCTTGATAGACATTGGCACCGGAAAAACTTCTGCAGTCTCGACTTTTGCTAGTGAATGGCTCGATGCTAGCGTTGGTCGCTCTGCCATGTCGGATGTCGTCCTCGGATGTCGCATGTGGATCAACCTCGCCCGGATCTCGTCCCTCGGGGAGTTCACGCCCAATTTTCCGGGGTAAACCACAATTCCAGTGGGCTCCAACAAGGATGTCACTTCAAAATCGCCCCAATTCGTCAAAGAACCCCAACCATCACGACATCTCTAGTCTCTTCCCCACAAGTTTACAACTCTTCATATAAGTCTACAGCTCCAGCCTTCATCATGACAACTTAAACTATAGCTAAAGCATTCTCCATCATGGGCGCCTTTACAAAGTTCCGCTTCTTCAACCGGCGCCTCGCGCTCTCATGCGTGCTCATCGCCGTGTCGACGTTCAATTATGGTTTCGACAACCAAGCTTTTGCGACGACGCAGGCGATGGACGCGTTTGATAAGCAGTTTGGCGTTTGGAATGAGAAGACGAGGACGTATATTCTTGAACCGTCGTGGCTTTCGCTGTTCAACAGTTTGAACTACATTGGTTTTGCTGCTGGTGAGTACAATGAGAGAGAGTTGGTGGTGCTTTACTGATGATGGGTAGGTGTTCTTATTGGAACTTGGATTTCTTCGCGATGGGGGAGAAGGTGGTGTATGTTTGTTATGAGCTTGTATGCTCTTGGTACAGCGACTATCGCTGTCACATCTTTTCACCGGGAGCAGATCATGGCTGCTCGAATTCTCAATTATGTTTATGTTGGAATGGAGCTTGGTGTTGTCCCAACCTTTCAGTCCGAAATCGGTACGTCATACTCTAACAAACAACCATTTTCATCGCTAACAATAACAGTGCCCGCTCAAGCTCGTGGTTTCATGGTCGGATCCTACCAACTCAGCCTCGCAGTCGGCGGTCTCGTCATCAACAGCATCTGCTTCGGAACAAGCTCCCTCCCCGACAATCGCGCCTGGCGAATCCCTCTCGGAATGTTCTACATCGTACCTAGTATTGTCGTCGCAGGTATCTGGTTCGTTCCAGAGTCACCGCGATGGCTTCTGCGAAAGAATAGGGTTGAAGAGGCACGAAAGAGTCTCCAGCAGATCCGTGAGGGGGCTTTTACAGATGAAGAGATCGATGCCGAGTTCACTGAACTCAAGGTCTCTTTGGAGCAGGAGACTGAGCAGGGAAAGTTTGTTGAGCTTGTGAGAGGCATCAACCTCAAGCGAACTCTTATCGTTATGGCCGTCAACTTTTATCAACAGGCTGGTGGTCAAGCCTTCGTGTCGCAGTATGGTACCATCTATGTCAAGTCACTTGGTACCATCAACCCGTTTGGTTTCAGTTTGATTTCCTCTGCCATCAGCATTGTTTCAATTACCTGCATCCTTCTCTGGACGGATATCGTTGGTAGACGGTATGTGACCTGCCTGGCTTGTATCACCGACTAAAGCTGACCAATATCTAGTGTCCTCATGATGGCCTCGTCCGTCACCATGTTTGCTGCCATGATGACGATGGGCGGTCTTGGTATCGTAACTCCCGTCGATGATTCACGAAAAAAGGGCGTTATCAGCATGATGGCTGTATTTGCCTCTGGTTTCGGTATGGGGTGGGCACCACTCGTCTACGTCGTCACCACTGAGCTCTCTGCTCTTCGGCTCCGTGATCTTACATCGCGAGTTGGCTTCACCACCAATGTCATCATGAAGTAAGCCCGCCGCTCACTTCCTTTCCATCCAGTTCTAACAAATGTTTCAGCTTCACTGTCAACTTCAGCATCCCATATCTCATCTACGACAAGTATGCCGGCTTGAATAGTAAAGTCGGCTTCATCTTTGGAGGAATTATGGCTACTGCTCTGGTGTTTGTCTACTTCTGTGTCCCTGAGTGCAAGGGAAAAACTCTGGAGCAGGTCGACTTCTTGTTTAACCAGGGTGTTCCGATCCGACAGTTTGGGAAGGTCGATGCGGCAGAGATGATGCGCGCTACACAGGAGGAAGACGGTCTTGGCAAGGTGCACTCTGACGGTAAGGCTAATACCGTAACAGCTGAAGAGCGAGTTTAAGTCATTGATGTACAAGAGAGAATGATGAGGCAGAGGAGTTTATTGAGATTGCCAACTAGCTACTTAATACTGAGGTGCATTAGCATCAGTATAAGCATTCATCTGCAGATCAAATGGATCCAACGGGAAACCGAGTTCTTGGTCTCCGAACACTAAGTCAGCTGAGTTGATAGAGTCGTAGTTGACGAGTGGATATCCAAGTGACGAGAATGAGCCAAGAGACCCGTCTCCTGTTGACCCAGTCAGACCTTGTTCGTCGCCGCCCTGGACTGGAAATGACCAAATATCTTGCCCTGCAGTGTTCTCAAGTACTGTGGATTCAAGGGAAGTCTCTGATATCTCTTCGCCAGTGTTGGACTCTGGCGGCCTAATGGCTGGGTCTTCCTCCTCTTCGTCGTCTGGAGCAAAGGCATGCTTAGAGCGACGATGCAGCTTTTCCTGTAAGCGAAGAGTCCCCGGTGAAGCGCTCCTAGAATGTTCATTAGCTGCGAAAACGGTATGAAAGTGGATCTGACGTACGGTGAGCCTGGTGATATGTGTCTCGTCCCCAATCGTGGTATAAGGTTCTCAATATCCGTGATCTGCACCCTTGTCAGCTTCGTGATGATAGACGCTAGAGGGCGAAATCACTACTCACGCATGTACCGATCCATCCAACCTCAGCTCGACTTCCCGACACAATGAGCAGGATATCCATAAACTTCTGCTTGATCACTGGTAACGATGACTCCCCGTGCAATGGCAGTAAGGCAGCCAAGTGATCAACCATCTTGACAAATTGATATGTCACTACGGCAAACGTTGGTGTCCCGACACGACTACTCGTCTCCATCTTTCGAACCTTGGACCACATGTCTATATACTGCAAGGCTGTCTGTAAACACTGCTGCTGGCAGTAGTCTGTGTATTCTCGTGGCGTTTGGTTCATTGCTTCTGGTGATACCGCCTCTCGGATGCCGGGAATAAGGAAGCGGTGGAGATCGCAGCGAGAACTGAACAAGAGGGTATGCAATGTTGTGTATGTTCTTGCTTCCTCGGAGTGACACATTATCATCAGTCTGTTTTCGTTGAGTTGCAACTCATCAGGCAACGACTCTTCAAAAGATGTCAATTCCAATTCTAGTGAACGTAATTGGTCCCTGCTAAGATATGGACTGGTCCCACTGAGGATGACCTGTCTCGTATATCTTGGCCTGTCAGCAAAACCCTCCATGCAAGATGAGCTGTCTTACCTCAGAACTCTATCTCGAATATCATACAGCCGCATCAAGTACGCTAACACGTTCAAATCTGTGTCGCTCTCATTCTTACTCCGTAAAAACGGAGCTTTTGATCTTGAACCAAGTTGGAAGTTATGATGACTGCTCGGTAAGCGGATATGCATTCTTTGCGTGGGACAGACAGTCAGGTCCTCAATACCACCAGAGAATATTTTGTCAACAACATATATCGACCACATTAATCGTCGAAGACATTCCTGTCTGACCGGATCAATAGCTGGACGTTCGTAGTTGAGCCTCTTAGTGAATGCGACTCTTGATGCGATTGAGAGGAGAACCCATACATCGCCAGTGAAGCGCATTGAGAAGAGGAATTTGATCACAAGCATGAGCGCTTGCAGTTTTGGTACCGACATGTCGCCCATATGGTTGACTAGCTCATGCTGAACTTGCCTCATCCAGTTATGTGCTGGTGAGCTATCCGAGTGATATGTCGGTGCAAGTCGTAGTGCTGAAGCGCAGATGGCTTTGAGTAAAGTCTTTTGGAGCTTGCCCTGACTCCATTCTGCGATTGTTGTAGCTCTATGGAGAAAGACACAGTCGGCAATGTCTGACTTGTCAAAGTATGTGTCTAGATATTGGCGAATGGTGTCTCGACTCTCAAGCTCAAAGACCCTTCTTGAATGTCAGCGAGAGGCAGAAATCTGCAGAAGCCGGAACATACCGCTGTGTATCGCTGGCCACACTGGCAGAGATGTCCATTGGTGATGCCTGACTGGGTACTGATCCATAGTGAGACTGGGAAGTACTCGCCGGCGAAGTCTGTACTTCCATCCCAACATCGACGCTAGAACACCTTGGTTCATCGCCGAAAAGACATTCTTGTCCTTGTGACTTACATCGGTTACAAGGGCACGTCCCCGAACACTTTGACTTAGCACTCCGACAAGCAGCACAAGCCCTCAGTATCCTCCGCCTCTTGATACCCGCCTGCGTCAAATCCTCCCCATGACCACCCGACACTTCAATCGCACCCCCCGCAACATAGCTACACGTCAATTCCAACCGCTCACAGCGTATACACCCCGCGATTCGTCGATCGCATTTAACCTGATGACCTAGATTAGTGGAGAACCCCGCAAACTGTCCCAAGAGCACGAACCTTTCTCGCGCGACATTGTTTGCACGCGAGTTGCGGGGATGATCTTTCCATTGTACGAGATCCGAACGAGATCCTTTCTTTGAGGGATGAGTGGGGTTTGCTAGGTCTTTACATAGCAGCGTTTCAAGCACGTCAGCCCGAGGTTGGATGACGAGGGGGCGAGATCCGGAACGAGATCCGAAGCTAACTTAGGCGAGGGTGTTAGCTCATGACTAGATAACTACGACTACAAACTCAGCATTGAAGGCTTGATTTTCGTGATCATAGCAGTTCACAATGTCGCAATCTCATCGTCTTCCTCCGAAACCATTGCCGTTAAAGGTTGATTCGAAAAATGGAGGAGATAGACCGAATTACATCATTTTTATGCCTGATCAGTTGAGATATGACTCTCTGGGGTGCACAACTGGTCCCGATTCTGAGATCAAGACTCCGAATATTGACGCATTCGCTGCGAGAGGTAGTCTGTTCACGAATTGTTTCACGCAAGCCTCTGTGTGTTCGCAGTCGAGATGTAGTATGTTCACCGGAACATACCCTCACGTCAGCGGCCATCGAAGTCTTGAGAATCTCATCAAGCCATGGGAACCAAACATCTTTCGGAGTTTGAAGGAATCCGGCTACCACGTTGCGTGTCTTGCGCCACGAGGCGACACCTTTGCACCGACTGTCACGGAGCTGAGTCTCAGTGAATACGGATTCCTTGAAACACCCGAGTTCACGCCAAAGTTTGCAGGTGGCGGACGAGAAGTCGATGAGAGCATTTGGGGACGATTGTTCTATCGTGGATTGAGAGGCGCGGATAAAGCTTTGGACTATGATGAAGCTGTTGTGAGATCTGCTTTGACGTGGTTGGACTGTCCACCAACGGATAAGCCATGGGTTCTGTTTATGCCTCTCATCTTCCCGCATTGTCCGTTCCAAGTTGAGGAGCCGTACTTTTCGATGTATGATCGCTCTAAAGTCTCCAGCGTTGAGGCGACGGTCGATAAGAAGACGGGATATGAACCGCGGTATATGAAGTCGATTCGGCAGAAGTATGGTACGCATCGTGCGACGGATGAGATATGGAGGGAGATCAAGGCCACCTATTATGGAATGATAACACGACTTGACGATCAGTTCGGAAGAGTTCTCAAGAAGGTCGACGAGCTTGGTATTTGGAAAGACACTGTTACGATGTTCTTCACTGACCATGGAGAATATCTCGGTGACCATGGGCTCATTGAGAAATGGCCTTCAGGTCTCTCTGAGACTCTGGTACACGAACCTCTCATCATTGGCGGTGCGGGACTGCCAGAAGGAAAGAGGATCGATGCTATGACGGAAATGGTGGACTTGGTACCGACGATGCTGGAGACATCTGGAATTGGAGAGTCATTCGCTCACAACGGACTCTCATGGATCCCTCTTCTATGCGGCGATGCCAAAACACACAAAAAGTACTCTTTCTCTGAAGGCGGCTTCCTTACATCAGAGGAGCCCATCCTCGAACAGGCGCCATATCCCTACGATCTCAAAGCCGGACTTCAACACGAAGACACGACTTTAGTTG
Organism: Fusarium verticillioides 7600; assembly: GCF_000149555.1. Classification (NCBI taxonomy): domain Eukaryota; kingdom Fungi; phylum Ascomycota; class Sordariomycetes; order Hypocreales; family Nectriaceae; genus Fusarium; species Fusarium verticillioides. Next base: position 2,958,884 of record NC_031681.1, read on the forward strand.
GAAAAGCAATCTCACTGCGCGATGAGAACTGGACCTATGTGTACCGACTGTACGAACCAGCTGAGCTGTATCATCGACATAACGATCCTCATGAGCTTCATAATCTGGCTCAAGACCCGGATCATAAGGAGTTAGCGAATAAGTATGAGAAGGCTACGTTGAAGTGGCTCTTGGAGGGGGCTGATGTTATGCCTTGGACGAAGGACCCGAGATTTCCTGAAGTGAACTTGAAGAGTCCGAGGGAGCAGATGGAGGAGAGACTGAAGCAGGTCAACAGTGATTAGCGTCCACTTTTGATAGACTAGAGATACAGCGCGGCGGTGTCTCATCAATGTAAAGACCTTCACGAATAGACTGGGCTGGATCGGCAATCTGGACAGAATGGCTAGTGGTGGCTGGAGTAAACAGATGACAGAATTAAGTTGATACATCAATAATAGAAGTACTAGAAGCTGAAGTACAAAAGAAACTTGAGTGAATGAATGTTGCACGTGTGTAAAAAGAAAGCCGCTGACATCCGATCATTAAGAACTCCAACTGCGGACTCATAGAACCTCACGAACTGGCAGGCTCCAGTTCTCAGGATGCTTCCACTTGGTCTCCATCTTCTCGCCATCCAACTTGAAAGCATCCACGAAAGAAGCTGACTCAACTCTGTGATGTCCACCAACCGAGCTCTGGGCATTTCGGAGGATCGACAGGAAGAACGACTCATCCTTATCATCCTCACCAGCCTTGCTCTGGTGGCTGTGATGAGCCCACTTCAGCCTCTTAGCCTGATCCGTAACCAATTCGGCAAGATCATCACGTCCTGAAATGGCATCACTGTCCATGTTGCCGATCTGCTCAAGCAGATGGACATGGATGTCTCGTGCAGCTCTGTGGTTGCCGCAAGTGTTGTGGAAGCTTGCCCGAAGTGTCTCACAATCAACTGTGAGATGGTGGAGGGAACCATAGACATCGCGAAGGTTGTAGCAGATGCTCTCGATGAGAGACATGGCAGCTGATTGATGACCAGCAGCGAACTTGACCTCACAGAGTCGACGACCAGTAGCAACGGTAGCAGCACCGGACCAGTTGCGGCTCAAGCGTGTATCCCAGAGATACTGAAGGATACGCTCAAGCATGGAGAAGTTCTTCCTCTCACCAAGAAGACGAATGATGACGTTCAACTGGTCAAATGGAATGGTGCCAAAGTCAATGTCAAGACGGCCGACCTTAAGGACCTCGACGAGAATCTCTGATGAGATCTGCTGGAGCTCAATGATGATATGATCGTGGTCGTGGGTGTGGCGACGCGAGAAAGACTCAGAGATCTTGAAAGCAAGCTTGACAACATGTGAGTGCCTTGTCTTGGTGAGTTGTCGGAAGTAAACCTGCGACCACTTCAATAATTGAAGCGAGACCTTGAAGTCCTTGGCCTTGTAGACCTGCAGACCGACTTCAACCAAGCGCTCAAGAATGTCAATATGAACGACCTTCTTGTTGACGTTGGAAAGAGTTAATTCAAAAAGCTGCCAGAGTAACTCAGAAGAGACAGATGTTGAACAGAAGCCCTTGAACATCTCCCACATATCTGTACGGAGCTTTCGCACCTCAGTCTGTCGACCCTTAAGTTCAAGGAAGGCGATGAGACGAGCACCAGCTGCAAGACGCATGTGAATTGGGCGGCTGGAGGTTCTGACGGAGATGGACCATGCTTCGTAGAGACAAGTTTCGGTGTAGACATCGCGGATGATGATGTCGAGCATGTTCTCACGTTCATAGCCACAGAGAAGTTGCTCAAAGGCGTGGATGAAGATGAAGCATCGTCGATCAAGATGCGCAAGACGATCTTCGTGACCAAAGCCACAGAAGCCCTCGACACTAGACTTCTCGCCCATGAGGACCTCTTCCTTGAGAGTCTGGATGAACTTGATGCCAAACTCGACAGAAGATAACTCACGATACATCTTGGCCAGGCTGCGAGCGATGTCAAAGAGAACAACCTCATTGCGCTCTTCAATGAGAAGACCCACGATGTACTCCTCGATGACCTTGATGGCAACACTGATGCTCTCGCGACGCTTCTGCTTGCGATGGTAGTCGACGATGCGGGTGAGTGCTACCAAGACCTTCTCGTGGGAGTAGGAGAGTTCCCACTTGAGAGAGACGAAGGAGTCAATGAGGAGGGTCTCGGCGCGGTGGCCGAGATCGCAATGGGACTCGAAGAGGACTGAGAGGCGATACTTGGCGATCTCGAGGAGAGAGATGATAGAGTCGCCCTCTTCACAGCAGTGAATGTCAAGCTGACAGAGCTCCTCGTAGATAGAGACAGCTTCTACGTATCGAACTGTGTCAATCTCAAGAATCTTGGCGAACTCAATGCTTGCACGAATGTAGTACGCATGCGTAGCACCGAAGTCAGCAAGAATAACAGCTCTAAAGCTCTCAGCCAGATGAAGACGCTCAGTATGTTGCTCATGAACACCAAGAATGATAAGATACTCTTGATAAACCTCGAACCACTGCTCAGAGCTGATGATCTCATGCTCATGACGATGTTTCTCAATTGAGTTCCAGAGAAAGCGGAACCAAGTAAGAGTCTCGGTGTGTTCGCTGTGCGACTTGTGAAGAGAGAGGCAGACTTTCATGAGGATGGAGATGTAGGCTGGGGGACAAGAGTCAAGACCAAAGTCGCCGAAGCCACGGAGGATGATGAGGAGTGAATCAACGGATCCGTGGCATTCGAGCCAGTGATTGAGATGACACATATGGAACTCTGCCTTGAGCTGCTTGAGTCTGACCATGATGATCTCAAAGCGAGACTCGAATTGAGCGACGATGGTCTTCTCACTTCCAGGTCGATGTGTACCGAAAGAAGCGGTGATGTCAACAACTATATCGACAATCATAGCAAGGGAAGACTGGAAGATAGAAGAAACTCGGTGCGACGCATGGCTCGCCTCCAACTTCTCAACCATCTTGACAACCGTACCCATCGCATCATCGAGAACAGTAAAGAACCGCTCGACAGCGAAGCCATACTTACCTGCGAACCCAAGAAGTGTCTTGCACGACGAGAGAACAAGCGCAGAGCTATCATAAGTCGATACCTCAATCATCTTGATCGCCGTCATGATCTTGTCAAACTTCTTGGCAAAAGCCTCAGCTTTCTTGAGCGTCTTGTCAAGACGACTTCCCTTCTCGGGCATATATCGCAATCTCTCGTTCGTAACCATAGCAAGAAACTCCTTTGACGTAACGGAGCGACCAAAGTCGAGAGGTTTACCGCAGACGCGGGTATACCGATCCATAGCCCTCTGCATGTGTGAATCAAGCTCACATGAGAAGCCTTCGTAGTCGACGCCATGCTTATAGATAGCTTGCGTGTCGTACAACTCGTTTGCATAAGAGGAAGACGAGAAGGAATAGTCTCGCTTAGAGATTATACTCATAGCCTGTGAGGCATGACGTGTCGTAGCGCTGGAGAAGTCGCGGTGCGAGAGAACGGTTGTAGTACCGGTGCCATACTCAAAGACCGAGGAGCGAGCGGGCGCGACGATGGATTCTGTGTCGTGGTGGTGGATTATACTCTCGGCGGGCTCATCATCTGAAGACACGGAGCCAGAGCGGATAGGACGTGTTTGCACGGTGGTGAGCCAGTTGGACTTGACGTTTGAGGAAGCGGACTCCAGCTGGTGGACTAGAGAGTGTTAGTTAGAAGGGGATCGGAGGGGAAGGGGAGATGTACGTTTGGCTTGGCTGAGCATTGTTTCTGTTTCGCTGTTGAAGAAGATGTCTGCGAACATGAGAACTGCCTTCGAGGATGGCATTGAAGCGAGGACCATGGTGGGAGATATAGCCAGTGATGCAGGGGCTATCTGTAATCAACTTCAGGCCTCGCTCTCCATGCACAGGGTGGGTGGCCGTGATGAACTAGTGGTTTGAGGAGAGCTGGACAGTGAGACAGTCCGAAGCCCCGAATGTAACGCCCTAGTTCATTTCCACCAGTTCAGCCATATCACCCCGATAGTCTCTAATATTGGCATATCACTCTCTTGAGGCTTCATCACATGGACTGGCTTTCCCTGAAATTGGTTTGAGCCTAGACCCTTATCTTCAGCTGGGGTTCGGGTGAGCCACAATGTGATGGAACGGGGACTAGTGGATCTAGATTTGGGCCATGTTTCAATATGTGATTCAACGCCACGCTGAAGGTCAGCTCGCCACGAGGGAGATAAGGTATGTGGCTAAAATTGAGCGACGCGCCGTGCCGTGTTGAGTCTGGGGAAGTTGAACGCTCGTGCTTTAGGCTGATCTGTATCGAGGCGCGTCTGCTTGGACTGATTCAGAAGAGCAGATGATTTATAGTTAATTGGTTAGGGCGCCCGATCGAACTCCAACAGTGCCGTAAAATCACCAGCGGTAAGTAAACCTGACAGCGCCATGAATGATCTTTTTCAATTGCATCGTTCAATTTTCGATTCGGACTCTTGTCAATCGCGTCTTGACTCCCTGGCTTTGGCTGGCACGCGCTCCGCCAGCCGGGGTAGCAGCTCAGCTCCAGCCATATCAGCCACATTGGACGAATCGGGATGACTATCATTGATGCCAGTGAGACATGCATACTTAGCTTCAAGAATCAGCCGATACCAGAACCTTGAGAAACTCATTTAATTAATTGCCCTGGCGAATATTTTGAGGCCTCGACTGGTCTGCATAGTGGCGAAATCGCTGGAGCTATCGATAGATTGTCGAGCATGGCATTCAGCTTAGCCATCGATAATATGAAACCACTGAGGAGGGAGGGCTTCGGGGCGTCCGGTCTTCGAGATATGTCCCTGTAGGCGCTGAAATCATCCCCTTTCTAGTCTTCAGCCGCAAGCCACATCAGCTATACGTGCCTCGAATCTTAATCAATAATCCTTCAGCAACGCCACTTCTCGGAGAAACCGTTAGATACCAATCACAACGATTCCAGAGGTCCAGCCGTATCCATAAGCCACATATCTAGATCAAAGTCTTGAATGCTGCTTGGGTCTTGGATCTGATTATCGAGAAGACTCTACAGAAACTGTCAATATGCATCATGTGCGGAATATGACTTTCAGAGCTTACCCAGTCAATGCTGTCCATCATGTCGAAATTGTTCATTATATAGTCGGGTGTCTCTGTTGCAGAAGCTGACCAGCCCTGCGCAGCTGGTGAGGTGTTGATGAAATCGTTCACGCGCCGGATGGTCGAGTCTAGAGCATGGGAAACTATTCGTCCCTCCGAAGTCTCTGACGAACTAGACCATATGTCGTGGGCCTTTTCGATGATCTTCAAGTTCTTGCGAAGTTCTTCTTCCTCTGTATTAGTTCCCGTTTTCATACTATTTCGCATGGCAACGGTGAGATCCAAGCAGATAACCATAGCAGCCAGAGTAAAATCACTCAGCGTCAACGACGTGATCATCCACTTCTTATCATGAAGTAAACCACCTGGCAACGTAAGCTGGTTTATCTCGGCCTGTCTTTCAAGTAACCTTTCCGCAGCCTCAAGGGAGGCCTTTCTTGAGAACGCAAACCTGCTGTCTTGTCGATCTGTAAGGTATTGTCGATGAAGAACGATGATACTCTTGAGGTACAGTAGCTCTATAGTTGTTCTGCTCATTATGATACTAATCTCGTCGACGATGAAGCTAGTGAGAGACTTATACTTGAAGTTATCGGGTATCTTGCCATACGCTGCCCTGACTTCAGCGTCTAGTGAGATTGTGTCTTCATAGGACATTGGTGTCACGTATCGAATATGTTTGACTACCTTCTTGAACATGCCCATGACAGAGGCTTTGATGATAGCATAGGAGATAGTCGTAGCCTCAGAAAGAGGCCTCGGCGGGGGTAGTTCCGCGATACCAGGATAAAAGTCCGATTGCCTCAAGTTCCTCGGTAGCTCTGTATCGCAGAAGTCTGATGGTATCATGCTTGGTAGACCCATCTGGAATGACATGAGAGAATCAAGCTGATACAGACAGACCCAAACTCGTCTCCTCATCTCCCCGTCGAACGGAGAGACTTGAGAGCCTGGCACTTTTGTCGAGTCTCGATGATAACCTTTGCAGATGGCAAGTTGCACTACCCTGCCCATGAGGAACCAGAGATTAGTATCGGAGACTTTGGCACGAAGCCAACATCCGACGAGGAGAAGAAGGAATGCTTCGACGGCGTGTTCGTTGGCTGTGGTGTAGTTACTCAATAGGAGACATTCTTGCGTCTTTTTGGACAGAGCTTTGCTGGAGGGGATAGGGAATTGGGAAGATCGGGCCATTCCTGAGATTTCATATACGCCTGCTGATAGACTGAGAAGAGCTAGAAGCAGTGCTATCCAAACCGGTGATGCGTCTGATGGAGAGACCCAGAATGATTCATACTAAGGGCAGTGTTAGTGAAGCTTGAGTCAGATGTTTTGAATAAAGCTTGCCTCTTGCTGGAACTTTGTCGGATGTAGGATCGCTATTATATTACGATTAGTTGCCACTAAATGGCTCCTCGAACTTTAGACAGACTTACGCATCATGGTGTAGTGCGATAGAAAGAACACAGACACAAGTGTATCGCAGACTTGTCGTGGCGGCAAGTCTGATAAAATACGCTCAATGGTCACGCCATCTGGGGATCCCATGTCGAAATCCGCCTCACTCGCGGACGCGCCATTGTTGAGCGTAACTGAGCTGAGGGTCGAGGCTTGCGGGCTTGCAGCAGGTAGTTCATCGCGAATAGCTCTGATGTTATCCAAGATAGAGGACCAGTGGCTCGAGTCGACTTGGCCTACAAGGCCGCTAGCTGCGTTCTCTCTGTTGGCGAGAGCCTCTGATCTGGAGTTGTCGGCAAGGTGCATGTTATCAATTCCGGCTACCCCATGTTGTGTCTGGGCCGTGTTATCATTATTATACATAGAAGATGTAGGGCTTGGCTTCTGTGTCTTTTCAGCAACTGCGGCGATCAGACTCTCCAGGTTCTTGAGCCGATCAGCAACCGATTCATTTTTATCGGCGCGCTTATCGTGTCTGTCGGCATTGGAAGCATAGTGACAGAGCGACTGCTTGTTTTTTTTTATGCACGAATCGCAAGGCAGGTTTCTGTTGCATTTTAACCTAGCCAGGTCAGTGTCATAATCCGTCTCACCAGGACTGAGGCTTACTTTCGTGTTCGACAGGGCTCGCAGGACTTGGGCGGCCGGTTCCGCTTCTCAACTTTAGCTGGATATCATCAGCGTCTGTATCTACGGCGTCGGGGATCTTCTTACTTGCTCCAATCATGACTTGTATATGTTCTAATGCTTGTTGAGGGAATGTCCTGTTGATGAAGGGAGATAAGCAATGATGACGGAGATCGAAGACGGGGCGGATTTAATAACCCCGCAGCGTTGTGATTGGTTGTTTGTGTAAACGGAGATATTAAACCCGCTTCAGCCATAACATCATGTACGATATATAAGAACGATAATGGCCACTTAATATTTCCTCGGATCATCACTCATCATTCACATCATCCATTATATCCAAGAACTTCCTATCACCTAATTCGTCTTTCACATTCGCGGCAACCATGTCAATCGCCTCAAGTCTCTACGGTATCACTGGTACCATCTACTCCAACCTGTTCATCAACTTGCCCTACCCTGAAACAAAAGATGACTTGTCAGACAAAATCATGATTGTCACCGGTTCCAACACCGGTCTTGGCTTTGAAGCAAGTCAACATCTTCTCCGCCTTGGAGTCGGTAAACTCATCATGGCTGTTCGCAGTCTTGACAAGGGTGAGGCAGCGCGAAAGGAGCTGCTCGAATTGACGAAGAGAGCTCCGGAGTCTATCGAATTATGGCACCTTGACATGGCGAGCTACGAGTCTGTCAAGTCATTTTCAGCTCGTGCTATTGCCGAGTTGCCTACCATTGACGTTGTCTTGGCCAATGCGGGTCTTGCAACTTCTTTCGAGTTCTCGACGGCCGAAGATAATGAGAGGACGATTACAGTCAACGTCATATCTACTTTTCTCCTCTTCTTTCTCCTGCTTCCCAAACTTCAAAAGTCTTCATATCCCGGCAAATTCGTCATTCCCAACTCGGCAACCCATTACTGGGCTCCCATCAAAGAGTTGATCCCAGATAAGCAAGCGGGCAAGATCTTCTCACGACTCAACGACCCCGAAAAGTCTATCATGGAATCACGATACTACGTTAGCAAGCTAATAGTTCTCTACATCACCCGTGAGATCGCGGCTCGTCTTACAGCCTCCGAGAAGTCAAGCGTCATCATCAACGCGCCAAATCCAAGCTACTGCATATCTGGTCTCATGCGAGAGAAGCAAGACGTTGCGCCGCCTGACTTCTTGGCTCGTTCAACGGAAATGGGAAGCCGCGCGCTTGTCACTGGAGTCTTGGCTGGTCAAGAAAGCAATGGGCAGTACATGAATAACTGCCAAGTTCGCGAGTAAGTCAGTCTTCCTTCATTACATGCCAATTTCCGTCAGCTAATTTCGCCGTAGTCCCGCTTGTCATGTCACGAACAAGACTGGCGCAAAGATCCAGCATGCGCTGTATGAAGAGCTGCTGGAGAAGCTAGATAAAATCGCCCCAGGAGTGTCTAAGAACATTTAGAGTCGTGAGAATGACCGGATAGTGCTATTTTCACTTCCTTGTCTCTTTCTCCATGATGTAATAATAGGTTTCGAGGTCGGTTTAGGTGGTACTGGTCATTAGAATAGAATATCAATAGTTAGGCTAAACGTTGCACCATTTTGCTCGTTTCTGCAGTTAATTGCAATCGTATCTCCGTCTCAAACTGAAACATTAAAGACCCAGCACCTTCGACACTTCTCATGTTCGCAATCCCGGCAGTCCTTTGTTTCAACCTTTGAAGGCCCCGACTCACAGTTACAACATATCCATCGACTTTGCGACTCAGGAAGCTTCTCCACATCGTCCAAGCCAGCCATTTTGATGCACTTCTCGCATCTCTCATGGCTGCGACAGCTCCAGCATTCATTGAATCTTCCTCGTTGAGGCCCGCCATTACAGATCTTCTAGCCAGGGTGAGCAGCTCGATATGGCTGTCATAAACAGACGCACGTTTGGGTTATCGGTAACGATTTGTGTAAGCATCTCAAATACTTCAATGCACCTAAAACTCTCGTTAATCGCGTCAACTGATATGTAGAATTTGTCAAAATGTGATAAGTGTTCCGAGATTAGTTTGAGTACGGCACTCTCGCCCAAGACTTCTCCGGACTTGCGCAATTGATCGATACTTTCTAGGGCTTCAGGATGCCTTTCAGAAAGCTGATATAAGATAGACGAAATGATATTGAGAGGTTGTTGCGACTCTCTATCGTCAAATGAACAGTAGAAGAACGCGAATCCGGTATTAGGACTTTCTTGTTGTTGGGACTTGTGTTGGTCGACTGCAGCGGCACTAGTATCTTTTAAGCACCAGAGACAAGGAGTCGGTGATTCGGCTTACTGCAATGTCGTTTTCCCGGAACCAGCTACATGTGTATGTGTTAGTCACATGGCAGGCTTGAGCAGATAAAGGACTGTCGACTTACATTTACCGCGGAGCAAGAGGATTCTTGGGGAGCCTGCACCACCGTCCAGCCAAGCTTTGAAGTCACCGTCCAGGAACCAAGATCCAGTATCGTCCATCCTCTTTTTAATGGCTTTTGCGTGCAATTGTTTAGGACAGAACGGTTGTATCCATTGCCTGATCGCTTCTCTCCTTTCTTCTGTTCAAAAAGTAAGCGATACGACGCTGTAACATGGTTGATCGCAAACCTTGATCTTTGAGCTTGCCCCTCGCCTGGCCTTCTCTAGCAATATTCAAAATCTCATGCGATTCAATCATCAAGACTTCCATCTGCGTCCTAGTCTAATCAGAGACACTTAACCTTGGGTCAGAGATACTGGAGGACTTACGAGCTCTCAGCCATCATCACCACGATAAACCAAGTCTTCACACGTTCGAGATCCTGGATATCTGCTATCACATCATCCTTCACCCATGGCCACAAGAATGCATTCACTCGACGAGAAGAAGTCTGCTTCTTATTCAGATTCTCAACAAGGCGAACCACAAGCTCCGACGCCGAAGATAAAGTCTTACGAAATTCATTCGAGCGTTTTAAATCGGCTATATGTGGTTCTGCTGACGCCATGTCTAGTTTCTCTAGCTGCTCTAATACACCTTTGAGGCCGAGAAGCTCTGTATAGAGCTTGCGCATGTCACATTGAGCTTCGTGGACAGCTTTGCCGTAGTTGTAGGCTCGTTGGATGAGGTCTGAGATTTGCCCTACTAGGCCGATAATGGATATTGGGTCGGCCATTGTTATGAGGCGTGATATAAGAAAACCTTGGCATTCCTTGAGCCTCCGTAATATATCGTCTTGGGACAGGGAGGTTGAGCGGGGTTGATGAGTTGACGGGCGGTCAGCTGAAGCAGAATATCAAGCCACAATGTTGGCATTTTGGAATTTCAGGTCTAACTTAGCTTCTGAAAGGATGCAGACAAAGGGACCTGGACCTCGTGAGAACATTTCATCAGGTCACCTGAGGAAATCCAGTAAAAAGCATAAAGCTATAAAAAGATGTGAGGCTTTCCGTTGCTAGACTTACTAACTGCAGTTTGTTACTATTTACTATAGAAATTAACAGACAGATGCCTCGGAGCCAATAAATCTTGTTGTAAGTGACTATCATAATACGGAATCCCGACCTGTGCAAGAAGGATCCAGTATACGTCAGCACTAATAAAAAGGGGAGCGAAAAACCACGCCAGTGAAAAGAACGGCTCGATCCGATTGGACAGGATAAGCATCGCATCCTCGCACAAGTCCCCAAGCACATTTCTAATACGCTTTCCAACAAACTAATATATAATGGCCTTGTCCCGCTTGGACTTGTTTACCTCATCTGTTCTATTTCTGTGTTAGCTGCAACAGAGAAGCACTCGCCAATATGATCGCCAGCTTCTTTGGACGGAAAAGCCTAAGAAGTCCAGACGAGGAAGCAAGAATCTTGAGAAAGCTTAGTCCCAAGTTCGTATCATCCTTTCACTTGTGTTTACAGTAAATCTGACAACGACCAGTGAATGCTTTCAAAGCGCTCAACACTCACTTAGAATCTATATCGGATGCGCTCTATCCTGCCGCTACGTTATACCAGAAGCACTTTTGGCCCTGGATACAGACTCATTTAAGCATGTAATTGAGATTGCATTTGCGCGTGCCATTCTTCAACATCCGGCTTTTACTGTCGGTCGGATCGATGATGATACCAAAACACCGCTGTGGGTTCGCCTAGATCGCATTGACTTTAACAACCATATAACATGGTCTGAGCCTTTTGAGGACACCGAGAATTCTCTTGATGATGTTTTAGAATGGCAGGTCAATAATCCATATCTCAACATCGAGAGACAGCCCTGCTGGAGGGTGGCGATACTTAGATCTCTTGGGACCAAGTTTATGGATGTGGTATTTGCATGGGATCATTCGGCAGGTGATGGGAAGAGTGGCAAAATACTTCACAATACTTTTCTTGCCTGCCTTAATACGCCTGAATCCAAGAATATCACGCTGGAGAACCGATCTTTCGACGTTCCTGTTACTCCCCATACGCCTCCGATGGATCAATTAATCAATCTTCCTATCTCACCAGGATACATCATATCAGAACTCAGCCGCGAGTTTATTCCGGGATTGTCGAGTAAACCTCACGCAGCGACTTGGGCGCCCATTTTCGCTGAGCCAGCAAAGACTCGCCTTTCATGGATGCGGGTGACGAAGGAAGCTTTCCCCTCAGTATTGGACGCTTGTCGAATGCATGAGACGACCTTGACTGCACTGTTAAACACGCTCCTCATGGTATCAATAGCGACGAGACTCTCTGAGGACAAGGCTCGAGCATTCTCATGTGGAACACCAATTTGTTTCAGGCAATTCCAAGATGGAAATTCCGATATTGATTGCAACAAGACGATCATGAACTGCTATGCCTACTGGCCCTTTATCTTTGAAAAGGGTCTTATTGCAAAGATCCGCCGGCAATTCAGCGATGCCAAAGCAAACCCCGATTTAGATTCGAATCTCGAAGATGCCGTTTGGGACGTTGCTAAAACCATAAGAGAAGGATTGCTGTCAAAGTTGAGGCAGGGTACCAAGAATGATACAGTGGGCTTGGCTAAGTTTATCGGTGACTGGCCGTCATATTTCAAAGGGCTTAGTAAAACGCGAGAGCATGCGTTTGAAGTCAGCAACCTAGGCGGCATCCAAGGCGGCCTTCCCGTGAACAATGATGGGAAGAGCAAATGGAGTATCGATGGTGCCAGGTTCGCTCAGAGTTCGCCTTCTTTCGGAGCAGCATTGACTCTCAATGTTATCTCTACCAAAGGTGGAGAATTGGTTATTAGTAATGCTTGGCAAGATGGAACAGTGGATGATGAGTTTGCTCGGGGCGTGTCTTCTGATGTTGAGACGTGGTTGGATCGGCTGGGAAATACAGGGTGTTTCAAGTTTGCATGAGATGATCTTCCGCTAGGTCACCAGAATATGGATAACAACAAGTCTTGTCGAGATCTGCGCCGTCTCGTTCTTATACTTCAATCCTTGAATAAAGAGAGGCAAAGATTCGATGGTCTATCGGATGGTGAAGTAATGAAGATACATTTACTTAGGAATAGTAATCTCAACGCTCGCACCCATAGAGCTCAGCCAATCTACTACGGAGCTGATATCATCACCCATCTTCTTATCCACATGAATCAGTGGATGCTCTGCCATACTAACTGCACCATCTCTAAGTTGTTCTCTAACCCATGGAACTCCTAAAGCCGTCCATAGCGAATGTTCAGGTTTGAAATCCTCTCTTTCCAACCATTGTCGATCAACCGTGCCAAGAATGATATCAACCATTGGAGGCCATCCTTCCGGGCCCTTCCCCTCATCTATAGTGTATGCGATAGGTGTACCGCAGCGCGCGCAGAACCACCGACGACGCCCAGGTGAAGAAGCAAAGCCAGTCAGCCAAGAAGAAGGATCCAAATTGTCCTCAAACCTTCCATGTAACCATTCAGACTCCTCGCGACCCGACGTCATAGTCGACGGGTTATCTGTCTTCTTTCTCGACGAAATCATGAATGTCAACGCGTGGAGCACAACATATTGCGCTCCGATCTGTCCCGTCGCCTCACGGCAATTGTTGCATTGACAGATGATGGAGACGGGTAGTCTGTCTTCGATATCTCCCTCTTGTGATTTATATGGCAGTGCGATGCGTGATTGCCACGGAGGAACGAACACGCGATAGCGAACGGCTTTGCATTTGCAGCCGCCTTCGAAGGTGAATGTTCCTTTGCAGAACGGCATTTTGAAGAGAGTTGGTGAACATGAATTGAATGGTTGCTGAAATTGTGTTGATGGATTGGTCCACACAAATTTAAACAGGCAATGAAGCGCAAGGAGCCAAGAACAAAAGAGGTTTCGTGAGACTTCTGAATCTTGGCTGTGGAAACTGAAGATTGGGCATGATCATTCGCAGTCAGCACTAGCAAGTTGACTCCTCAGTAAAGTCAGCGTCCGTGTTCAAATCTAAGTGGCAGGATGCAAACGAGTCAATCATTGTGTCATGATTGGTTGAGATGGTGCCTCTTCAGTAAGCAGCCCGCAGAGATTATCGGCGATATTTGAGTAATCACGCGTGGTCCAATGGGAAGAATTTGGTATATCATATACAGAGCATTATTCCCATCTTGGCGTATGCATGTATCGGCTGTCAAGAGCGCAGTCACTTCTACATTTACCTCTTAGAGTTCTTTACTGGAAGGGGTCTAAAGTGTCTTTGACATTAATTCTACACCGCGAGTGTCACAGGGGGGTTGAATCATGTCTACCATCCACTTGTGCAAAAGGTGGGATGAGGAATGTTGTACTCTGGATTGTAACAGATGATCTATTAGAAAGTATGTGTATATGCCCGAATCATCCTAGGCACGGGGGTCTATAAATATGTACAGTAAATCTCTGAGTCGCGATGTAATCAGTTGTCACCGTCAACATCGTAGGGAAACAACCATCCGTTCTCATCGTTATACTCATCCTTATGAGTGGTTCCGTGCAGAACCTCATACTTCTCCATATCAAATTCATCGTCGCCGGCCTCTCCATTAATAATCCTTCCGATTCTATGACCAATCTCACGTCCCTCGGTATAGCCACCATGGACAAAACCAAAGAACTCAGTTGAACAAGCCTCGCCGGCAAACCAGAGGCGTTCCACGTTAGCACGAATATTCTGATGCTTCTCAAGAGTCATGCCTACAGGCCAGTTGCTATATGATCCGTACGCCCACCTAGACATGTTACGTTAGTTAGAGACGCATTAAGGGTTGTTGATCAACTTACGGTTCAGTGCTCCAGCGAGGGTAAGTGAATGCTGTAGGTTTGTGGACCTTCTTGTCAGGGTACATGGACTGCAGAACCTCGACGACTTGCGCCTCAGTTTCCTCGTCTGTTTGTCTCTCGACTTGGTAGGCCTGTTCGCCGGTGACCGTCGCAAAGATGATGTTAGACCCCTCGAGGAAACCTTTGCCGTTGAGCGGCTGAAACAGAGGATAGCGTCCACGCTCGATTGGATCGGCATAGAGCTGATACTGAGCATCGGTATCCCAGAATGACTCATTGAATTGCATGAAGATCTTAGTGTATGTGCCCATCGCAAATTGATCGATAGCGCTCTGTTTCCAATGAGGCAACTTGGGTTTGAACTCAACAACGTCCTTCTGCAATACACCAAGAGAAAAGGTACAGATAGCATAGCTGGCTTCGATACAGCCACCATCCTTGGTCGTAACCTTGACGCCTTTCTTGTTATACTCGATACCCTCAACGGTTGTCTTGAGGAGGAGCCGTGGGTCGTTCTCCTTAAGGAAAGTCTTGGCTTCCTGCTTCAGAAAATAGTTATAACCGCGCTGGTCGATAACTAGGTTACTGACATCGCTGAAGTAACCAAAGGTAGCGTTATCTCCAGCGACGCCAAAAACAAGACCGCTCTCATCAGGCGTCCAGGCGGCCTCAAAGTCCCATCCCCACCAATCCGCTGCCTGTGCATACATATCGTTCTTATCTGGTCTCCAGCCTCCAGTACGGAGACCAGCTCGAGCAGACAAGTCCTGCAGGTTATCCAGCAAGATTTCACCAGACTCCCCCGACGCATTCTCAAAGGCTTCATCTAGCTCGGCGATTTTGTCGGTCCAATTCTTGGCGCCCTCGTGGTCAAACGTCAAGAGGGCGTCGTAATCGGCATAAGTCGTCTTCAACCCGTGCTTCTGCGCCAGTTTCCAGATGGGGTTCTCGTGCGTCTCGAGCGATCCGATGCCTTCGACCCAATTGGCACCTAGCTCGATGGTGTACGGCTTGCCGGTTTTGGCATTCCGGCCGAATTGCTGACTTCGCAGGCGACCTCCAATATAGTCATTGTGCTCGACGATAAGGAAGTCGGTGATTTTGGCTTGGGTTAGATTCTGGGCTGCGGCGATACCAGCGACACCAGCTCCGAGAATTGCAACCTTGGTTTTCTTGCAGGTTCCTTTATCTCGAGGTGCTGCCTCGGCGGCGGTAAATAAAGCTGTAAGGACAGTGAGAAGCTGTGCTGGTGATTGCTTCATGTTGGCGGATTTTTGGTGACGAGAGTGTCCAGGATTCAGCATTCAAGGGAGCTAGAAGGAGGGAGTTTGTTCTTATACGAACTCACCCCGAGAGTAATTAAACTATCACTCGCTCGACTCCGTACCGCGGCGAACATACATACGTAGGCTGCAATGATTCACTAGCCTCGTTCGCCCAACTTCTGGTGGAGCCGCGGAACTCCCCGCCCGAATGTTGGCCCAGGGAGACGATTGTTGATCAGATAAAGCAAAACATCCGCATCTCTCGCCGTAGTCTGGCGGGCTTTTCTCCCCTGGGGTTATTGAAATTTTAGATATTGTAAGCTGTTGGTTCTGTAGCGTCCGTTAGCTCATCGGTGTTATTGCCTAGCTAAGTAGGTCCCTGACGCTGCTAACTAAAGATAAGATGGCATGACTCGCGCCAATTAGTCTTTCAGGTTGATCTCGCATCGGATCCACTGGAATCTACATGGAACAATTGCGATTAGCAAAACCCGCGTACTCTATACTCGTTGAGGTCTAATCTAAGTCATCCTACATTCGCACTACCTTGGTCTCGACTCAGGTACAGTTTTTCGTGGCTGTGATTGCGCTTTGTTGTTCATTACGGAGTCCGGATGCTGTTCAATTTTTTAACCCACCAATCCCATGCCGCTATCGTGTCACGAAAATACACTATAATTAATTTATTATGGACGGTGTAGTGTTTTATATTAAGTCTACACGGGTTAAGGTTATACTCGGTGGATTCCAAAGCCATTTGTCCCTCTTTACGGCTAGAGATGGGGGCAAATGCATTCTCGAGACTTATCCCACCAGGTGAAATTTCGAATTTTCCAGAGCAGTAAATATCTTCAGCGCCTAAGATTATGAAACTGGACTTTGTCGTTGTTCGCCACATTATGTGCAAGTGCTCGAGCCCCCTCCTCTCCCGACTCCCGAGCCTGAGATGATAGCGCTCTACTAGCTTAGCCCGCTCCATTATTGATTGGTAACTTTTATCTTAAGTTAAACCTTGATGGTTAAATATAGTGCATGTCCCCCAATCCATTTTGTCCAACCTCTGCTGCCAAACCATGTGCTTCTTGTTTTTGTTTGCTTCTCAGTCTTGCTGCAGAACGAAAGACTCGGATCGCTCCACCGAGCGAGCGTCTCAATGGATACCAACACTTCTATTGTAATTTTCTACCTTTTCCTCTTTTTTCTGATTTGTGTAACTGATCTCTTCAGGGTATCCAAGCCGTGCTGCTTATCTTAGCATTGGTGGTACTAGTCCTACGATGCTGGGCGAATGTTTTAATGAAGCATGGTCTATTTAGCATGCCTGACATTTTTGCTTGGCTCGGTTGGGTTTTCAGCCTAGGATGGTTCATTTGTTCAACTCTTGCCCTTCGAATTCTTATCGATAATCCTGCAGTTGGCTCTGAACTTGTAGTTAACTCAGTAGAATACTTAAAGGTATGATACTACACGGCTGGGTGAGAGAGATTGTAAAGCTAACCAAGTGCAGATAGTATTAATCGCAGAGTACTTCTTTGATACTGGGATTTATTTCCCCAAGATATCTATTATCTTGTTTTATTGGAAACTAATCCCTGGGATCTCAGGATCGCTAAGACGTGTATTGCTTGTAATCACAGTTTATCTTGGCTGTGCTCTACTTGTATCAGTGCTTGTAAACACTCTTATTTGTTTACCGTTTTCTGACAATTGGTAAAGTCGAATTGCACAACTTGTTTCATCATCTGACTAACTGATATCAGGTCTATCGAAAACCAGCTCAAGTCAGCATGGAACTCATATGCTTCGTTTTGTGTTCAGTGGGGTCTCAACTTCTCAACGGATTTATTAAGTACGTTTCATTTCTGCTACTCACTGAGAACGACTCAGCTAACGTGATTGCCGATAGTCTTTTTCTACCCCTTCTTTCTACTCAAACATCTAAAACTCCACCGAAAACAAAAGATCGCCCTTATTGGCATTTTCTCTATAGGTGCTATCACGTTGATAGTCAGCCTATCCCGATTTATCGCCTATAATGCCACTGATTTTGAGCTTGATGACCAGTCTGGCAGTATGTCTTTCCAATCGCATCCCTGCTTAATACTGTTCTTCGGCTAACCTGGTATACAGATACCTTGTCTCTCGCCGAGATGAGTACCGCTGTTATAGTCGTGTGCCTCCCTGGCCTTCGAAGGTTTATCATGCGATCGAAATCGTCTACAAATCGCTCCTCGTCGAACCAACCCAGCGGTTATGGCGTTCACACCAAGATCACCGGAAGAGGCCAGAATGCCGAGACCCCTGTATCGCAGTACGCTAAATGGGGCGTGAGAGATGATGAGATCGAGCTGGTAACTCACATTCGCGTTTCCCATGAACGACTAAGTCCGGATGATACTCGCAGCGCGAGCGGAAAGAGTGCAACGAGCCAGACTTTCAAGATATAGTCTTTCGGATATGACATTTAGGCGTTGGTGGAAATGAAACGTGTATGACAAGCGAGGGACGCAACAGTCCTTATCATAGCATAATTAGACTTTATTTGATGATGCACAGCTCAGTACCGTTGCCGAGCCGAAGGATAGGCAAGATTCTGGCGCTACGCTTATCTTTGCAGTTGGGGTTTTGACATTGCTGTCATGGGTCTTTTTATTATAAGCTCTTAACGGCAATCTCTGCGAATCATAATTTCGCTACATTACATACGCTCAAATCAAGCAGCAATACGCAAATGTCAACGAACTGTCTCTCATTGTGAAACCATTATAGAAGTCCCAGATCCGTGGCTAAGAACTTATACCAGCACAGAGAACTTGGTACTTCCCTGTCCTTAATCTGCTTATCATTTGGTCGTAGCATTATAATCGCTAGCTATATATCCCGAGACCAGCTTTCTTTCTACTTGCGTACTGTAGCTTATGCATTAAAGAATGTACTTAGACGAGGTCTACTGGTGTGTTTTAGATGCAATCATGGATTGTATGTGACAATCTCCGAAGCCAGAATTGTCAGCTAGGCCAGGCGGTATTATCTAGCTCCAGTGATTGCTGGGGTGTACCGCCCTACCGATGGATAACAGACAATATAAGTTGGCCAATGACCTTTGGTGATTATTTGGGGGCTTAGTATGCCAGTAGTGTTCTTGTAACTGTTAATTCCAATCAATCAAAGACACAGCTAATGCTTGTATCACACACCTTCCATCGACCAATGACCTCCCTGAAGGCGTGTCTGCTGATCAGCTCATGCAGGGCGCCACGAATAGGCTGAATGCACCCTTTCCAAGTTCTCCCATGATTCGCTGGAAAGGCCTTTCAATAGATTTTTGCCCTTTGGTCTTAAAGCTCCGAAGGCCGAGTTCAATATCCCAAGCATGCTTGTTTTTCTTTTTCTTATGGCAAGGAGGTTTCAGGTTTTTAATTCCATAACTTGACTTAATGGGACAAGTAATGTGTTAGATATATATCACAATCGGCATACATAATTCATGTAAGCCTTGCAATCTGCCTTCGCTATAGAGTTTTGCAGCTACCAATGGGCGAAGGCCTGTACTGCAAGTCTGCCACACATGCTCCACTCCTACAGCACACTGATATGCAGGTAAGCCCAACACTGGTTGCCTTGGTTTCCGATACACATTTGTACGAGATTCATAACATGAGAGATACAAGTCTGCCTGGTCATTTCAATCCAACCAAAACCGTAAGGCGTTCACTCCAGGAACCATAGGCCTGAACAATGCCACGCGTTCCAGATATAAGATAGCGCTCCACCCAAACGTATCAGTATAGGCATCACTTTCTTAACTGTACCTCATTCGACCAATCTACTCTTCTTGGTGCTACGTCTTCGAGCCTTTGGGTCCAATTCATCTCCACAATGGCTGAGGCACTTGGGACTGCTTCCGCTATTATCACTATATGGGATCTAGTTGTCAAGGCAAAAAAAATGCATGACCAAATCAAAACTGCCCCAGGTACCTGGAAACTATACTGCGATGGCCTCGAAAGCCTAGCCCATGTAAGCAATACAGTAGCCGTACCACGAAAGCAGAAGCGTTAATGGATTCCAGGTCCAGATCGTTATCAAAGACCTGGTTCAAAGTACGCCTCAAATGGCGATTCCTATGATTCAACTCCACGAAGGCGAAACGAAAGATCTTGTGTCATTTGTTAATGACAACCTGGAGATCGTCCGCAAGCAGGCAACTAACATCTTAGACCAGCACGATCTTGCGACAAATCGGTCAACTACAGCGAATAAATTCTTCGAATGGCTCAGAATCATCAAGAAAAGCTACATGTTTATCTTGGATGAACAAGAGATAGGATCTCTAAGAGAGGCCGTCGAGTCTGCCAAGTCGACCCTCCAGCTAGCGTTGCAGTTATTATTCACAAATAAGTTCTTCTCGGGGTAAGCTTACATCGAAACCACAACTGAACAGTTTCACTAACCATGGCGCTTCAAAGGGAACAACGAATGCATGATGAGCTTAAAAACATCCATGATAGTATGAAAAAGCAGGCAGGCAGGTTAAAATCGATTGAGAAGAATAGGAAACTGAGCCAAATACCGCTAAAGCTCAATTGCGGAAAGGTTTCTGCATCTAGAGGCAAAAGGATAAAGGCAGCTGCATTACGGTTTGGTCGACTCACGAATAAAACCAATCATGCCTTCGAAGCCTTGTTGGATTCCGGAACTGTGACAGTAACCCAGCTTGTGGAAACAGAAGCGCAACTGTCACCTGGTACTGAATCACAAGTCTTCACACTCGAAAAGCAGGATGAGATGGCCCAGAAGAAAGGAGGGACACAGGACACCGATGCAACTGATGCAAGGGCTGATAAGTCTGACGCAAATGACGAGGGGGCAGACGAGGGTGATGATCGTTCATCCCTAAGCAAACCACTTATCGTGGTGCGCCGGGAAAAGCCGCAAACCCGAGAATACGACTTTGTCTGGCGTGATGGCGATATATTTAGTATCCGCACCGATACTGATATGTATAGGGCTGCCTTTGAAGCACGGATTGGTGACTATCAAACTATCCCGATGTTTACGCTTGATTATATCTTGGAGAACTTGCCTGATGCACAACAAGGCCAAGACGCTCCCACTGAAGATGGCCTTGAGGACTTTTTGGCACTTGATATGCCTTCTCCCGATGAATCGGATGTGGAACCCATCAACGAGACCTTCTCAACCCCCATCGATTGCAAGCGTCCAACTTATGCCTTCGTTGGACACGGTATTGATACATACCGACGCATCTCGGATACTACGACTTCACTCCCATTTTGCGTTTGGGTTGTCTGTGACTTACAGGCATGTCAAATATTCGCTCTTCAGAACCCTTGCCGTGGCGCCTGTGAGCACGTAAGATTGGAAGTAATGGATATATCTATGCTTCAGAGGGTCTTTTCCCATACAATGACCTTTCGGTCCATGACCTAGGGTGCACTACTAAAATGAAGGAGACGAGCGAATTTGTACGCAGCCAGAAGCTGCAATAGGAGTGTTTTCGACAATGTGTCAGAAGGAAGAACAGATGTTCGACACACAATGGGTAAGAAGGGTGCTGTATCGTCAGAGGCATGCTGCGTGCGACCAGTCACTCTGAAAGCTTGGTTAGATGAGGATGTTGTTGAAGAGGAAGCAGTTACGTCAACGGACGACGGTGCTTCATATGAAGAGTCTAATTCTGTATATTCTACGATCGGCAAGGACCACGACCGCGGTCACGACGACCATGATTATGATGAGCGTGCACTGGACTTATTGCAAGCAGTCATGACCAGAATGCCTAACGGCTCTGATGTCCCGGATCGGATCGAACTTGACGTCCTCGTCGGCTATATCAAGGTGGTCGATAAACAAAAGCCCATAGAGAGAGAGTTTTATCTCCCTCAAGCGTGGATCTGGGCTGATGCTTTATTGCCCAACATGTCCACATCTTTCGACGAGGATGCAATAGCATGGCTCTGGATTCTATGGAGGTTCCACATGCCTACTGAGTTCCGGAAGCTATCTGCTATTGTAGCTCAGCAGGCAACAGGTCGCATTGGCCCAGAACATGACAGACATGGTGTTGAGATACCTGAGTCAATCATCGGTACGTAAAAGGGACCCTGTTTATGCTCTTGAAGGTGTTCTAACAACCAACGATGTTTCAGATGCAATCGAAGAGAGAAGAGTTCATGCTCTCACCCAGGTCAAAGACGGAGTCGATCAGGTGATCGAATTTTGTAGAAATTATGAAGATCCAGTAGAGCAGAACTGGTCCGCCCGGGGTTATAAAACACCAAAAAGAAGCTCGAATTTAATGATGAGATACTTGATAAAGATAGATCTTCAATGTGCATCTATTTGGACTTTTCAGGGTGTTAGTTTCGAAAGGACTGCTGAGAGGATTCGTTTAACGATGGATTCAATGATGAGCGCGGAGGATTGGAAGATCAGGACTGCGCCACTAGCAGGAACAATACCCCGTATTTTAGCAATTTTGTCGTTCTCGGTTCTTGGAGTCGGTCAGCATGAGGCCGAAGGTTCTACCGTCTTATCCACTCATGTCCACAAGGAGGTCACAAATCTGATCACCAGGCTAGAAGCTCAAGATTGGGGCATCGATTTGGACAGGGTTATATCTAGGCCATGATGCAGACCTTTTACGAATAAAGTACATGAGATGTTTTTGAAGCAGACCTTCCCCGACTGATTTTTAAATTGTTAAGTCCGACTTATACAAAAGTCAGCCTCGCTTTGGACTTGACTACACTTTCCAAAAGCAGAGTCGCGGATTCAAAAACTTGGCATGAAATGTAGAGGTGCAGACGTTTACGGATTAAAGCAAATGCAATTCATCTCATGCTAAGTTCGGGTCTTACTAACTGAGTTAACTTAATCCTTGGTTACTAGAAAGCAGGTAGGTAATATCAAACGGCGAACGTGGCTGGCAAGGTCGCATAGTCTATTAATAACAAATACTCGAGTGAGGAACAAGATGCTTGACGTATTTCCAAGTCCCTCTATCTGACCCCAAAGTACTAAACTGGGACTAGATACATTTTTATACGTCCCAATTGCCAACCATGCACAAGGAAACCGGATACTCGTAAACCGTATCGTAAGGTGACGCCACTGACAGACCGTTAAAACTTTCGATTCTTTGCTATGGGTAACCAAGCTCAATAGAAGCTGAACGAGGACTCGCGTACTTTGCTCAATATAGGTAATCGGCATTCGTTTTCTTCTAATCTTAACAAGTTTGTTTATTTCTTTTGTCCCTTGCTACAGCATATAGACTAACACGACACAGAACCGGTCTATTTATAGCGAGGCCGAATTTGCAGGCGGGAAAGAAGCTACTATTTCCCAATATGTATTTACTTGCTCAAACACACTAGGTTCTCTCTGCTGGAATAAGCTCTCAGCCACAAGCCTCAACTGCAAATAACACTTCTAGCCCACAACTTAGACATCGATACCATTGCTCAAACACACGAATACCGAAATGCTATCTGAAGACCGTAGTAACCCTCCTTCCGTCTCTTGCTATAATAGCTTTGTAACGGAGCTACTCTACTTTGACAGGAGTAAATGCAGGATTCTTCATACTTGAGTTAGTTGTTTGCGCAACGAGTGCAACAGGTACGCCAAAGGCCCAGATCCTGTCGATGCTGAGCGTATTCGCGATATTAGCCAGAGGATCCTTGTTCAGCAAGACCAGATCAGCTCTCTTCTCCACCTCGATAGAACCGCGATCTGCCATCCTATGCCACTTGGCAGCGTCTCTGGTTGCAGAATTTATGGCTTCGGCTGGCGACATGCCGAGAACGCTGACAAAGTTTTGCAGTTCAAAGTGCAAGCTGAGGCCCCAGGGAACCAAGGCTGATTCATCGCCCACAGCCAGTTGACCGACAGAGTCGGTGCCGGCAATCAGCGGAACCCCGTGCTGGTATAAAAGCTTAGCGTTGGTCTCGGCGTGCTGAATAGTCCGATTGCTGCCAGGCGTGACGCTAAAGTACTTTTGCAGAGTCTTGCTTCTGTAGGCAAACTCGAAAACGTTCAGCGTCGGCGTTACGAATTGCTTCTGCTGGAGAATCCTCTTGATTGTGCTGTTGCTAAGAATTCCGTCGTCAGGGACGTGTTGGATTATGGATACCATCCGTGTTTGACGCGACAGCCTGAGAATACGCCATGATATCCGCAGCGTGGGTCATACTCTGCTTGTTGTACTGATGGCGCGCAACATTGATCATTTGAATCTGCTGCTCGAGGGATGGACCGCTGATTTCCGCCGTGATCTTGGAGTAGTCGCTCCCGTTGTTGAACCCGTCCTGCGCGAATCTCCCAACGTCCGTGTCGGGAAATATGAGTGTGCTATTAGGCCGGGGTTGGGTTTTCGAGTGTGGACTGCCGTAGCCGACTGCAGACATTGAAGCGAATTTGAAAGACGCTAGCCCGGGCTGGTCAGCGTTGATATGGCATTGGGTGTAGTTGCCGCAATTCATATGCATAGCAGTCGTGCAGCCATACGAGGTGAATTCTTCGAGCGACTGTACGCCTGACAAATGAAGATGGCTATCGATTAGACCAGGGACGAGGAACTTCCCTGCTCCATTTACCCTTAGAGTAGGGTCGCTGCAAGTGCCGATGTCGACAATCCAACCACCATCGATACAGACGGTCTGAGGCTCTTCGAAGCGAATCCCATTGAACACGCGAACATGCTCGATTGCCGTTCGCGCGGTGTCATGCTGAGCGGAACGTCTTTGGTTGTTTAATGGTTCGTTCGTATCGTGCACCACATGAAGGGGACAAGCTGTGACCAGAACAGAAAGGGAGAGAGTGCATACGGCGTGGAGAGTGGTATGCTTCATCTTGTTTGCTATCTTGTCGTGCAAGCGAAAGGCTTGTAGTCCAAGGGCGTGATATGAAAGTAAGGGGGATACAATGTAGATATTCGTGGAGATGTGAAAATTGTTGAGGTTGATGGTTGACTTGATGCTAGCTACACGGCGACTCAGACCTTTATATATACATGTCTGTGATCGCATGCGAAGCTGAACCGCTTTAGTTGTTAGAGCTGCCCTTAGAAAGGCATTGTAAGAAAGCCGTCATATCTCGATTTCTTTGAGCATGATTATATCTCCTTGCCGTGTACGATGACGAGTCAGGATCTATCACGTACATCATTCCGTTTTCTGTCTGTAAGTGGTAGTGATCTTCTTGTTGCTTAGCATATAGAGTATGACCGATTAGACCGTGTTTTCGTTATCTGCATTCTGGGTCTAGTGTACGAATCTGTCGGCTGTGACGCGCAGGGCTGGGGGTGAATGTGGCTCAGCTCCATTGCAGGGTCAGGGCGCTAAACCACCAACGAGCCCTTGTTCGACTCAGCCTCTGCCATTACATCGCGATGAGCAGTAAGATAAATTCCGTCAGGGCAGCACACTAGCCATGCCTGATAAAGTAACGTATACAGTTCCACGTAGGCCAACAGCGCACACTATTCCCTACGAATACTCCATTGACACAACCTCACCAACTACATGCCTGTCCCTACCCCATCCACGCTCGTACACTTGACCAACTTTGGCCTAGCTTGGCAAGTATGATCTGCACCCTGCATTCTCCGACCCATCCGACAAAGCATACATACATATGGATAACATTTATTCTGTATCGACGTGGCGATTTTCGACGTTTAACATGTGCAACACTCCTCTTCACTGGCAGTCAATTCCAATTAACCCCTAAACATCACGCGTCATGCCTTCACGCAACTGGCATCCAAAGTCCAGACTTGGTTGCACTCAATGCAAGAAGCGCCATATCAAGGTAAATACTGGCAGTGTAGCGCTTGGAAGTGCAATTGCATACTAATGATGGGTACTTTTAGTGTGATCTGAAACAAGCTGGTTGTGATAAGTGTAGCAGCAGGGGGATTGTCTGCGACTTTCAGCAACAACGGCCTAGGACAGAGAACACAAGCTGCACAATTGTGGTACACTCCGACAGATATCAGTGCCCAACTGCTTCAAGTGACCTGACGCATCTTTATAGCGTGGGGAAGCTGCTATGCCTCATCGAGAATAACGAGCTGATGGACTCGTGGGACCCAATTCTCGCAGCACACGTCCAGAAGCATTCTTTCCTGAAGCACGCTTTCCGTGCACTCGCTATACTTCGCTCACGCGCCATGACACCATCCGTTCGGAGGGACGATTACATAGATGGATATCTGCATCACATAGCCGCGACGAATGATTTTCGGAGTCATGTGGCTTCGGTGGGCAATCCAAGCTGGATCCCGACCGTCATGTTCACAATGGCGATTATCATCTTGGAGATCAGAGGCTTCGTCATAGACCAGACGCCTCAATCTTTGGTGAATGTGCTCACGACTCTGCGGACCTCAGCGAAGCTCGTCGAGTCGATAGCAGCAGATTTCATACAGCGACAGCAAGTGAGGGAGCGTCTGCGTGATGTATTTGTGCTCGAGAACCCATGGGCTAAGATTGCAGCGGAAGAGTGTATACAGGAGCTTGATAGAGCAATCGTTACCCTGTGCGTCGACAGTAACCAGCTGGGAACACAGCACCAGCAAAGTATATCGTCTCTGAAAAAATGGATAATGGAAACACAGTGCCACCCGCGAACTTGGGCGCATATAATCCAGTGGCCGGCCTCTTTAACTGATGGCTTCATAGATAGCGTCAGACTCGGCGAGCCTGTCGCGTGGCTGCAGTGTTACTTCTGGGCGAGTATACTCAGTAACGCCCCAAAAAGCTGGTTCTTTAAAGGTTGGCGCGGCTCTGTGCCTTTATACTTGCAGAAGAATATTACCCGAGCTGGCGTTGTGGGTTTACTTGAACAAGGGAGTTGAGAGGAACTACGGCTGCCTTCATACCGATCAGATCACAAGCTGTAACAGCGCGCTGAGCGCCAAACCCCAACGCTATAAAGACGTTGCAGCCCCCCTTCACGTATTACTCCTGATTTTTCTCCCTCAGTGTATCATCCCAACTTTGGTCGTTCGCTCGCTATATATACGCATACATAACATGGTCTACTAGAAGCTCTCCTCTGGCTAAGCCATAACTTGAGGCCTCGGGCCACGCGAAGTTATAATTTTCCAAAAAGGCTGGTTCGAGGTAACAATTTGCTGAAAAAGACTCTTCAGGTGATTCAATTTTGTAAAAAGGATTCAATTGAGAAATGACTATTGGTCCCAGCTTTTCTGTTGTATTTGACAAGACATTTACGGATAATGCCTCTTCGTTCATTTAAACCCGGTCCTCCGTAAGCTTCTCAGAAACCATATCGCTGAGATCCCAACGGACATACGAGACCTTTCTAGATAAAGAGGCCGTATAGTTGTTGCAGCCAGGTATGATCCGAAGTTCTGTGCGATACTGATTGCTGGAATGATAGCACCCTAGGTATGCTGTAGCCTACGTCGAGGAATATTGTCTGCCCTCTGGCTCTGGCCGCCTTCTTCATCTGGGCCCGGTTCCTTGAGGAGTAGGACGGCCCCCATACGTTCCTCCACCTCGTCTCTTGTTCCCCGCCTCTCCGTCTCGGCTGTGCTGTCGGTTCCGCTGAGACTTCTTCCCCTTCTTCTAGGCTTTTCAACACTTAGTCGACTCAAAGACGCTAAGGGTGGCGCTGACAAGAACTTCTTTCCAAATAATAGTTCAAGTAAGGGCAGCAGCATTGGGATGCACGCGGCTATTATGACAGAGTTTGTTTCGACACTAAGAATAAGTTAATGGAAACATGTTGGATGGCGCAAGGGAGACCACAAACCTTATCCAGATCACAAGACTCCCTGAAGCATCTGGCAATGCAAAGTTCTGTCAGTAAAGGTATCTATGTTGTGCGGATGGTAGGGGCTTACAAGTATAGTCTCTGCCGTCTCCCATACCTGGAACCGCCATGACTTTGCGTATAGCAGCACAGCCAGCACTAGGGGAAGATATTAGTCAGAGTCAAGTTTTAACACACGAGTAGCACTCAGCAATACTAACCAGACACCAAAGCCAAGGGCCACACTAAGGGCCAATTTCTTTTTCAGGTGCATTTGTAACGACCACAGCACTACCGCTGGGTATAGAGCAAGGTAGAAGTCTACCACGGCGGAGAATGCTGCCGTTCATCGATTCATCATTAGTATACCGGAAGCCTCTTACTTCATACACGAGGATTAGGGTCTACTCACATCCGACAATAACAGAATAGACGACTATGGCAGTCGAGCTACGGCACTTGGCAGGGGCATGTAGAGTGAATTGAGCCTCTGGTGGGTCGCACTCTGAGAATCGGACGCCGAAGGCACCGAGCATAAGGACAAGGTTTGCGATTGCGAGGCCCCAAAGCAACTGAACGTGCCGTGGTGATGGGAAGAGGATCTTGACCAGCAGATTGACGACAGCGAACTTGGGCAGCGCGAGCGACAGCACTCCTGGGATCAGGCCGATCATCAGGAAGAAGACAGAACGGTCGAATTCGTCGACGGTCAGAGCCGCCTGGTGGCGGCCACTACCGGCGAGGATGGCGGCAGTCCAGCAAGCTACGTAGGCGAACACAAATCCCTAGACATGTCAGCTGTTATCGCCGGTGGCAGGAAGAGCTGGTGAGAAGGCGTTATAGAGAATAGAGTAGGAGACCAACAAGAGACAGGATTATAACGTAGTCATCGATAGCTAAGCGACCGAGCTTTTTATATCTCGAAAGGACCCTGCCTACGACAGCGAGGGATGACAGGGCTGTGAATGAATACATGACTGCCATCATAGCAGGGCCTCTGGTTTCAGCCGCGACATGAGGCGGAAGCGAATGCATCGCTGGTATTTGGGCCTCGGGGACCTTTTCGCCCTGCCTTTTGTGTTCGACGGAAGCTGAATACCGACGTGTCTAAAAACTCGTCTGGATAGTAACTCGAGATGACTGAATCATTAGACAGCGCCTTTAGAAGATACCATGTCTGTTATTAGAGGATAATCACAGTAAAAGGAATAAGAAGTAAGCTTAGGCTATTCTTAAATAAATACAGGAGTATGATTTTAAGCAAAGTTGGATATAGTCTTACTTGTATCAGCCTAGTGTTGCGTGATAAGTAGATATCACATGATCTCAGCCTTACAATACGTTGAATTTATAATACTACCTAGTCTCAGTCGTGAACTCTAATAATCTAAACCTTAGGAGTTCTCAGATATCATATCCCAGTTCGACTAATCAAGTTCGATCTCATGCATGTATATCCGTCGGGTTATAAAATAATAAAATTAGATGCTCGTAAACCGCAGACTCAGATGAAGCTAAAGACAGACTATTGATTTTCCCCTGTATTTCCCCTTGGTAGCCCCTAAACTAAGCGTATTAGCGTGCAGCTGAGGTCGATAGTTCACTGAATAACATCGCGCTAGCACCAAGCCCGACGCCATAAAGACGTAGCAGCGCCCGCTTGCGTACTCCGTATTCCCTTTGAATTCAGCTTTCTCTTAAATCTCAATTCCAACTTTAGTCTTTCGCTAATAGCTATGCGCACTTGTGCATTTCTGTCGCTGGCCATTGGCCTCATTGGCGCGGCTGCCAGCCCATGCAAGCCGCTGACATCGGGTATGGTTGTATCACGAATTTGACAGGGAGGATCCGCTGACCAGAGAGTTGAACAGCTTCAGTCGTCACCTCTGCAACTTTGACGTCAAGTGTCGTTGTACCCACTGTGTCTACCTCTGTTGAATCCGCTGTCACTGAGACGTCAACTTCGACCGAGTCTTTGGTCACTGATACTGCGACAACTGCTGCGGACTCAACCACTGCTTTGACCGCCACGTCTGCCGATTCAACAACACTCTTCACAACAGAGACTTCCGCTGCTATAACCGATTTCTCGTCCACCGAGACCACAGCCGATACAACCACCGCCGACGCAACAACCACAACATCCGACGCCCCTCCCGTTATCACCACCTTCGCCATCATCGCCGGCTCCGGCCCCGCAGCAAACCGCAACCTCAAATCCGACAACCTCGTCGGTGGTCTCCTCTACCTCGGCTCAGGCATCACCCTCCCCGCGCAGCACTACAATTTCGATGCCACCACAGGCCAGATCAAATCCGGCACCGTGTCCCTCTGTGCAACGTTCCAGAACAGCGACGCGGACAAGGCCTACCTCTCCCCATGTAACAGCGCCAATGAGGATCTCAGCAAGGGTGTCGTGTTTCTGACCTGCCAGGGCCCTACTGAAGGATCTGCCCTCCAGTGCAGCGTTCCGAGGGTGAGGTGTGTCCAGCTAGGTGGTGGTGTGCAGACTTGTGCTGCGACGACGGCTACGTTGAGTCATTTTAGTATGGAGGGTGATGTCGGGATGGTGTATATTGTTGGTGATGGGTTTACGGGTGTCAATCAGACGCCTGTTGATCTGATTATTGACCAGGCGGAGGTTGCTGCTCCGACACCTTGAGCTTTGGTGGGAATGTGAGGAAAGTGCAATGATTGCCATTTTGCCCGTAAGCGTGTTGTCTAAATTTCCTGTATATAGTTTTTTATCATCAACGGAGTGGATATACTTGAATGGAGAAGACTCTTGTCAGGTATGCCGTTGATATATCAGCAATTCGACTTGATTGTTGTTTCTTTGACCATCATCACGGCCTCGTTTAATGGTATATAGTCACTAATAGCTCGGTATGATTACTGCATGCTTGTCCATTCCAGCCCGCTGTTCATGAAGCTCTGAATCGTGAATCTTGCCATGATGTCATGTCGAAATCAGGAGGACAGTAATTAGATACTGTTGAAACGTTAAGTTCAGAGTAGGACACGGGTCTTTAGGTTAGTTCCGTTGAGGTTAGATTTGTTCCGCGAGTTTTAGGTAACGTCCGATCGTGTAGTGAGTTAATCGAAATACTCGAAGCATGAAATGAACAGACTCTATAGCTAGGCGTTTGCCAAAAGGTTGTCAAGCTGCATATCCCAAGATGGCATCAAGTCATAAAACATAATTAACGGTTCAAAGTTATTTCTAGAACAGCCGTCATCCATACTTTTTGAGTGATTCGTTGTTCGTTCCAAATGGTTCTCCTGAAAACGCAAAAGTGTAGGGTAATTAGCGCGCGCGTCGGGCGATCCCGCTTGTGCTCCAGCTGCTGACTCACGCAGCTTATTAATACCAGCAGTCACGCAACTAACAACTGCCTTTAAATAAATCCCCCGCATCTGGCTCCCAAGAACAAAGAGACTTTCGCTTCACAGTAACATCGTAAAAACCTTGTCAATTACTAGCTGCTTATCAATTCAAAACCTTTTCATCTTATCTTGATTAGTTACAGTCATGGGCGACGCCTCAGTCTTCAAATATCCCTCTCCCTTAACCGGATATGAGAACGCCCCACCATTGCCAGACGAGAAGGCGGCGGATGGGAAGAGCTATGTAAACCCTCCGGCTGAAAAGCTTAGTGAAGCATACGACAGGTTCATCGAACCTTTGGACAATGGCCGACAAGGTGGCTTGTAAGTCAGATCAATTCTGGGAGGGTACGTGACAAGCTGACAGGTATCAGTGACATTCACATCTACTACCTCCAAACAAACGAAACGCAGACCAAGTACGCCAGGGAACTATGGGAACGCATCCGAAGAGAATGTGAGTTGATTGAATGAATTGCTTAGACTGTAGCTAACGCAAGTCACTTTAGTTCCCGAACTCCGAATCTATAAATTCTGGGAGGGGCCGATTGGACCTCATCCAATTGCCATGTTTGAAGTCAACGTCTTCACACCCGCTCAGTTTGGGGCATTCGTCGCGTGGCTTGCTATCTGGAGGGGCCCTCTGTCGGCGCTCGTGCATCCTAATGTTATTCCTGATAAGGGCGTGAATCGCTGGGCCTCGATGAAGAGGGATCATTTGGAGAGGGCGATCTGGATGGGTGAAAGACTTCCATTGGATCTCAGTCTTTTCAACAGGGAGGATTAGATGCATCACATTTGTTACAAATGATTTAAGTTTAATAGAAAACCTCAAGTTTAGAGTTGTCTTGAACGGAATCAATTCTGTGAATTATTATGTCAACTGAACTAGATCATTGCGAGAGGCGCTTTACCGCCCTGCACAAACCTGACCCAACCTCCAAGCATGAGTCTTATTTGTGCTCGCCCTCACCGTTGCAGAAGGGGATAGGATAAGTTTCGCTACTGCAGAGACGAATAATACCCTTAACCCACTCCAGGTTTCCATAAGTCTGACTCTCATACGAATCCGACGTGAACTCCGTCTTCTCAATGTCATCACCGCATCCATCCAGAACATTTCCCTGAACACGTCGGACATAAGGCTGACTAACAATAAGACCATGATGATTCTCGGGAACTTGGAACGAAAGTGACTGCTGCTGGCTTGAAGTCCAAGTCTCACTGTAGTCGATGCTCAGCGACGTACTGAGAATGCTCTCGATGAGAGAAATGCTGAAGCTAGCGCCCACTGAGAGAGAGTTGGCAATGGTAAAGCCAGAGGTCACGCTGACGGTGGCTTTGGAGCCGTCGAGGCTGCTTATGACGGGGGACATGGCGACGTCCCAGTTGAGGAATTCTTTCTCGGATAGGACTTGGACTTCGGTGCTTTCGCAGCCACGACGGTTGATGTTGCGCTTGGTGGGGGTTTTGGTGGTGATTGCGGGGGCAGTCTCGAGACGTTCGAGGTCAGCGGCTTTCATGATTTGGGAAGTGCCGTCGGTTTTGAGAACGATGACATCGTCGGAGGAAAGGATCTTCGGGGCGGCTGCGGCTTGGGTGACCGAGACAAGGCTGATGAGTGCGAGGAGCGTGGAGGGGATCATGGTGGGGATTTGAGTGTTGTGATTAAGTGCGAGTATTAAGTAACACAGCCAAAGCAAAACGATGGAATGAATGAGTGACTTGGTAAAGACCGTAAAGAGCGAATGAATGCACAAACGAATGAACGATGAAGCGCGATGCTATGCTAGTCTCTGTAAGCTGGGGCGCACTGATCTTTTAACCCATCCATCTCCATCTATTACGGACCCAGTTCATCTCAACTCCCCTTCATGACTCAAAAAGGCAATGCGTAAATTCACATATGACACAAGGACCCTATAATCAATGCACGCGAAGAATGTAACTCTGGCCCAGTAGGGCGGGTTCTCCACACGGAACATTGTATCCCGAAGTTTCAAATGCTCGGCTGCGTCATGAACTTCTCCTATTTCTCGCACCGACGGTGGGAAATAGAGTTTATGGCATGTTTCATCCCTATATTCACCGGAACTGCCGATGATGACAAGCAAGCTTCTGGAATACTTGCCCGCGGGAATGTCGTTATGGTTCGTCGGATGTTGGGTGTTGTCGTTGATCTTTTGGGGAGCTCTTGGTATTGTTTCAGGTTAGCATAACATTCGTAAAAGTACCGGTACTGGATATTAGTGACGTTGCATTGATGGGAAAAGCTCGGACAAATCCGTTCAGCTGAAGAGATAGACGTACGGTCCCTGAGATAGGGTGTTATAAGTGTCTGCACGTCCGTTGGCAGTCGATGCCTTGTCATCCATCACCAACAGTCTTTACCAATTTCAGGCCTTTGACACTCTTTTGCCACCAGTCACTCATTTTATAAATCCAGTTATTTGCGATTGCGATTAATTAATAATATCACCTTTTTCAAATAATAGCATACTTCGTCATGTTTGCCAAGATCTTCAGCGCTTTCCTGCTCGCCACTGCCGTGTAAGTCCAACAATCCGATTGTCGAGATACGGTGCCTAACAATAATAAAGAACGGCGAAGCTTCACGATAACTGTGCCTGCCATAATGGAGACAGTTACAACTGGCGATTGACTGCCGCTGCCTGCAAAGAGTACAACGATCAAGACTACGAGGTTAGTAATTGAAGCCAGACTCCCTAAATAATGCCATATGGGCTAACGGACTGTGCAGTGGGGAAGTGCTGCCTACAATGAGATATCTGGTCGTGTAAGTGGAGATCTATTTGGTGAATAGGATCTATACTGACTTGAGCAGTGTACTCAAGCTACTACCGGAGACAAGATCGCTGGTGATCAGTGGGAGGATGCCTGCAGAAAGATCGCCGAGCAGGGCTACGACTGCGCAGATGGAGAGGGGAAGTGCTACGCCAATCCCAAGAAGGTCCGCGGCAGATGTTAAACACTTTGTATAATACTTGACGCGGAATGACTGCTGCAAAAGCACTGAGGAGTCTTTTTGCTTCCATGAATGAAGTCTTTCTTATCTGGCCACATTGACTCCGAGACAAAGGGACTTGATCCTGAGTAACTGGGAGAAAGGTCGAGTAGAGATAGAACACCTGTTAACGCAGACGTGATAAAAGACGGTGGATGTAGTAGTTATTTGCTTAAAATAGAGGCCCCTATTTCATGTCAGGCTCTCAGTGGGCCGGGAATGGCCACATAATTTATGGTATCTGAAAGGTCATGCGATTAGGCTGATACAAGAATCGTACAAGGACCCACCAGAACCAGTAATGGAAGGGCATATTGAAGATATCATCAAAAGACATGCTGCAAATGGTGGATCGAGACTGAGCTCTCTATTTTTGAAGGCATCTCGAATATCGAAACAGGACGACTTCTGCTACAGATATACCTATCTAAATCAAGCAATTTCCTTCACCGAAGATGTTAATAAAACTACTCGAAATGGAATCAGTTATCGACCTCAAATACACAGTACAGCACGCGCGTAGATATACTGACCAGTCGCCACCTAGGCCATCAGAGCATACAAAAGTTTCCTGAGCAGCCTTATTACACGTGAGGCCCTTGTTGCGAAGATCCTTGACGCGCGCCATTTGAGCCGTTCGGTCGCCGTTGTTATTGGGATCTCGGTTAAGCTGGGGCGCAGCCATGGCGACAGTGGCGGCGAAAGCAATGAGGCAGAAGGTGTTGGCGAGCATGTTGAAAGATATGAGTCTTGAGTGCTGCGGTCTTGGAAGAATAGGATGATGCGGGATTGAAAGTAGTTGTGGACCAGCCAGGAGAAGAAGAGGTGTTGAGAAGAAATGTGTGTACTCGGATGCGGGAGTCAACGAATTTATATAGATGTCACCAAACCATCAGTTCAAGTTGGCACTCAACTTGCGTTTCATTGATTGGTAGGTGCTTGGCGGAATTCGGTGCGAAACACTTGTTAAGACCTTGACCCTAGTATATGCAACATGAGGCATCTAATCACCGCACCAAAGAGGAGCACCAGCCATGTTTCAGTGTTCTTGGCTGTAACGAGTGGATAAAACATGCGTGTAAACAGAATTTCCCGAATAGGAATGTCGACTTTAGCCTAAGAATGGTACAAAAAACGGTCAATAACTTTGTTTCAATTTAGATACAGTATCAACAGGCATCAAGTGCTCAGCGAGTGGTATAACCGCCATTAGCAAAGATAGTCTGGCCCGTAATCCATCCCCCCTCAGTAACAGGGAATTTTACAGGGGAGCAATATCCTTAACATCCGTTCATCGACCCTCCAGCGCTGACTCTGTGGAAGCGACAGCATCATCAGCTCTGAGGATAGAAGAAAGCTATATCGCATATCATTATCAGTACATTGCCTAACAACTAGCAGGGCCACTTACGTGTATCCATCGGTCCAGGCGCGACAGCATTAACGCTGATCCGGCGTCCCATGAGCTCTTTGGCAACGCCACGGGTGAAGTGCTCAACGGGCGCTTTGGATCCGGCATATGAGGTGTAGAAGCCGGTGAAGGCAGCGAGAAGGGCGGTGACGATGGTGATGATCTTTCCGCCGTCTTCGACATGCTTTGCGCCAGCTTGGAGAATCAGGAAAGCTGACTTCGAGTTGACGCTGTAGTCTTGGTTAGTAAAAGATCACCTTGGAGTTTCAGCGGTGCCACTTACTCAAACATGCTGTCGTACTCTGCCTCGGAGATCTCAGCGATAGGTTTCTTGAGAACCTTGCCAATTGTGTTGATGACAATATCAACCTTGCCAAAATCCTTGAGCACCGACTCGAAGAGTTTGTCAACTGCTGCTTTGGTGGTAAGATCGCCTTGATAGAACGCATGTTTCACCTGGGGGAATGACTGGCTGATTGTCTTTGCCAAAGCGTCGGCATTGTCCTTAGTAGAAGGTGAGTTGTAGTGCAAGGCCAAGTTAGCGCCAACGCTGGCTAGGGACAGCGCAATTTCTGCGCCGAGGTTCTTGGCTCCGCCTGTGATGAGGACGACTTTTCCTTCGAGAGACATTTTAAAGACTTTGGGAGCAGTTGTAGGCTGTGAATTGTAGGTAAGAGAAGGCCTTCTGTATTGTCCGTTGGAAGTAAGGGGATGCATATATATAAGCAATGCGGTTTGAGTGCCGATCTCCATCAACGTAAGAAGATAACAGCACTTGCTGAGCATATGCATTTACGAAATTGAGTATAGCGCTCCCTTGAAATCCCGTTGTAGATCCGGAAGCTCAGTACAAGTTTCTGTAAAAACGAGACCCAAGCGCATTATTGGTATCAAAGATACTCTCCATTGCAAGTATATTACGGGAAGATTGAGGTACCTCTAGATAGCGCAGGCTATGGATGCTGACCTTCCAGCCGCAGTGCCGCTTTGACACTAAAACATATGGCGTATTGATCAGCACCTGTCATGCCACTGGGCAGCTGAGCTCTAAACCTTAACACACACTAGTGAGCCATAATGCATTTCCCTATTTAGGTCTAGGTTCCCCCTGACGTTAGCTTTCACCACTTTCTCCCATACATCGTTGACCTCTATCGCACCTCATCATTTGCTCATCACACACATGTCTCGCTTTACAGTATTCCAGTGCACCCCTCAACGGCCCTCGGACTTTAAATTCGTCATCGCCGATCAGCCTGATTTGCTGAAAGCGGATTCGAGTGTCCGGTCACATGTTTCAAGGCGGGGCTGGAAAGCTTATACGAAACCCGGCTACGCCAAGGTACGACGGAAACGGGACAAGGAACAGAAAATTGTTTTTGAATGTATCAGCCAAGATCCCGATCAATTATACCTGCAGCTACCGCCTGTTGAAAGGCAGCTCGGTGGTGGCCGGGTCGATCCCTTCAGAACATATCCTGGTCCTTGGAACCCGCAGGTCCCTGAGCTCGTGGATCACTGTGAGTGTCGTTGGTTGTTGTAAATTCTCAGACAGGCTAATAGGCTGCCGCAGATCTCGTGCATATGGCTGTGGACATTCCAGAACTAGACCAACCCGGAAATAAAGGTCTTCTCCGCACAAGCTGGTTCCCGCTGGTTCTATCTCAAGCAGCACCTTTCCAAACCATTCTCTTACTCTCTGCGGCCAACAGGTCATCAGTCTCTGGTACCCCCATCTCGCCAAACCATATTCTGAAGCTTAGGCTCCAGGCAATCTCTTCAATCAATGCATTGATGGCTACACGGGATGATACAAGCGACGCCCTTATTGGAGCTGTTGCGAAGATGGCAAGCTTCGAGGCGATGCATGGAGGAGTCGAATCATATCAGATACACATGCAGGGGTTGTGCGATATGGTTAAACAACGACAAGGTCTGAACTCACTTGGTCTAGATGGACTGTTGCGTCGGATCATCATCTGGATTGACATCAATTCGTCCTTTCTTCTGCAGATTCCCCGTTGGTATCCAGATGAATACTTCTCAGACAGAGGAGGCTCGGTAGAACCTAACCCAGAGAGATTCATCGCACCATAAAGTCTGCAAGACATATCCCCTTTTGTTATGAGTATTTAATTGATTGGCCGCTGTCTCTATACATCTCCAGATGGTAGAAACCGCCCCTTGCCCCAATCAAGAATGGGCTTCAGGTTATAGACGGTCTATTTGTGGATGCTTACTTTGAGACTAATGTGGAAATGGCTAAGTCAAGTTTCAAAGAGCTTTATTTTTTATACCGCCGGTGGAGTCCAATGTACTAGGTTCTTTCTGCCGGAATAAGCTCACAGCCACAAATCTCAACTGCAAATAACACATCTAGATAACAACTCAGACATTGTACCATAATAACTAACCAATTGCTACGTGTCCGATGTACGACTTACCCTATATAGTGTGAATTGAATTGATATTAGTAACCATTATCATAGAACAGCACCATAGAACATCTGGAAAGACGGAGGCAAGCTGGGGTTTGAGAAGAGGTATACTCCCAAGATCCATTGGCCACACGAGGCTATCAATCCTATACTAAATAGGCTCCCCTTTCGAAGCAACTACTTGCTTAACCTGCTAGTCCTCAAAACATAGACCATCGTGACATCCACGGAACAGTGAAAGCTAATGCCGTTAATCCTAAAGTGCTAGCAGCGATTGCAGTTGGCCAGTCTCCGAAAACTATTCGGAAAATGGCAGTAGATCCAATGCTCGACATCACCACGAGTATTACTGCAGCCATGCATTTACTCTCATCCCATCCCTCGATGATATTGTAGCCATTGAATTCGACATTGCCAATTCTTGGATTGTGCCAATATAGATTCCGTAGCATGTCCCTAGGACCACAGTTAGAACATTCCTGATCTTAGCTAGCCGGGGCGCCAGTTGCTTCTACCTAGCTGAATAAAGCCCAGGGCCTTGTTGCAGACCATCCAACAGTCGCTGGCCTTTGGCTAGCGAGGGATTGTGAAACGCTATGGTAAGTGCCGGCTTGAGAGAAAGGCTGCGCAGGTGGTGCTGTACGCGTTCAAACTTTTCAATGTCGCAGCCGCGATAAGAATGCCAATGACTAGGACAGTCTGCAATATGTTGCCATTCGCCACTTGTGTACTCCTGTCGACACATGTCAAATATATCTGGACTTTGCCAGAGGCTCGCTGCCTCTTTGGCGGCTTCTAGCTCATCTCGAAGGCTTTTGTGCAACTGCATGGTGTCTAACGGCTCATATATCCCGACAAGGGTAGGATTGTCTGACTTTTCGCTTCCTTGTTGCCCAATAAATCGAAACTGTAATGGCTATTAGCTGCTTTCTACTAACAAAATTTGAAAGCTTCACGGCTCACTTACAGTCACCTCTTGGACCCCAGTGACCTTGCGAAATGGCATCCACTTTCTATTCTCGGACCAGCTCTCCTTCATGGCATTAAAAACCTTCTCCTCTTCGTCATCGTCCCTGACCTGTACCTGAACAACTCGACAGTTCTCTGGTGAGCCTAAACAGAGGAAAACGCAGGGCGTTTGGTGGGCGATGCCATTGAAAAACGACTTCGCCTCCGGGTCTATAAGTGCCTCGCTTTTTTCAACAGTGTCCATGTCCTCAGGCTGTCGCGATAGGGATAGATCTCTAGCTCTCTTGTCGGTATACCCTGCCGAAGGATAAGAACGTTGGCGGCCTGTCCTAGGCTTATTTCGTGCAGACATTGTGTCCTGGCTCAAGAAACCAGGCCAGGGGTCTTGTAACATTGCCCGAGGTGGCAGGTTCGGCAGAGAAGGGAGGGGGGCTTCATGATCGAGCCGGCTTCCATTGGTAGCACCATTTACCCGATGGGAGTTGATTATGGGGTGCTCGGAGATAGACTGACTTGGGTCTTCGTTTCTGTCCATAATGCTCCTTTGACGGAAGGAAGTTGGCCAGTGACCTTAGCTTTCCCAAGCCGACTACGAGGAAGCGGCAGTGTCCAGCTTTATCGGACGCGCCAGCAGCCTGCATGAATTTCCATCACGTCCTTCACGCCCGGTTGCATCAGGCTCAGGCTGGTGCCTAGAGTGCTCTAGCAAACGCTAAAAGTCAAGTTCCAGTCACACTCAGCCTAGTATGCACATAAACAGCATTTGCATAATTCATGAGCCAACCAGCCACTCAAGCAGGTCAGGCACCACCTGCTGCGCCGCTATGCATTAAGCCCCTGGACATGGCGTCTAGGGGGGCTGAGTCTTTGAGGACAAGCTAAGAGCCTTATAGGCGGCAATCGACTTCCGGCGTGTATATAGGTTGCACCTTGTACGATTCAGCCCCATTATCCGCCCGTCTACAGAACGATCTGCAAGCCTGGGTAGAGCATGCGGGCTGACAGAAAAGCGGGAGCAGCTTACCTGTGCTTACTATGCATATCCAGTTACCCCTCATCAAATCATATGATAGTTGATCTTCGAGAGCGGCACAGCAATTCACCACGTTAGGATGCGGATTTAGATCAATTCTCCTTATTATTTTCTTTATGCTTACTAGCTAGACCATGACTACAACCTCGACAGATAGCACTCCGCAATGGGCATTCGGGTGTCCCACCTGCAAGGCTATCTGGCTCCAGTTCTCAGACCCCGAATCCGCGTCTGAGATAAATCTTGGATCTTCCGAAGAAGCCCTTTCAACCACGTGCCCCAACCACAAAGTCCTATTGGAGAGGTTCAATGATTATGGTGTCTCTCAAGGACCCCACGACGAAAGTTTCAATGATATTAGCATCGCTGGATTTCAAAAACCAAGAAAAGGCTCCAGTATTGCAGGCAGTCAGTTATTGAATAAAGTTGACAATCATTGGAGTTTCTTGTTGGCGAAGAAAGATGATGTGCCCAGACATCCAGGCAATAGGCGTATCCTCGATACAGACTGGACTGATGTTGAGACTAGTAATAAATGGAAACATAGGTGCATCACTTCCTATGGCACTAACTGCGAAAACCCTCTGAAGGTATGGCCTACTCGCCCTGCTTGGCTGGTCGACGTGCAAAAGCAATGCATTGTCCCAGGCAACAAACCCGTTGACTACTTCGCCATAAGCTACACCTATGGTAGCCATAGTCCACCGGTGATTACTTTACCTGCCTTCAAAGAGTTATAAATGCCTTTCGCTTTGCCACTCCCGAGTTCTCCGACTTTGCGTCCCCCATCATTCGTCATGCCATGTATCTAACCACAGCCATTGACGAACGGTACCTATGGGCTGATGCGCTCTGTGCCACTCAATACGATCTCAAGGCTGCTTCCGAACAGTCGAAGTCGATGGGGGCCGTCTACGCCAATGTAATTGTCACCATCATTGCCACAGATGGTGACTCTGGATCGGGGATATCTGATCTCAAGGGCATATCCGACCCCCGAGGGTTGATCCAGAATGTGATTCTTTCGGGGACGAGAAACTGATTCTTCGGTACACCGCTTACCTGGACGAGATGATCTTCTTTCCAGCTCTGCTTGGGACTTAATATCAGAGAGGGTGGACCTGTCAAGAATACGCGACGGCCAAGAGAAAGATCATCTTTTATGACCACGAGGTCCACTGGTTATGCTCTTGTAGTCTCTGGCATGAAGAGCTGACGTTGTTTACTGAGATTGATGATGAACTACATCCTCAGTCGTATGTTGTAATGGCAGGGTTCCCTGATGACACATCCCTTCGCCGTTACTTTGCCGAATACAATCAACGGTCTTTGAGATATGAGGAAGATGCTCTCCCAGCCCTGTGGAGTTTACTACCAGTATTCAGTCGTTCCTTCGAA
This sequence comes from Fusarium verticillioides 7600, assembly GCF_000149555.1. Lineage (NCBI taxonomy): Eukaryota > Fungi > Ascomycota > Sordariomycetes > Hypocreales > Nectriaceae > Fusarium > Fusarium verticillioides. The sequence continues at coordinate 3,000,041 of NC_031681.1, forward strand.
GGTGGCTTTCTTTATGGGATTCCAGAGATATTCTTCGAGCACGGTCTCTGTTGGCGAGCATATGGGACAAAAGGGCTGCAACACCGCATCGCATCAAGCAGACCTCTCGAAAGTCGTTTTGAATATTCGGATCTTCCATCTTGGTCGTGGCTAGGTTGGAAAGGCTCTGTCTATACCCGTAGCCAGACAAGAATTCGGGTTGACAGCAATAACATCTCCGAAGAGGACTATGTTGAAGAAGCATTTCCTATCACTGAGTGGTACACAGGTAGGTCGCCCACAGCTCCACAGGAGAAAAGGCGGAGAATTAGATCGACTTGGTTCGAGAAACGTAAGAGGTATAAGGATTTTACCACGCCCTTGCCACCGGGATGGAAGCGTGTACCAGCACCACAAAATGAGCCCTGCCCCTACCCCGATGGCTGCAGCAAATATCTCTTCGACCATGAATCTATGCTTGGGCCCTATGGGAGACTTTCGCAGTGGTACTACCCTTTCCCCGTCAGCGAGATCCAGGAATCGACACCTCCCTTCATGCCAGAGCAAACCCCAAATCTGTTCTGTGAAACAGTCCAAGCCAGACTGTCAGGATATCAGCAAGACTCCGATAAGCTATAATTTCTGTGGGACAACGAAGCAAAGCTTTGCGATAGACTTGGAAAGTATGTCGGAAAACTTCACCTGCCTAACAAGCAAACAAGGGGTCGGTTCCCAGAGAATGTGAATGGAAATGAGGCAGGGTTACAGGTTGATATAGTCGCGGTGTGCAGATTGAAAAGATGTTATATGACGTGGTAACATTAGGAGACGCGACTACCGATCTTTGAGGGGGATCTTTACCTTATGCTCTAGGTTGAGTGGAAGGATGGTATTGCATATCGAGTTGCAAGTGGGGAAGTGATAGCAGCAGCTTGGGAAAGCTTAGATCTTCAGAAGGTTTCTCTTGTCCTTGGGTGACTATTAAGTAAGGGAGAGAGACTACTGGTCCTGGATGACAAGGGTGTGTTTGGATTCTGGAGGATTTCAACCTTCCGATTCACAGGTGGGTGTATGAAGATTCTGATGCCCCAGACTTCGTAATATTGAAAGCGTGGCTCGTGGTTTCATCTGGGCCCCATGTATATCCCTTCACCTAGATAATATAAAGGCGGCCCACGGCCCACTAGAGGTAGTTCACTTGACTGCCAATACTGATGCTGTCGTTGGCAACATTTACAGCTTTCCCAAGTATATTGATGATCCGGTCGCCGCCCTGCAATGCTGATTAGCATCTGAGTTATCGCACCAACTAGCTCAAGCAGTTCTCACATGTGATGGGAATGCACCAGGTGGTATCATGGTTTTCCGAATTGCCGCCACAACAGCAGCATAGCCATCAGAGTCCTTCGTCTCAAACTTGCAGATACCAATATGATCAGCGCGAATAGGCGCCGCATCACCACATCCTTGAAGTTTGGCGGACTCAGTTTCAACGATCTCAACATGTCCATATTAGCACCTATCTACGAGCTGGGACGATGCACTGTACCTGAACCGATCCTATACCGAATCTTGTCTTCAGGGTCTCGTAGAAGAAAAATGCTTCGATCCTATCCTCGATGTCTTTGGAGGATCTGCGCTTATTTAGAACTTGCGGAAATGCTCTCGTGAGCTCATCTAGACGCTCAGAGTCAACACCAAGAAGCTTCAAAGTCTGCTGCTGTGTGTCGATCCTGAAAAGACCAAGAACTCTGCGAACAACTTCAGCGGGCCTCGCCACTGAGGATCCTCGGAACGGTGTTCCCAAGAATACCATCCCGCGGATATTCTTGGCAATCGATGCTTCTGATGAATTCTCAGGTTTATGCTCCCCGTGAACCAGGATCTGCGCAGCTACTAGGCCGCCGAGGCTGTGAGCAACGAAGATAATTGGTCTGTCGACCTATCACACGTCCAAGTGTTAGCAGTTCGATCCGGGATAGCAAACATCAGGATTCGGCTGGTCACTGACGGTTTGTGTGCTTAATCGCTCTGCTGCCAGTTTCGCGCACACGTCTTCGGCATCACTATGGATCTCAGTGTTGGTGGTACCCGACTGGTCAGAACGTGTGATGTTGGTGTCATAACCAAAGAGAAAGATGCGAGATGCTGGAATATCATCGGGCAACAGATCTTTAGGCCAGACGACTCCATTCTTTGTCCACGTCTTCTCTCTATCTCCCCGTAATCCATGTAAAAAGACAATGCTAGATAACTTCGTGTAAGTATGTATATTGAGTGACATGGGGACAGGCAAACCTACTCAGCTTGCGCGTTTTCTCCATTGTATACTTCTAGCAACCCATATTGTGCCATCACAAAGATACCTGCAGCCTGACTATACTTTGGGTCTAGATGGATGTCGACGGAAGATATGCAAGTCTAATCCTTAGTAGATTACTAAAGAAAAATGTTCAACGTCTGCAAGACTTCTTCTGTATGCGGTTTTAAAAACCGATGGGTGACGCAAATTGCTCAGATGACACCTACTGCAGGTTGCTTACAAGTAATCTCCATTTGTGCAACTAGTATACAGTGTATCTATATATAATGATATTGTGCAGAGAGTGCAGGTATCTGATTGAGCCCGCAAAATGCCTTGCCAGGCTGCCAGGGCAGGCTTATCTGTGACAGGTCTGCCCACTGTTCGGAGTATCAGTTAGCGCCGTGGCGTCACTGAAAGATGGCAAGGATGTGGATGAGAGGTCTTGGTTGGCCAATGCCCCCTCCATCGCGCTCCATCCCACATGCAGCAAACCAAGTTAGGAAAAGGCAAGTTGGGTGAAATGCAGGTGTGACGTGGCTAGAGTATAGGACTTTTAAGAATTGGCGCCAGGGTCAGATCATGTGCCAGATGTGATTGGAACCCAATAAAAAGAAACTGGTACATTTGAGGCGTTGCTTACGTGCATTCTCATTCTCTCTCGTTCTCGCAGGCTTCATTCTCTAGCCATATACAACATCTGGCCATCGCGATGAGCGACGGAATACACATACAGAAGACTGTAAATGCCGGCCATATTGAAATTGCCCAGCAGATCAATAATCTCTACGATACAGATGTGAGTAATCTCCGCAGATGGGCTCTGCGTCATTTAGCTGCGTTCATGTGTAATCTGATAGATATATAGGGAAGAAAGGCCTCATGTCTTGAAGATCTCTATATAACGGACCCTGTTGCCGATAAGAAACGCATAGAAGCCGATAAAGGCGGTCTGCTCAAAGATTGTTACAGATGGATCATATACAATGACAATTTCTTGCAATGGCGCTCCGATCCAGAACAACATTTACTCTGGATCAGAGGCGACCCCGGAAAAGGCAAGACGATGCTTCTAGCTGGGCTTATCACAGAGCTAGAGGAAGCGTCAGACGCTGGTATCTTTTACTTCTTCTGCCAAGCGACACAACCTCTTCTGCGAACCGCATCGTATGTGCTTCGCGGTCTTATTTGGTCCATCGTTTGCAAGCGACCGGCTTTAATCTCCTACGTTCGCAAGGAATACGACCAAGCTGGTAAAAGCGTGTTCAGTAACCACAACGCTTGGCAAGCGTTATCCAGAATTCTTACTGCGATCCTCGAGGATAGGGTATCTGCGGATTTTATTATCATCGTTGATGCTTTGGACGAGTGCACAGAAGGTCGCGAGAAGCTTATTGGCTTCATTAGCCAGTGTTCAGTTTCAAGCAAAGCCAAATGGATCATCTCCAGCCGCAATTGGCCTGACATAGAATCACAGCTTGATGGAACACAAAGCCAAGTTCGATTACACCTGGAACTCAACCACGCTTCAATCTCCAATGCAGTCCTTCGATTCGTTAATCGCAAGGTTGACCAGCTCAATTCAACTTACGATGAGTCTGCTCGAGTCCAGATTCGCAACCATCTTCTTGACAACGCTAATGACACATTTCTTTGGGTTGCTTTGGTATTTCAAGAACTGGAAAAGCCCGGTGTTAATAACTACCACGTTTCCAACATCCTAAAACGCTTCCCAGCTGGGCTAAACGAGCTTTACGCAAGGATGGTATGCGACATCAAAGAGCGAGATATGCACTGGTGTAGAGCTATCCTTGCCGTGATTGCTGTTGCTATAAGACCCCTGAGTCTTCAGGAGCTAGCCGCGGCTGACGAAACCCTTACCGAGTGGGTTGAAGACGAAAAAGTTCTATCAAACCTCGTTACATCTTGTGGCTCTCTCTTGACCATCAGAGAGCATAGAGTCTACACTGTTCATCAGTCGGTCAATGACTTCTTGCGCAATACACCCAAGGTCTTACCTGCAAGTATAGGGCAACAACATTACTCCATCTTCAACTGCAGCATGAAGGCCATGCACAATCGGCTTCATCGAAATCTCTGTGGATTCAAAGACAGTTGTGTCTTGATCGATGAGATGGATATTTTGCCCAGTGCTCCTCTAACTATTGCTGGATATGCTTGTGTCTACTGGGTTGATCACTTCTGTGCATGGCTTCTGACCGACAATCGACACCAAAACAGCTTGTGTTATGATATAATAACCAAATTCGTTGAGACGAAGTACCTCTACTGGCTTGAGGCTATGAGTCTTTTGCGTTGTACCTCAGAGGCAGTTAAGGCAATGCAGAGACTGGAAGATAAGTTGGTAGGTAGTGATATCCCGTTACTATTAAATCGGCGATTAACACTGCTACAGGGAGGCAGAGTTTCTGAAGAGTTAAGGCTTCTGGTCCAAGACGCTGTACGGTTCGCTTCCACGCACAGAGCCATTATGGATGCTTCACCACTTCAACTCTATGACTCGGCTTTGATATTCACTCCCCAACTCAGCAAGATAAAGGGATGTTTTAGTCAAGAAATCAGCAAATCTATAGACGTATTCTCCCCCGACTTCCAACATTGGGACGCCTGCCTCCATACTATTCCGGGTATAGAAAATTATCCCCACGGGAACTCGCTCATGATTGAATTTTCACCTGATGGTGGGCAGGTCGCAACACGTAATAGCGACCACAGTATACTCTTGATTGACGCTTCCACCGGTGAGCTTATCAAGTCGACTGATACTCCTGGAGGATACCTGCACGGGTTTACATTCCATCCAAGTGGAGATTCATTAGTCATATTATCTAGCGACCCAGGAGATGTACCGAAAATCTCCGTCTTGCGTCTGCCTAATGGGGAATGCAGTAAATCTTTTCCAGTTCATAGAATTAGCATTCCAAGGTCTCTATCGGTCTCTCCAGACGGACAATTACTTGCATTAGCATCAGACTTCAACGACGTCGATATTTGGAATATAGCAACTGAAACAAAAATTGACAGCTGCCTTATGAATCCACGGTCCAATGTTAAATACATTGCTTGGATACATACACCTTCTCATCCACAGGCTCTCTTGATTCTTGGAGATGCCGATATCTCCATTTGGGGTCTTGATGCGAGACAGCGAATATCCAAGCTAATGTCGCTGGCGCGCATGGGAAGGTTTTTTGACGTTGTCACGATTAGCTGTGATCGGACATGCTGTGCTGTGTTCCAAAACAGCGAAGAGTTCCTATTGTACTCGTGGGGGTCATCCATAACCGTGCAGAAGATTGGGCGATTCGACCAGCAAAAGGATGTATATGATGCAACATGGGTAGGAGACAATTCAGTAGCCATTTGTGGCGACTTCGGCATCGAAATATGGGATACCGAAGCGAAGAGAATGATAGCGCATCTACACGGCGATCCTGCTACCGTAATACGCTATGGGAAGAATTGTCAACTTGCTTCGCTTGGGCTTGAAAACCACACTCTCAAGATCTGGAGCCTAGACACAATCCTGAGCCATTCAGAACCTACGACCCAACAGTCTGCCAGTGTATTCAAGGGACTTATCACATCTCCAAGGGGTAAGGTCGCTGTCATCAGTGATAACGGAAACTTCGACATGTTGAGCATAGCAGTCGATGGCAGATTTCTCCATCTCCCCCAGACACTTCAAAACTCGCTCCGGAGGTTGTATTACAGATTTGAGTCACTAGCATTTGGTCAAGATGACTACTTTGCCGTCCTCACCGACCGTGGTGCCATTGATATTTTTAATTTCGACCACGATAGAGGCCTCTACTACCGCGAGCGACGGATTGGAAAGCACCTTCACCTGGCTTTTAAACACGTTACGGATTACGATTTGATCATTCAGTTTTGGGGACAAGATCAGATCATATCTTGCAGTAATAGCATCAAGTTTTGGGATCTTAAGACAGGCAAATGCTTGCGGAAGGTATCTAATCCAATGAATCTTTATGAGCCCATATCAACCATTACAGCCGACGGCCGAATCGCTGGGCGCGAACCTTTTTCTCAGGAATTAGTGATATGGGACATCATGAGCGGAAAGAAAACCAAGTGCTTTGACTTAAAAGTTCTACAATCCGATCGTTTTAGTCTCATAGAAGTTTCGGACATTTCGCTCTCTTCTAGTGATATACTTGCGATCTCTGCACGGGCTTCGAACCAGAGCTTTATAGCCATTGGAAACGCGAAAGATGGCACCTGGATTCGGAGTTACCTTCTGAATGACACCCCTCCAATTTTGAACTTTCTGACCCCTAAGCTACTCGATACGGGTTTTGGCGTTCTCGGATGCGACATGGAACTCGGTTCTCATAATGATAGTTCTCAGGACTCTGAGGGCGGTAGTTCCAAGGATATACCAACAGTGGACGCAGAATATCACTGGGATCCGCGTTACCTCAGACTATCCTACTCTAAAACCGAAGCGTGGCTCATGAAGGGTTCTAGGAGAGTATTGTGGATTCCTCGTCAGGATGTCGATCCACGCCTGTTCTCGATTCGCACAGACTTGGAGGCAGGCAAATCAAAGGTAACACTGGTTCATGAGAGGTGTTTGTTTATATTAACTATCAAGATGGATTCGATCTAACTTGGTCAGTCGTTATTTACATTGTCTATTTTTCATTGATATACCTTGGTTTGTTATACTTGTCTTAACGACGTATCACCATTGCGTGAGAGATTGGTTCGCATTTCCATTTCAATTGTTCTTGATCTCTTTCCTGAGCATGGGCTACAATGTATTACTTTGCTCTTTGCCTTTGTGTTGAGGTCCGCGTCTTTGTACCCCTCAACCTTGGCGCCTTATCATAAACCTATGTCCATTTCATTAGACGAAAAGAATGTCTGACTTTGGCAGCTGAGTTCCAGGATTCTAGTCAATTAGATCATAATTCCAACCAATAGTCTCGCTACAACAATGTTGATGCCGATCACTAAGACTTGACCTTTAGCTCTGGCCCTCACTATTGGGCAATGCCATCTTTCAGCTGCGGTCAAAGCACGAATGCTGCAGTAGTGTCTCGCAGATCTCCCCCGCCACTGACGTGACCCCGAAATGCATCACTTTATAAGACAAGACCTTTTCTCCATTCCGAAAGTTTCATTCATCTTAATTTCTTCTACACTCAATCCCTCCATTCTGTCATTAACCTCACTATGGCCGCTACTGTTGAGATCAACGATGCAGTTTTCTGCGAACCACATCTCGCAGAGATCGTCAGTGCCCCATCCCCCTCATAACCTGGCAAAATCTAAATATCTTCTGCACAGTGTGATGACTGTAGCGCCGATTTACGCGAGGAGAACGACGCTTTTTACGGAGTAAGCCAACCTTTCCTTTCCTCCTAATAAAAAAAATAGTTATTCACAAACCTTACTCGCGTTGTAGTTTGACACTATAGATCGCGATGCAATCGAATCTCCAGATGCCTCTCGCAACAGCGATGGCGTGTATGTCTGCAACAAACATCACAGCGGGAGTAAGTCGCAGCTATTACCTGCAGAGAAAAATAGGATTCTGACCAGAACATGCAGCGTGCAATCAGTGTTTTGCTTGGAAGAAGCAGATCACGCGAGCTCGGGCAGCTGCCAAAAAGGCTGGCAGGCATTAATAACCAGAGAAACAACAACTTGGTTATCAGCTATTTGTACTGTCAATCTACCTCCTTGATCTAAACTCAAGTCTCCTTCTAAAAGCTACCAACTTGGGAATCATCTCACTCGCAAGCCTCCAGTTCAAATTTTCTTGATAAGATGAGAACTTGAGCACAGACGTAACCCTAATGCCGCGATAGATACCCTCTGCATCATGCATTGCCATCGGCCAGAGATTCTCGAGAAATGCGCTTTGCATGACCAATAATGCGCCGAGCTCATCCCAAAGGAGACTACCCAGTATGCGCAAAGTGCCCTTGTAGCCTGGTGACTCGACGTTCTCTTCGTTTGTTGGTTTGTAGTTTGCGTCAACGGCGAGGACGAATTTCTCTTTGCCGGGTTCTGGTTCGAGATATGATTTCATGGTTGATTCATCGATGACGAGGAACACGCGATCGTGTACTGAATGATCTGAAAGGGTTTCGAAATGTCTGCATGGCTGTTAGCTTTTTCCCTTGTCTTGATCATTGAACTTACTTCTTTGCAGCTTCAATATCATCATCCGCAATATCCTTCTCTTTACCATCAATCCAATGGATCTTGCACGCCTTACGTATATCATTGATACCAACCGTCCCTCGTCCCCAATCAGAAATATCAGCCTCAAACTTGGCCTTGAACGTATCCCACTTCTCGGGACTATACCCATGACACAACCTATACGCCACGAAGCCCAGACCTTTATTCGACCTTCTCCGAGAATACTCAATCCACGGCACAAAGTCCGGATAATTCGGGAGCCCTCGTAGTTCTTCTCTAGCCATAGTCTGGGCGTCAATCTGACTAATGGCCGAGATAACCATACCCGCTGGATCAGTAATCCTCCCCGAGCCCCGAAGTGGTCTCATGTCCTCGTGCTCCAGATGGCTATACATCTCCTTCCGGTCAAGATATCTGACTCGCTTGGTGTAGTCGGACGCTCGCCATGATAGATTTGCTGACCAGCTGATCGCTTCTGTGCGGAAGCCTCCGCCATGGGCTTCTGTAAGACAATCGTCTTCTTTGACTGGAAGACTATCGCCTTTGTACCCGTCTGTGGGCATCATGATGGTGTAATCAGCCTGAGAGGTGTTTTCGGCAAGGTCGTGGAGCTTGTTTGTGAGCTCCCATTGTTTATCGCTATAGTGATCCGGGTGATCTGGTTGATGCAGCGCGAGTTCTTGTACAATCGACTCTCGTATACGATCAATGTGCTCGATGATCCAATGGTGGGCATTCTCACAAATAGAATCGTATTGCGCTCTGATGAACTCGTACCAGAGACCAGTTACTGACACGTGCTCATAAACGCCATCCTCTGCTTCCGCTTTCCTCTTTGCGTTAATTGCCTTCTCAAACACACTGAGATGGTCCCAGATCAAGTTATATGTCTTTCGCAGAGCCGCCTTGGTGCGCTTGGTGTTCAGGTAAATAAAGACATTGATAACCGCGACAAAGTAACGACAAGCTTCGCGGAATCTATCGGGATGATCAAGCCCCAACTCTTGCCATCGCCTCTCAGATATCGGCGGCACTCCCTCCCAAAGCCTCGACTTCATAGCATGAAGCTCTTTCGCAATAGGCCAGAGTCTCGAACTGTCTTCATACGAACCAATTCTGATCCCAATCCACTCCCCAGTCGATCTCGCTTGTCGATGAAGTGGAGCAGGAGCCCACTCCGAAGCAGGCCTAGTCAAGTTCTTGACCTCTTCGACAGTAAGCAAAGGACGAGATGTTTTGCGATCCCCGGGTAATTCGCCATTCATGAGAAACTCAAAGAAGTGAGGAATTGTCTGAGGTTCCATGATACGATCTGTGATCCACAATTGATGCTTCTTCCCGGGTTGTGGACCAAATACTAAGTGGCTGATGTCTGTAGGGCTGTTTTTCCGTTTGATCCGCGCTTGACGGAGATGAGGCGTGGCTGGTGTCCCGTTTTGGGTCAGAGCCATGTTCAGCTGCAGCATGCGCTCGCTGATACCCGACATTATGGTGATGATTTGCTTTTCTGTAGTGAATTGGTAAGAAAATGGTCATTGTTGAGTGAGGTGATCGTGAAAGGGGGGAAGACAATTTAAAGTAACTGGTAGCGAGGTGTTGGTTCAAACTGGACCCGTTATTTCGGGCACAGTTAGGCAGCCGGTGGGTAAGTCATACGGTAAACTAGCTACTGAGCCAATCACATAAGTCAATCAGAGGGGAACTAACTCAAAGTGAGTTAGAGCTGTGACAACCTACACTGTTGGTTCTATCAACGTTGTTGTCGTTACCGAGTGATGTTTATTTATGCCTCAACTCACGAGAGGACAATGGGAGGGAAATTGAATTCGATTAGCAGCGTTTAGTTCTCTTAGATCTTAACTACAAAGGGTCGTATAGTGATGTTCTGTTAGTCCGTTAGATCTAATGTCTAGCCATGGAACTCAATCAAGTTATTACTGTTGTCGGAACGACGCTGAAGGCGTATACCTTAGGAGAAAGTTGTGCCAGGTTCAAGATATCAAAGAACTCTACTTAGTGAGTTGCTTGTAATATGAGAAGCGGAAATGAATGACTTGGCACAATTATTTAAGAGTTAATTAGAAAAACTGTCTAAAATTAAATCCTACCCGGGACCCGTCTTGCATAAACAACAAATCTAAAAGGTTAAACTAATAAAACCCGCTAAATGATAAGTCTATGTATAACGAAAATTTACAATCTTTGTACAAAGTGTTTTAAGCCTTGGGCTTAATTGACTGAGGGTTGCGGAAGATGTTCTTAGGGTCGTACTTCGCCTTAATCGACTCCAGCTTAGCAAGGTTGCTACCCCAGTACATCTCCGTCGCTCTATCACCCTTGAGCTGCGAGTCAGGGTAATTGACATACATACCCCAAGTACCCTCTTTCAAGGTATTGGAGATACTCTGTCGCAGACCCTTGATCAAGTTAAAGCCGTCAGAGGGATACTTCTGGTTCTGAGCAACGCTGTCATAGAATTGAAAGAGAAGAAGCGCGTCGCGATGAACGTAAGCTGTGTCGGTGGACTTGTGCTTGGAGATGGCGGAGTATTTGCCGCCAGAGATGTCCATCTGCAACCACCACGAGTGACTGCTGCTCTGGCCAGTGGTGGAGATGTAGTCGACGAAGGACTTGAATTGAGCAAGAGTGAGCTCAGGTGCTTGAAGACTGCTGGCATAGAAGTTGTCATGCTGTGACGTGTTAGCAAATAATCACCATTAGAGGAGAGAAGATAGACTTACAGCATCGTATGAAGCACTGGTAGGGTTGACATCGACATTGGCGCCAGCATAGTGAGTAACAAGCTGAATCCAATCCACAGTCGTCGCGCTGACTTGAACATTGAACTTGGTAAGCAGCGGCTGAAGAGCCTTCTTGAGCTCAGCCTCCGTACCAACATAAGCACCATCAACACTATATCCGTTCTTGGAAATGGCCATCTGCATAGTAATCTCCGCAGGCATTGTCTTTCCAAACTCCTGGAAATCGAGCAGATTCTGAGGAGCTGTTTGTTGGTTCCAGTTCAAACCACCAATATCGAAGTAAGTAATTTGTTCTGGAGCAGCGAAGGTGTCGAACTCGAGCTCGGCGACGACACCGAATGAAGCACCAGCGCCGCGGATGGCCCAGAAAAGATCCGAGTTCTCGGTCTTGGAGCAGTGAACCACTTTTCCGGTGGGAAGAACTACTGTAGCGCCCTTCATCAAGTCCAGCGTGAGACCGTATTTGCGCGCGACCATGCCATAGCCGCCGTGCAGGGCGTGACCACCGATACCAACACCAGGACAAGTTCCATGCGACAGAGCTCGCTTTCCCTGGTTCCAGAGCTCAGTAGCGACATGACCGAGTCTAGCACCAGGTTGAATCTTTGCGGTTCCATCTTTGGCTAGTTTGACGCTGTATAAGCGATCTAGCTCAATCATGAGATGACCGTCTTCGCCACCGAAACCAAGGGATGTATAACTGTGGCCTCCGCTCTTGGCATTGACTGCGACGCCGTGTTTTGAACCACAAGCAACAGCGGCGGAGATTTGGGCTACGGTCGTGGGGACTGCAATGGCGACGGGTTCGAATTGAAGACGAAGATTGTAAGCGGTGCCGTCTTCGGTCCATGTTTGAGTGCCCTTGGTGTCGACTGGGACTTTAGCTTGGGTGAGACAGCTATTCACAGCCTCTCGTTTCGTCGGGACAGCTAATGATTGCGCAGCATTGGCGATGAGGCCAATGACCAAACATTGCAGTGTATTAAAATGCATGGTGAGTGATTGAGAGAATGGAAGGGTGATGGAAGGATGAATGGAATGAGATGAAACAAAAGGGATGGACCAGTTATTAAATGCATCAACTACCGTGGCGACCCTCGCACTCGCATGATCCACAGATCGACGTTACGAACTGACATTAAAGCCCGATACGACATAAACTAAAATAAAAAACTACGTTGCGGATCTACGGACTAATATCAGTGGTCCTCGCTGTCCCCGTGAGGAGGATAGACATAACACCATCCCTGCACCGTAGCAATAGGTGAAATTACGAACTCAAAGCTGCTAAAGCAATAATGCGCTCTCATCCCGCGACACTAACTGCCGTAATGCTAACTGAAAACATGACCAACAAAGGAAACCTAGATCCAAAATGCAACGTTGATGGCAACAGTCCCAGCTAAAAATCCAAGCTACGGAGGCTAGTGGCGTTAATTCTCGTGATTCCAAGCCTCAAAGTGCCGATCTACCGTGTAGCATGCGAAGTGAATTCTCTATAATTAGCAACTGGCAAATCACGGACCTCACGGAGCGTGGAGCATGATGTCACGGCTTGACTAGCTTGGAGCTAGATGTGCCTGTTTTGGAAACGTTTATGGGGTTGGAATGATGGCGGCTGATGGTGCGAGAGGGATTGCCGATTCTGGAGCGGGCTTTTCGGGAAACACGAGGTGTCCGATACGCTAATCCAGATTGGAGCTGCGTCTAGAGGATGTAGTGAGTGGTCTATCAGAACGTCACAGCAAGGTTGACTTGAACATTTGACTCTGCTTGGTCGTGGTCAATGTGATGTAGAATAACCTGCTCAAAAGCAGCGCCATAACAAATCGTCTCAGCAGAACCCTGGCTCAGCAACATGGCGTTTTGTGCGATGGGACTCATGAGAAATGTACTGATACGCGGATCAGAGTGTTTTGAGATAACCCTGATTCAAGACCAGAAACCATCGCTGTGCATCACGAGTCAAGGACTCTGGCAAATTGACAAAGTGAGCAATGCGATAGTGCATCACTTGCAAACCATCCTGCGTCACCAGCCATAGTAACGTGGTGATCACGGTAACACCTCGTTTCGCTCCCTAAGAGTCTTGAAGCTATTCGCGATGGTTTCCAGTTGCGGGTTACTTATTCACGTCGCCCAACAGCAGAGTGGCACCCCAGTCCAGTCTTGTTCACTATCTGAAGACTCATGGTGGCTATGAATCCGAGTTTCCTGACAGAGAGTCACAACAAGAGCCCCGTTTGAGTTGGCTATGTGAATCAGTAAATTGAAGGTCAAGCAGACTATAATAGCTGGTGTAGGCACGCACTCTGAGCTGTCTTACAAGCAATCATACAACGGTCTCACAAGCAGTCACACGAGCTATTCTCCGAGCTAACCTTCAATCCAATACACTCAAAAATACCGCAACAATTGCCAGTACAACCATACCAACATGGCGCCACCCGTAACTAAGGGTACTAAGAAAGCGATCAAGGAAGAGCTTGACAGTGTCAAAAAGATTATCAAAGACACTGAGAAAGAGATCGAACAGTTGAAGGAACAGATAGACGAAGCTGGATGGCAAAAGCTTGGGTTTCGGGTGATAGTAACTGGGAAATATCCGCCTGACGAGAGAGTCGCGGCTCAAAGGAATCATGAAGAGGCTTGCAACAAGGAAAATGACCTAATCAGCGACAGGAAAAGGGCCGAGGGGCGTCTGGCGACACAGCAGAAGAATCAAAGAAAGCTCGAAGAACAGTACCAATCGGCAGTCTAGGCGATTGAGGTCTGTCAAAGCGTTTCACTTGCAGTATCATGAGCAGTACCGTTGCGAGAGGCTGCACTTCGGAATACTGTATACGGAATAGACTTTGAATCGAAACTCTTGCATCCGCAGACTCCCTTTTTACTGAGTGAAGTAATGTAGTATGGTATTTCTCTCTTGGTTAATGACATGCAGAAACGATATACAGAAGCAGTCCTCTACTTGAGTCTGGCCAGTGCTTTATAACACACAGGAAAGGTTCAGGTTACCAGAGAGGTATTGAGTTAATTAGAACTGCTCATATTTAGAATTGATCATTGTGTGGAGTAAACGAGACTCAGTGAACTGTGACAATTCATGTATAGATACTTGTAATTGAGACTGGTGGCTGAGAGCCTAAATGAGGTGAGAGGACATGGATACATAAATGCCTTCACGACACCTTTAGGCAAACAGTGAATCCAATATACTTTCTTCATCCGCTAGAACTCGCTAGAGGCATTGAACCTGACACTACACTCAATCATCTTGGTAGTTACGCCCTCTAATCCTACAATGGCTATAAAATAACGTCACATTGACCATGGGTATGTAACGCGCAAAGTTCGTAACTCAGTTAATCATGATACAATGTCTCATATGTAAGCTAGATATAAGGTAGTCGGTCACCGATGCTTGTGGCCGAGAACCATACTAGCACAAGGAACAGAGTCCGGAGCAATAGATTCACTGATTCAAATAAGTGTACCATGACACCAACGATTGATCTGAACCGTGCTTATGCAAGCCATATCTGATCCTTGAAATCAGTCAGTGAAATGCAACATCAGCAGGTTATAAAAAGGTCCCAATCTCGGTATGCAAACTATCTCCTTCACAGAAATCCAACCAAAGAACAAAAGCATTTCAACTACTTTATAGAATATCGACAAGTGACAACAGGATGCCTACAAAGACAGATATTGCCTTGGAGCTCGTTCGCACTCGAAGCGATATATCCTTCGCCGAGAAGGAGATAAACGACTCAAAGTGGGCAATAATCCAGGTGCAGGCACAAAAGGCTGCTGCCCTAGCTATAATACAGGGAAACTATCCGCATGACCGGATCGCCGTGGCTAAACAGCAATATTCGGAATTTCTCAACAAGGAGTGCGATCTACAAGCTCAGCAAAGCAGGACCAGAAGGGATTTGGAGAGGCTGAGGGACAAGGAGACAAGGCTTGAGAGAGAACTACGAGCGTAATAGGCCTTTGAGATGTTCTAAGGGCTTTTGCTATGGTATAGGATTTACTGCTCCTTAGAAGGTTAGGGCTTAGGTAAATACAAGCAGCACAGACCTTGATTTTACTCCATTCGCATCTAAGACTTCTTTTTAATGGATAAAGGAATAAGGTGTAGGAAGCGTGCACTCATGAAGCAGGGTAGAATTAGGGCATGAGTGTCCCAATTGTTGCTCAGTAGCACTTTGTTGCAATAGCTTTGTTATAGCCGATCTTTAGCCACCTTGTGACTCAATATCCTCCAACCTTGACCTGCCAGTTTAGGCTTTCCTCCTCAGCAAGAACAACACAATGTGTCAGAAGTATCACCATCAAATAGGCTCGCACAGATTAACTTGGGCAATTATATTGGGTAGTTGGTATACTGCCTGGACTGGCATTGATGAGAGTGTTACTTCGAGCTAATAGACCCTATAGCTGATGAGCTGCATCACGCACCTTGGACATCTCGGTAGTTAAGAATCCGCAGAACAAACATTAGGCAAAGTACTAAAGATGACCGCTCTCAACATCAGATGCAGCCAGTATGAGCCATTCCCTGCAGTTACTTGTGGTTGGGGGGGTTATATTAGCACAAAAAGCCCAGTGTATAAATGTCGCTTCGCTGCTCCTGTTCAGCCTGCAGCATAATATCAATAGGTGATCCGTAGATAGTGTTTGTGAGAGCCAGATGTTATTCTGGCAAGCCAAGCAGTGAAATGAGTTTAAAAGACTGTTTTTCTAATCTGAGACCTCAAATCTGATAGCTGATATCAGGCGCCTCGCACGCCAGTGAAGTGCCAGGCCAGAAAGCTATAAAGGACGCCCTAAGATAGGTAACCAAACTCTCTCCTACAAAGCAATCTAGCTACATAACATCAAGAACAAAGCTGCAGCTACACCCACTTTACCACCTCGAAATATATCTACAACAATATGCCTCTAACTAGGTCACGCATCGAGAAGCAGCTTTCTGACGTCAAGGTCGAAATCAGCATGATTACAAAGGACATAAACGATGCAGATTGGGAAATACTACAGCTGCAGGCAAAAGGGCGTGCTGCGAACGCAATAGGTAGTTCCCCAAACTTTGCAGATGAGGAGAAACACGTGGCTCTACAACAACGCGCGGAGTTTCTCCGTGAAGAGGTACAACTTGAAATGAAAGGAGACAAACTGAGGACAACCTTGGCGATAAAGAATGCGAAGCGTGCACGTCTTGAAGGAGAATTGCAATCAATGAATTAGACAGTTGGTGGTACATTATGTACTACTTCTCAAGAGAATTGAGCATCTCCATGCATTGGTAATGTTTGTGCGCCTTACTACCTTCTTGATAAACGGAGAAAATGTCTCTTAGTAAAGCCAAATAGTAACAATGGCATGAGTGACCTAATGACGTTATTACAATATCGAAAAGGAGCACTAGAGGCACTTCAGCTCCTCAGTATCCCTCGCATTGAGATAACTTCATCACTCGATGTAAGGTTATGATGCATGATGGCAAGACTTTTAGCTTCCGTAATATGTGCTATCGATTGGATTTAGCACATGGAACTACTTAGAGGTCCTTAATAAAACTGAGAATAGAGCAAACGCAGTCGTATGGAAAAAGAATTAGTTGTATTACGACAATTTATATACCAATCATTATATGAGATGAGATGGTAGGTGAGTCTGATTTCTGATTTAGCTACAGTCACTTACTAACAATACTGGCCTTGACTCTACGTTTAGTCACGGTGTGGACCAGGCCCTGCGATTGCGTAAAAACTAAACCTGATGGACTGCATGATTATTTTGATTTCAAACACGGGCCAATTTCTAGAACTTACAACTCACGAAGTTTGTGTCTCAGTAAATTCACTTCTTGTGTTTCTACAATAGCTACATGGTATGAAGCGTGAGTGAGAGTGATGCTAAAGCCTAACATGCCGGTCAGTGACATGGCACGCGACCAAACTATAAATATACCGTGAGGTCAGTATCTCAAACATTTCCCCCAAGGTAGCTTATCCAAAGAATTGTAAACATTAACCAGACTCTCTCTAACACGTGACAGCACATTTACAACATCATGCCCTCCAAGAGGTGATCGAGGCAGAACTTGAGAGGTTCAGAGCAACTATGGAGTGGGTGCAAACCAACCACGATACCACCAGCTGTGAGATACAAGACCTAATGCAGAAGAGGAGAGAGGCGCAGAGAATAATGAACGGAGGCAAGAGCCAGGCCGAAAGAGATTCGGCACAAAGGGAACATGATCGACTGCGTGCGACTGTTACAAGGCTCTGCAGTCAGTAAGAGCAGCGGACTGAGAAGTTACAGAGGTATAAAGATAGGGAGAGGGAGTTGTTAAGGGATTTGCGCCTGGCGCTTTGGTGATAGGTCGAAATGTTGAGGCAGCAAGGTCAGAGAGCCTGACTACAGAGTTCTTCAAGGAAATACAAGCTTTCGAGGTCTTCACTGCCCGTAGGTCGTGAGAATGATTCACAAAGCGATATAGGGAATGCGTGAGAACCCGTGGGGCTTTTCATTGTTGCGGTTAGATTCTCGGGTCTTTCTCTTGTTATCACGAGGAAGCAGAGAGGAGGAAGGTGGTTGCTCTTAGGTGGATATAAACAGTGATCTTGATGCCTGCTGTTGATTGTCGTCACTGATTGACAGCATGTGAGCATGGACATTGATTAGACGCCAAGCCCCTGGCGGAGGATATTGTGAATGATGCTCGAGTATCGAGCTACGAGGATATGACATCTCAGCACTTGCAGTGAACAGCAAGTCCTATGACGTTCCGGCAGGCGAACGCGCTTTGATGCCGTGAAGAGCATCCGTATCCAATAAGCAAATGCCGGCCCTGACTGGTCAACTAGGCGATAATTGTCAGTGACAAATAACGCGTACTGAGGTATAAAAGCCCGATCAATCACTGGGTTTCCGACATTTATACAAATCCAAGTCCCCACAAGATCCAAGAAAACTCCAACAACTATACTAAAACAAGAACACCATGTCAACCAAAGCCGAGATCCAATACCAGATAACCTGTCTCGGATACGAAAAGGAGAGGCTGGAAAGCGAAACCAAGGCTGCCAACGATTATACACAGCACATAACGCAGAAGAAGTTGGAGCAGCAGGCAATAGTTTATGGGGCCTACGACCAAGCCACAAAGGACGCGGCCGAGAAGGAATATGACTATTATTGTGGAATTTTGCTTGATCTCCTTGATAAAGCATCAGAGCGACTAGATAGAATGCAGGAGCTGAGGGATAGAGAGAGAACGCTATCTATGCAGTTACGGTTAGCACGATAGGTGACTAGCAGAAAATAAACAGAGGCTCCCAGGATTCTTGTATAACCTGAGAATTCAAGGTCATTGAAAGAATGAAGTCGTGCAATATCAGAGAGACATTGGTCATCATTCAATCAATATTGGTCATCACATAGCTAACTCAATGATTCTTTGGCTTGATGCTATACCCACTGGAGCGAAGAGCTAGATGGGAAGCAGGTAACATCTGGTGGGTACACCGAAGCGACGGCGCCCTGGCACGAATGATCAATAATCATGATGCCAGCCGCTGTTTGTGTTTGTGGGCAAAATTAGCCGTCAAGTTCCTGGGGATCGTGATTACTGAAAGGAGGAAGCGAGCTAGGCTTTGGTGAAGAGGAATTGGAGTACAATATCCTGTGGTTCCGCAGTCCGTGAGAGGCATAAATATCTAAGGCACAAAACGGCAATACAAACTATAACCCGCGATAAACTGGAGGAGATTAAGGCTCTCAGTCAGGGTGACCAAGGTAGTTTGATATCTATATCTAGTAATTGAGGTACTAAAGCAAAGATGGAACGTAACTGTAACCACTTTAGTAGCGTATATAGTAGAACCCGATATCGGGATACCTTCTGATGAGATCCAATAGTGAGGTCTAAGGTACAAGTGTGAGGCGCGTGATGTGAGCCATCCGCTGAGGGGACTATCAACTAAAAATAACACTCTTATAAGAGTCAATCCGGGCAGTATAGAGGTCTAAGGTACAAGTGACATAATCGCGGGGTAATAAAAACCAGGCTGCAGGTGTGACGTGGCAGCCGCACCTCCAAGAAAACAGCTCATCAATGCTAATGCGAGTCAGACACCATTATATAATCCTACAATACTTGATTGCTCCTCCAATTCCCCTCTTTTCAGCACTTCAGCAATACGTTTCGCGGTAGAACTCTTATAACTGCCAGTAGAAATGGACAAAAGCCAATATGTGTACTCTGCCTTGAATGGGGATAACAATATCCGGTTACTTCGCCTACTGCCAAGTCCAGACCCATCAACTCGACTCCAGGGTCAGCTATTCGAGTATCCTTTGGCCCAAGGCATGCAGACAATGCACCTTTACGAGGCCTTGTCCTACACTTGGGGTACCTCTCAAAACAAAAAGTCAATCATAATCGATGATCAAGAACTCCCCATTACCGCCAACTGCCATAGTGCCCTTGTACAGCTACGAGATAGCTTTTTTGAACGGGTCTTATGGGTAGATGCGATCTGTATCGACCAGAGCAACATAACCGAGCGAGGAAAACAAGTCAGAATCATGGCAGAGGTTTATTGTAAAGCCCGACAAGTCATAGTTTGGCTTGGAGAAGCAACACCTGATAGTAAAGTGGCCATGCAGAAGATCAGCAAGGTTGCTGAGGGACATTATATCCCGGCCGAAGAAGACAAAATTATCCCTGAATCGATTGCTGCATTGCTCAAAAGACCATGGTTTCGAAGAGTTTGGGTAATATTTAGCACACTATTTGCAAGGCAGTGACTGATACAAAAGAAAAATAGGTACTTCAGGAAGTGGCCGCCGCGCAACATGTCCTTCTAGTCTGTGGCGCGTCCCAGATTGACGGCTATGCTTTCTGTCTTGGACTTGCGCCGTACATGGATGCCTGTGAGGGGTTCGAATTTGTTTCCTCCGTCGAATACCTGATCAGAGGATCCATCTTTCGTCCCAAGTATAATAAGACAGATTCAGGTCTAATTACTTTAGGCATACGGTCTCTTGGCGAACTTATGGACATGTATCATGCCCATGAGGCTAGTGAGCCACTCGACAAGGTTTTTGCCCTGCTTGGAATGAGCACTGACGGATTATCGGCATCAGAGCTCAGGCCGAACTATAACATCTCTTGGGACGTCCTCTTCTTCAAACTCATCGCGTTCCTTCTCGGGTCCAAAGTCTCAGTGAAGATATCCAACGGTAATCGGGCAGCTGTGATTAGCGGCCTGGGGACTATTGTTGGCAAAGTTACTTCAGTGGGACCGAGGAGCAATCGCAACCGGGACTTTCAAGTGACTATGGAATATACGAAACCTTACCAAACTCTCTCGCCTCGGATCGCCCGAGATTTTCATGCCGGCGTCAAAAGAGCAAGGGAAGGCGATATTCTATGCTTACTAGAGGGTGCTTCAAATCCTATGCTAATCAGGCAGGAGGGAAATTCTTTTCAGTAA